>NC_052512.1:38926001-39222103 GCF_014356525.2 Nilaparvata lugens
TGATATTTTCTTATTCAATTTGGTATATGAACAATCTGAATTGGAACTTTTGTTTTCAAATATTTGGACTGAAAATTTGACCTGAATTCAAGTGTATGGATCTTAACCTACTTGATGGACTATTTATAGTGTATAAATCGAAATTCGGGGAAGAAACAGTTTTGGGCTGTGCCAGTTAGTCCTTCCCCAATCATTTTAAAGAATTGTGTTCTGTTCATCAATGAATAAATGAATATAAACTATGCTTTTGTACTACGGAGTGAAGCTCGGTGTTTCGATATTACAATATTTTAGTTCAAATTCAGAGTGATTGTTGAAATTAGAATTGAACAGAATAGTAACTCTGCTCCTTTGTAGATATGGAGTTCGCTCTTCTTCTTCTTCTTCTTCTTCTTCTTCCTCTTCTTCTTCTTCTACTTCTTCTTCTTCCTCCTCTTCTTCTTCTTCATTTTCTCCTCCACCTTCTCCCTCTTCTTTTTCCTCTTCTCCGTTCTTCTTCCTCTTCTTCTTCTTCTTCTTCTTCTTCTTCCTCTTCTCCGTTCTTCTTCCTCTTCTTCTTCTTCTTCTTCTTCTTCCTCTTCTTCTTCTTCTTCTTCTTCTTCTTCTTCTCTTCTTCTCCTCCTCCTCCTCCTCCTCCTTCTTCTCCACTCGACTCCTCCTAGAGACCAAAGTTGGAAATGTAAATTATCCAGTTGGTTTGCTTGAGTGAGTCTCGTATCATTCCACACCACCTCATGAACGCCCCATGGTACAACAAGCGTATGAGTTATATATCCCTCGCCATATCCCATGGTGCACCATTTATAAGTCATGGAAGCCATATAATCATTTCCAACAGCCTAGTTCAGCTTTGGGAGTACTCGACACGCCAGCTAAGCAAATTTGCCAAAAGCCAATTGTTTATATTTCTAGTTTGTTCATGTACAGAATAAAATTTGCACAGAGAAGGAGACCCAAGGGCTGACATTTTGATGTACAGTATTATTAAAAAATAAACACATTCTAAAGGCTGTGCAAAGGCTACAAATGATCTTTCTACTCGTGATATTTTTAAAGTTTTTTGATTCGTGTATCATCAAGCTATCAAGTTTTCTCAGTAATTTTTTTTCTGATCATTACTTTTTGAGATATTAGCGCCTAAAGACTAAATTTTTGGGACAGAACATTTCAAGTTTGGTAAGAGATAAATCCATGAGATTTAGGGCCGTTTGCACAGTATAGATTGCTAAACTCGATTAAGTTAATCGAGTTTAAGTTAATCTGAAATTTTAAACTTGAATCGGTTTTCTCAGTGCATTTACTAGTCAAGTTTAAGTAAACTAGTTTAGCGTTAAGTTGGTAATAGAATGTCATCGTTTATAATATCAGGAAGGCTGATTTTTACAGGAAATTTGTTATTTGTTTACAAACCATCAGTAAATTGAGGTTATGTAGCTACTATTTTAGTATTCTCTTGTCCTTGTACAAAATCCACAGAGCTGTTAGTAAGCTGTACGGTTATAAAAGTGAAAAGCGATCAAGAAATTATTAGAAATCTCTCGAAAGCAATATATCTCAGTTATGTGATTTTAAAAATATGGTTTCTGATCGAAGACCTCTGTTAAAAATTGTCTCAATTTCTATCAAGTGGTTTATTCAATTAAAATACTAAATTGGCAGTTGCAAAACCGTTAAAAAAATTCTCTATCCCAGAAATTCAGATTATTTGTTTTTGCCCAATTTTTCGTAGTTTCAAAATTTCTTCGCAGTCATCTTTATCAATCGCATTGAAAACTTCTATCAATTCCTCCATTTTAATCATTTTTGCATTCAAATAATGATTCACTATAGCCTAAATATTGATAATAATTATTATCGTCTACAGAAGCATTAAAAACAACCGTCGAAAAATAATTTACTATCAGCTGTTTCCCCTTCAAATCTCTACAGATGTCAAGTTATTCCAAATTATTTGGTTTAAACCTCCTGCTTTGAAGGTTTGAACTTTCCCAGAGTTCAAACTCAATACAGAGTTTAAACTGATACTGTGCAAACCGAATTTTAGTTTAAACCAAAAAAAAATCCAGATTTGGTTCAAGCTTTAGCTTAAACTTACACTGTGCAAACGGCCCTTAGAGGATAGATTCTTCATGATATTGTTGATCTAGTGAAACAAACATTTTCTAAAAAAATCAATTTTTAAGATAGTTATTCAATTGACTAAAAATAACCAGAGATAACTTTTAGTTGAGTTATTTTTGGTAAATTGGATAACTTTTTCAAAAATTGATATTTTAAGAAAAGTTTTGTTATACTAGATCAACAATACCATGAAGAATCCATCCTCTGAGAAAACTTTTTCATTTTGATAGCTTGATGATACACAAAACGGGAAACTTGGAAAATATCACGAGTAGAAAGTTTATCTTTAGTATTAGATTTTCTTTATTTGTTCGAGGAGGGAAGATTTATTGATTGATCGAGTACTTCATTTATGTAGATTACAATATTTACTGGCTCATACACTCATATACAATAGCTTACAATACAGCAAAATTATACATGAATTTACATAATATAGACTGAAAAAAATAATTATTGAACTGTATAATGATATGAAAAAAAAATTGGAATAACTGAAGATGAAATAGATAATATAGTTATGCATCCACATAAATTGGCGGAGCTTTGAACATATCAATGTCCATTCTTCGGAAAGAGTATAGAAAATATAATTCCCACTAACTCTCTACCAAAAAGAAGGGATAAAAGAAGAAAGAGATATGAGAAAGAGAATCAAAAAGGAAATTGAGAAGAGGAAGTAGGTGGTCAAGAAGAAAAATGAGGAGAAGAAGAAGAAGAAGAAGAAGAAGAAGAAGAAGAAGAAGAAGAAGAAGAAGAAGAAGACGAAGAAGACGAAGAAGAAGAAAAGAAAGAAGAAGAAGAAGAAAAGAAAGAAGAAGAAGAAGAAGAAGAGAAGAGAGAAGAAGAAGAAGAAGAAGAAGAAGAGAGAAGAAGAAGAAGAAGAAGAAGAAGAAGAAGAAGAAGAAGAAGAAGAAGAAGAAGAAGAAGAAGAAGAAGAAGAAGAAGAAGAAGAAGAAGAAGAAGAAGGAGAAGAAGAAGAAGAAGAAGAAGAAGAAGAAGAAGAAGAAGAAGAAGAGAAAGAGTGAAGGGAGTGGAGGTGGAAGGGGGAAAGGGAGAGGAAGAGGAATAGGAAGAGGAAGAGGAAGAGGAAGAGAAAGAGGAAGAGGAAGAGGAAGAGAAAGAGGAAGAGGAAGAGGAAGAGGAAGAGGAAGAGAAAGAGGAAGAGGATGAGGAAGAGGAAGATGAAGAGGAAGAGGAAGAGGAAGAGGAGAGGAAGAGGAAGAGGAAGAGGAAGCGGAAGAGAATGAGGAAGAGGAAGAGGAAGAGTAAGAGGAAGAAGAAGAGGAAGAGGAAGAGGAAGAGAAAGAAGAAGAGGAAGAGGAAGAGGAAGAGGAGGAGGAAGAGGAAGAGGAAGAGGGAGAGGAAAAGGAAGAGGAAGAGGAAGAGGAAGAGGAAGAGGAAGAGGAAGAGGAAGAGGAAGAGAATGAGGAAGTGGAATAGGAAGAGGAAGAGTAAGAGGATGAGGAAGAGGAAGAGGAAGAAGATGAAGAGGACGAAGAAGAAGAAGGAAGAGGAGGAGAAGAAGACAGGAAAAGAAGAAGAGGAAGAAGAAGGAGAGGATTGAAAGATGAAAAGAAAGTGAGGCTATACATGAGAGAGGCAGAACAGAACCAATGAAACAGATTCGAAATAAAAGGAATAGAAAGCTTTGTGACAACAGCAGGCGAATATTGAAGGAGCATCTATAGATGGGTGGTGGGCGGAGGTGGAATGCTTTTTGAATGGTAGTGATGGTGAAGGAGGGGCAATACCATTTCAATGGAAGGGGACGTTGTAAATATACAAGCTCAGTTCATAGACCACCCTGACACTGGCAATGAATATCTGAAAAGGCTTTGGTTCTCTGTTCTTCTTATTCTCTTCTTCTCCACACTATTCTCTCTTCTAGAGACTGGTACAACTATTATACATACATAGATATCTAGAGAACTTCCACTCTGGTTCCTTTTTCTGTGATGCAGGGTGGAAGGATGTGGAATGTGCAAATTGCGCCCAAAATTGCGCCCAGCGGTCAGGACGTGATTGGCCACTCATATATTGAACTTAAAGCAAAACTTACTATTACTTCAGGCCCCAGAACTGAAGCTCTGATAAACTATGACGTCATCACATGTAGATCAATGATCTACTACTGGTGGTAGGCAATCGATATAAGAGTGCTGATGCTTGTTATCACATATGATATGGTAACCAACACAAATCGAATTACTAATTATGTTTTCGCCCCACTTGGATGTAATGAGCTGGTTTTCGTGCGTCATATGGAGGCCGAAAATGATTGTTTTCCGACCAGGCCGGTAAAATTTTTACGGCCCTAGAGCTGTAATAGTATATTTCGCACCTAGGGCCGAAAATGAGACTTTTCTGGCTCGAAATCGGTTTTCAAGTCCGAGGCCGTAGGCCGAGGACTAGAAAAGATTGAGAGCCGGAAAAACATTTTTGCCCATGGTGAGAACGTAATTTTTCGCCACACAGAAAAATAAACAATATATATGAGAATAATAATTATTCTCATTGTCTATTATAAGCACTTCCGAAAGCAAAAGTGGAAGGTCATAGCTCTAGCAAATCTGAATATCAAGAAATTGTCCAAGTATTTTTATTTTTTATTCTGATTTGTCTAAATAACCTAAAAGATTATGTTCAATTATGTAAGAGGTTGAGTTTATACTTTTTATTCTTCCAAATGACAATAAGATGATATTATTATAAATGTTTTAATTATTGAATGATAAACACAAATAATGAAAAGTTTTTGATCAGCTGGTTATCACACTTGAAAAAGTTTTTGATCAGCTGGTTTATCACACTTGAAAAAGTTTTTGATCAGCTGTTTTAGCACACTTGAAATTCGGCCAATCTGATGTGATCTGAATGTCAATGGAAGTTTAGGTTAGAAGTTCTATCCTTCTATGAAAATCGAATTATTTGAATAGTTTATAATATATATCTTATCTGTATTTTATCATTTAAATAAAATGATAGTATATTATTACAGAATACTTTATTGAATTCTAGAAGCATAAAATGATTCCGTTTATCCACCATGTTCCGTGATAAACGCTTTACTAGGAGGTTTGAGGTTAGATTCTATTATACTCTGAAAATTGAATTTGAATAGTTTATAATATCTCATTTGTATTTCATTCATCCAAATAAAATGATAGTATCTTATTGCAAAAACTTTATTCAATTCTAGAAGCATAAACTGATTCCGTTTCATAAACTATTTTGTAAACACGTTCACATCAAATCAGAATCAGCTGACTTCAAGGTTATTTTACAGCCCTAGGGCCGTAAAAATTTTACCGGCCTGGTCAGAAAACAATCACTTTCGGCCTTCATATGACGCACGTAAACCAGCTCATTACATCCAAGTGGGGCGAAAAATAACCTTGAAGTCAGCTGATTCTGATTTGATGTGAACGTGTTTACAAAATAGTTTATGGAATGGAATGAGTTTATGCTTCTAGAATTGAATGAAGTATTTTGCAATAAGATACTATCATTTTATTTGGATGAATGAAATACGAATGAGATATTATAAACTATTCAAATTCAATTTTCAGAGTATAATAGAATCTAACCTCAAACCTCCTAGTACTGCATTCATCAAGAAACCTGGTGGATAAGTGGAATCAGTTTATGCTTCTAAAATTGAATAAAGTATTCTGCAATAATATACTATCATTTCATTTGGATGAATGAAATACAGATAAGATATATATCATACACTATTCAAATTCGATCTTCAGAGTAGGATAGAGCTTCTAACCTAAACTTCCGTTGACATTCAGATTGTCCAAATTTCAAGTGTGCTAAAACAGCTGAACAAAAAACTTTTCATTGTTTGTGTTCATTAATCAAGAATCAAAACATTTATAATAATATAATCTTATTGTCATTTGAAAGAATAAAAAAGTATAAACTCAACCTCCCACACTAAAACATAATTTTGTAGGTTATTTAGACAAATCAGAATAAATAATAAAAATACTTGGACAATTTCCTGATATTCAAATAGCCTCAGATTTGCTAGAGCTATGACATTTCAGTTTTGCTTTCGGAAGTGCCTAATAAACAATTGTTCTCATATATGTATATTGTTTTATTTTTCTGTGTGGCGAAAAATAGCGTTCGCACCACGGGCAAAAATGTGTTTCCGGCTCTCAATCTTTCCTAGTCCTCGGCTTACGGCCTCGGACTTGAAAACCGATTTCGAGCCGGAAAAGTCTCATTTTCGACCCTAGGTGCGAAATATACTATTTCAAGGTCTTCCATTTCAATAAATATGGTTTGTTTCCATTCATATCTAATAAAACACAAGTTTCTAACATTTTTGTTATCAACTGATGTTAATTACAAAAGTCAATAACATCATGTTAAGTTGCGTTTATGAAACAGGGCCCCGATAAACTATGACGTCATCACATGTAGATCAATGATCTACTGGTGGTAGGCAAGCGAAAAAGCGATCGGTTGATAGCATAAGTTATTAATAACAGGTTGTCAACTTGACTGAATCGATAAAAAATTCTCGTAGCAAAAGTTGATAACTCGTGTTTTCAACAGAAAATTCCTTGTTATTAACAAGAATTATGTTATCCATTGAGAGTCGGTAAAGATCAAAGGAAATGTTTTGGGTTAATAAACAAGAGCCTCTTTTATCGCATTAACTTTTGTTAATAACAGGTTACTATCTTCCCCGCAAACCCCTCGCCAAGGATCCCTACCCTACAATTACAGCTGTTCCCTAATAACTACAGCTGCAGACTAAACACGTGACAAAGTTATTAACTTTTGTTGATAACAAAACTAGCAGCCAAAAGAAAATGTTATTAACGTATGTTGAAAACTTTTGTTTTAAACTCTAGTGTAAACGAATTATTGATTGATTGATTGAGTACTTTATTTATGTAGATTACAATATATACTGGCTTATACACTTATATACAATAGCTTACAATACAGCAAAATTATAGATGAATTTACATAATAATTATAGACTAAGAAAATGATTATTGAACTGTAGATGATATGAAAAAGTAATTTGTAATATAATAACTATAGATAATTATATTGTTATGCATCTACATAAATTGGCGGAGCTTTGGACATATCAATGTCCATTCTTTGGAAAGAATATTAAAAATATCCTCCCCACTAACTCTCTACCAAAAAACTAACTCTCTACCAAATTATTAAGAGACATTAAGAGAAATGCCAAACCGTCGACTTGAATCTTAGACCTCACTTCGCTCGGTCAATAACGAGCGAAGCTCGGTGCCCCGATATTAAAGTATAATATAGGTAACCAAATATAAAAATATAGCTATACAGAAATTGCTTAATATAATAGGATATGTTGGGTAGGCCAAAATTGGACTCACCGGTAATTGATTGATAATGCGCAATAGTGATATCTATGAAATAATGGGATCAGACGGTATCTCCATGAACATGATAGGGTGTGATTGATTGTAAATTAGCCCATCCACCATAATCTTATCACAAGGAAGACCGTGGGGAATTAATGTGATTGGTGCTATATCCTGACGTAGTTATCATACGTTATGGCTTTGTCAGACTGTAATATTCTACTATATTATATAGGACTAGCCGTCAGGCTCGCTTTGCTCGCCATATCAATTCAATTCAATTCAGTTTATTTCCAAAAAACATAATACACGAATAAGAAATACAATATTATACAACATATTTTGGAATCCCCCTACTAGACTATTCATCTGTGTGTGGGGTGGGGGAGTTCCACTTTATACATAATAAGCTTAATCTGCTCATAGAAGTAAATAATAGAGAATACACTTATATTATGGATGTATTATTAATATTCTGATTATAAAATAGATAATATATTGTGCTGATGTATATTTAAGAATGAGTATGTAGGAATAAGTATACTTAATACCTTGATTGATCAAAAGAATAAATAAAGAAAAAACAATATTTTTTTGAAGACCGCAGTGGCAGGGATTCCAGAAATTCTCAGAAGAGAGAATGAAAAAAAAGCATAAACCAGAAAGGCAAAACAGTCAAATCGGTTATATCAATGATAAAATAAATACCATCTAGCCATGGGGCTCCGCCCCCAAGATCCCGACTGGATCGTCTAAAAATGAGATCAGCGGTCGCGCTTCGCTCGCCAAAAACGCTGGTAAAAACACCTGTTACTATATCGGCGTATCTTTGGTTCTCGATAAAGCTGAGAAAGTTTATCTTTGGGGTTATTTCAAATTCCTCTTAACTCAACATCATTACATCCTAGCTCAATTTTAACAATTTCTGTTTATTTGTTCACGATAAATCTGAGATAAAGCAAAAAATCGCTAATTTTGGGCATATCTTTGACGTTATTGCAAATTCCTTCTAACACAACATTATTACACCCTAGCTGAGCTTCTGTACTAAATTTGAACATTTTCTGTTCGTTTGTTCTCGATAAAGCTGGAAAAACGCTAATTTTGGGCGTATCTTTGGAATTTTTTCCAAATCCGTTCTTAGTGCGCCTCTAAAGGGACAACTGAACATACCTACCAAATTTGAACGTTTTTGGTCCGTAGATTCTAAGTTCTACGAGTGAGTGAGTGAGTGAGTGAGTCAGTCAGTCAGTCAGTCAGTTAGTGAGTGAGTGCCATTTCGCTCATAACAATACATCTATATATAAGATGTATTGTTATAGTATCTAACGTCACAAGGATGGGAAGGGGGCTTTTGCAGTCGAGAAAAATTCAAATTTTCAAATTCAAATTTTATTTATTCAAACTCACAATATTCACATTCATAATCAATAAGAAAAACAAAACACTCAGCTCAGTAAGATAAAAAAAATTAATGGAAGATTAATAAAATAAATACTGGTATGTTTTATTAGATATACGGTAAATTTGTGAATCGGAATAAAAAAATACTACCTGCTGGAAGTATACAATACTCCACGTTTGCAAGCAGGAATGAATATCACTTCAACTAATTTCAAATGCATGAATAAAAGGAGAAAGAAAAAGAAAAGAGAAAGAAAAGACTAGCAACCATTCACTCTCACATTCACACACCTTGCACACTTTCCAAAAACAGCTCATCTTACTAATGCTTATTGCCATCCACCAAAATTACATTTTAACTACGAAATAACATTGAATAAGGATTCTAAATGGTCAGGCATAAGACCTCTGAGCCATCTAAGAATTCTTTTTTTGAAAACAAGTTGATTTTGAAGCCTCTTGATTTCAATTGGGATGTTATTAAAAAACTTGGGGCCAAGAAATACAAACGATTTCTGGAAACAAGTGGTATACGATTTGGGAAGTCTCAGTAAATCAGCTGTCACTCTCCTAGTTTGATAGCTGGGAACATCCCTGAGCAACGTATGACCACCGTTTCCAGACATTACAAAGAACATATACAGGACCTTAAACACATACATATATCTAAGAGGCAAACATCCAAGGCACTGAAATAGAGGAAAAGAATGTTCAAATCTACCCTTTCTATTTATAACACGGACTATCGATTTCTGCACCGTTATCAATGGCTTCAAGTGACAAATATAGGTGGAGCCCCAACAATTAATACCATAACTTATTTTTGGATCAACAAATGCAAAATATAACTGCCTAAGAACATTTAAAGGGAGAAATTTATTCAAGAAATAGAATTTTCGCAGGACGAGTAACAGATAGTTTTTTATGATAGATATATGCTGAGACCAGTTAAGCTTTTCATCAACAATCACACCTAAATATTTAATGGCATTGGTCTGACCAACGACCTCACAGTCACAGTCATTCCGATCACAGGCACCATGAAACTTCAGTGCAGAAGGCAGTGTCCATGGTGTTGTTAATGTGAACAATATATATTTTGTTTTTGTAAGATTGAGCTGTATTCTATTGTGCCTGAACCAAAGCAATAGCTTATCCAAATCATCCTGCATCATTCTCTCTAAGTTGGGGCCATCCAGTCCACAATATGCCAAGGCAGTGTCATCTGCAAAGGACACAGGCATACCATTGAACTCACACGAATAGAGATCATTTATAAAGATGAGAAACAAGATTGGTCCAAGGACGGAACCCTGTGGTACACCACAGTCCACTCCCTGAACCTCACTCTTCACTCTCCCAATAGATACATATTGCTGCCTGTCCTTCAAATATGAAGAGAACCAATCCAGAACCATGCCCCTGATACCAGCCTTAGATAATTTATTCAACAAGATTGAATGGTTAACCGTGTCAAATGCCTTTCTGATGTCCAAAAACAGTCCTGCAACACAGCGCGCTGGCCTGAAGTTGAAGCCACAGAAAACAACCGACATGAATCTTTCAAGAGCCATTTCAGTATTCATGCGTTCACGAAAGCCAAACTGTTTATTATAGAAAAAGTTATATGAGTTGAGGAAATTGAGAAGTCTTATTTCCACTATCTTTTCCAATATCTTTGAGAAGACAGACAGCAGAGATATAGGTCTATAATTGTTCAACTTAAATCTAGAACCGGATTTGTAGATTGGCACCACTCTTGCTAGCTTCATCCCAGAAGGAAATATTCCTGTAGATAGACTGCAATTGAAAATATCAACTAGAATGGGAACAATAGTCAGAGCAACCTCCTTCAAAATTCTAGAAGATATAAGATCATCTCCAGAAGAAGTACCATTTTTTAATTGTTTTATGTAAATTAACATTTCATCATAGGTGACAGCTTCAAAAAACATAGACGCTTGATGGTTTCTTTCCTTGAAGGTGTTATGATAGTCATTTTCATTATCAGCTGCACCATAAGAAGTAGCTAAAACGTCTCTGCCAATCGTTCAACAAAGAAGATAGCGCTATCTCTTTCACGCATTGCGATGTTGCCATATCATTTATCAACAATGCAGAAATTCAACTAATTGACAAAATATTTTATCTCAATCATGAAAATTTATTATTACATCTTTAAAAAAAATATTTTTTCTACAACTGCACGTAAAAAAAGAATTTACATTCTCCTCGTAAAACAGCTTATTTCTGAGGAGAATCTACTTTTTCGCTCGCTAACCATTGGCGCATGCACAGTAGATTTTCTTTACACTCGCTCATCATTCGGGCATGCGCAGAAGAATTTCTTTACGCTTGCTAATCAGCTGATGGTAAGCAGCAGCCAAAAAGTCAGATCTTAACCTTAAAAGTTGGTAATTGTAACTCCGCCAATATAAGTAATTTAACAGGTTTGGGCAGTTGTAGAAAAAAATATGTATGTAATTCGCGTGTAATGCTTCTTTATCGCTCTTGCAAAATTTTCACGCTCTGCCTCGCATCGCGTGATAACTGTTTTGCGTGAGTGATAAAGTCGCGCATCACGCTCTTAATACATAAATAGCTATTCTTGACAAATTAATAAAATATGATAAACTATTTCCAACGATAATGAACAGTTGAATTGATCAGATATCAGCTGTTTGGGTGGCAAGGCTGAGATCTGGCAACCCTTTTCTCCTATCTTTCTTCACTGCCACAATAGCGTGGACCTCACTATGGGAAATATACTCGACTGTGAAGAAAACATATGGTTGAATGAAAAAGACTAAGAAACTGTCAAAAACCACAGATTTATTGATAATTAGAAAGGCTTTTGGTTATTACACAATTGTCAATCTCTGATAAACTCCTTAGTCTTTTTCATTCAATATGAATAATTACCTCAATATCAACTTCTCAACTACACAAAACGTAAAACATAAATGGTTTCACTACAGTAGAGTATGCTGTGATGAGAATCATATGTTCATTTGTTCTGCAAACAGCTGTTTACCGGCTTGATTTAATGCATGGAAAACAGCTGCAATTAATTGTAAGTATGACAAAAACTACTATACCCTCGTTGGTCCAAAAATTTGGTACACCATACTTGGTGATTTATTTATTTATTCATTCATTTATTTATTTATTTATTCATTTATACAATATGACAATTTCCACTGAGTCTAACAAAAAGGTGATTGTGTCTCTGTAAAGAGCCAACCGTAGGTATGGTAATGGATGACCATTACCGTAATGGTAAGGTATCCATGAATCAGGATGCCGCGAGAGAGAGAGAGAGTGATTGTGAGAGAGAGTAAGAGTGGGTGCGAGTGTGTGAGTTGTGTGATATAGATAGGAGAAGGGGGAGCTCGTAATAGCAGTAGCGATTTCCCCTAAATCGTGATGCTTTTTCGATCATGGTATCCAGACAAAGTGAACCTTATATTACTTATATAGCTGGTATCAGTCTTAGGACATACACAAATTGCGCCCAGCGGTCAAATGGGAGTGGTACATAGCTCCCATACTCACGTACACTGTTTACGTAGTGACGTCATCACTGCTATAGTGAGGTCCACGTTATAATGGCAGTGTAGAAAAAAAGGAGAACAACGTTGCCGATCCTCTGTCTTGTCAATGCCTTCTATAGACAGGAGCTAATTGAGGTTTATTGGTGTAACTGTTCATTCTAATTCAAAATAATAAATTATTTTTTATTAAGCAGAAACGATATTATTTTTCAATGATTTCATAATTAAAATGAAAGACTCTGTCCTGTCAATGCCTTCTATAGACGGTAGCTTAGCTGATACAGGTTCATTGATGTAATAGGAACTGTTCATTCTCGTTTGAAATCTTAGATCAGTTATAGAATAGACACGCTGGGAAGTCTAGACTCTGAAGCCAACATCTACTGCCATATCTCCAAATCGTGACGTCATCATCAGATAGAAAACAGATTGTGTCTATTCCAGAAGGATGTAAAGTATTATTCATTAAAATGGTAAACTCCAGCTGCGCTCCCGCTGAAATAGACACAATCTGCTATGGAAAACAATGTAAACAAACTCTACAGAAAAGTCACGATTTGGAGATATGGCAGTAGATGTTGGCTTCATCGACTTTCAGTATGAATATACAATAGGCCGTGTCTATTCTATAACTGGTCTAAGTTTGAAATAACCATAAACAAGAAATTATATTTTTCAACAATTTCATAATGAATTCTCATACTTAAGAAGAAATATTTTGTTATTTAACTAATTATTCTACATTGTTAAAAGACGATCTGGCAACAGAGCATAGCGAGAAAGAGATAGCGCTATCCGCTTTGTTGAATGATAGACACGGATAGCAATACCATTGCTAATCAAATACTGCCATAATAACGTGAGCCTCACTATAGTCTCATTATTTGTCCCTCTCACACACACTCTCTCTCTCTCAGTCTCAATTATGTGAATTCATCTATAATTTTGCTGTATTGAGTGTATAAGCCAGTATATATTGTAATCTACATGAATAAAGTACTCAATCAGTCGTTGTCATATAATGTCAATAATAACATATGAAATCGAAATTGCAAAGCTATTTACTAAATGTTATTCATTTTATCAATTTTTTTTTGTATTGGAACATATTATCCCAATGGTAAAATTCATTATTTAGTATTTGACGGGACTAGCTTCATAGACCCTATCTGGTAGTCTATGATATTTAGACTTCCATATGTTTAACTATTATCTAGGAAAAAATAATAAGTGGAAAAAGCAAAATGGCCGCTGTGTGAGTAACTGGAGACTTCTGGACAATTTAAATATGATATTTAGATACAGATGGGATTAAATAGAGAATGCATTTATTCAAATGCTAATTGATATATAATTATTATTTAACGAAAATCCCAAATAAATGCTGCAAATCACCCCGAAGACTTCTGCTACTGCAGACATTGACAACAGGGTTAACAGCCAGATGGAAATTCGATGAAAACTACTATCCAAAAATTAGTTGTCAGCCCTGGAATCGAACCCGGTACCTCCCAATTGCCAGTCAGTAATGCTTACCCTTACACCAAACTAACAATCTCTGGATAGCAGCTCTCATTCTATACGAAGCCACAGCGGCCAACCAGCTACAGATGGAATTAAATAGAGAATGCATTTATTCAAATGCTAATTGATATATAATTATTATTTAACGAAAATCCCAAATAAATGCTGCAAATTCAATTACCATTTGAATAAATGCATTCTCCATTTAATTCCATCTGTAACTGGTTGCCCGCTGTGGCTTCGTATAAAATGTGCGCTGCTATCCAGAGATTGTCAGTTTGGTGCAAGGGTGAGCATTCCTGACTAGCAATTGGAAGGTTCCGGGTTCGATTCCCGGGCTGGCAACTAATTTTTGGATAGTAGTTCTCATCGAATTTCCATCTGGCTGTTAACCCTGTTGTCAATATTTGTAGTAGCAGAAGTCTTCGGGGTGAATTACAGCATTTATTTGGGATTTTCGTTAAATAGTAATTATGATATTTAGATATGTTTCTTACCCAGGAACAATGCCCCAGAGTATTGGTAGAGAGTTCGTAAACACCCTGTATTTGGAAAGATAGAAAGTTTAGGAGGATCTCTTATGTGGGTGAGGAAAGAATCATCAGAATTTATGGTTGCGGATAAGTGAGAAATATAAGACGCTTTCCACTTCAGCCGCGACTCCATTTTCCACGCCAAGCCATCAACTCTTATAATGATGTAGTAAAATTTGAACCATTCTCAGATAACATAGTCGTTACTCCAACGGTCTGTTCTCCGTTGTAGGGTTCTTCAATTATATGGTTTCTGTAGCTCCGTGCTTCTCATGGAAGGGTGACCGTTTCTTACCAGCTCCGTTAACTCCCAGTTATGTGATCCGTCCACTATTATTGATCTCTCTTCATAGATCCAACAAGACTCAAGTACAATGTTTCAAGTGGAACTACTTGAGATATATTGTAACTAGTAGTTCTATGAACAGTGGACCTCGCGCAGTTATAAACCATAGTATCTTATAATTGACCGAGCGAAGTGAGGTCTAATATTCAAGTCGACGGTTTGGCATTTCTCTTTATGTTTAAATGTTTCAATGTTTGGAAGTTTGAATGTTTGAATGTTTGAATGTTTGAATGTTTGAATGTTTGAATGTTTGAATGTTTGAATGTTTGAATGTTTGAATGTATGAATGTTTGAATGTTTGAATGTTTGAATGTTTGAATGTTTGAATGTTTGAATGTTTGAATGTTTGAATGTTTGAATGTTTGAATGTTTGAATGTTTGAATGTTTGAATGTTTGAATGTTTGAATGTTTGAATGTTTGAATGTTTGAATGTTTGAATGTTTGAATGTTTGAATGTTTGAATGTTTGAATGTTTGAATGTTTGAATGTTTGAATGTTTGAATGTTTGAATGTTTGAATGTTTGAATGTTTGAATGTTTGAATGTTTGAATGTTTGAATGTTTAAATGTTCATATGTTGAGCATTTACGGCGAAACGCGCTAATAGATTTTCATGAAATTTGACAGGTATGTTCCTTTTTTAATTGCGCGTCGACGTATATACAAGGTTTTTGGAAATTCTGCATTTCAAGGATGATATAAAAGGAAAAAGGAGCCTCCTTCATTCGCCAATATTGGAGTGAAAATCAGACTATAGAATTATTCATCATAAATCAGCTGACAAGTGATTACACAGATGTTTGGAGAAGCCAGTCTATTGCTGTATTTCCATGAGGTCTATAGTTTCAATCTGTTCACCGAGGTCTATAGTTTCATGTGTGGTCACTGTTCACAGAACTACTAGTACTGTCCATCAGAGTAAATTCTGTCTGTCCTGACGTGTCGGCGAGATATCGGTGTATAAACGACTAATGGCTGTTTGGGTTGTTGTATCGACCATGCTAATAATTCGATGTTAACAGCTATATGCTGCTGCCATCAAAGGCTTACCGAGTTGAAGACAGAGAAAAGGTGATTGAGAATAAAATAAAAAGTGATTAACCTTCTTTCAGTCGCGCTGTTGTAAAAAGTACAACAGTGTCAGTTTCTTTGCTGCACAAAATTATTGAATGGGGTGGTGTCAGTGAATGAGTCACCTATGCATTTCAAAACTTTCCCCACTGCGTTGCCGTATCAACCGAGCAATGGTTCAGTCTTTAGGTGCTATTTAGTCGCCACAGTGCATAAGATAGGGACAGACTGTATACGGGGACTGTAAACGAACCAATAACACAGAATTGATGGCTTTGCTCGATGTAATATATTGGGCTACGAAATGGTAATCATTCAAATGTTCATAGGCGTAAAATAATCCAAGAAGATGGAGAAAGTAATCATACAATTAATTAATATGTTTTGACAGTAAACAGAGTACATAACACTTGGAAATTTGGATGTTGTACAAAATAAAACAGGCGACTGCTCGTGTGATTGAGTAGGGCGCGACTACCGGAAGGTTAAATCAACTTAATAATGCTGAAGAAATAATAATATTCTTGATTGAAAAAAACATTTTTACTTTCCTTGCCCTATTACCATAGGTAAGGGAAGTATTGCTTTCCGAAAAAAATTAAGGTACCCCAATTTCTAAATTTCTATACGTTTCAAGGTCCCCTGAGTCAAAAAAACTGGTTTTTGGGTATTGGTCTGTATGTGTTTGTGTGTGTGTATGAGTGTATGTGCGTCTGTGTTCACGATATCTCATCTCCCAATTAACGGAATGACTTGAAATTTAGAACTCAAAGTCCTTTCACTATAAGGATCCGACACGAACAATTTTGATCAAATGCAATTCAAGATGGCGGCTGAAATGGCGAAAATGTTGTCAAAAACAGGGTTTTTCGTGATTTTCTCGGAAACGGCTCCAACGATTTTGATCAAATGCATACCTAAAATAGTCATCGATAAACTCTATCAACTGCCACAAGTCTCATATCTGTAAAAATTTCAGGAGCTCCGCCCCATCAATGCAGATATATCCCCAATTATCAGGCTTCAGATACAATTGAAACAAAAAAAATTAAGTGGAAAAGATGAAGCATAAAAATCTCTGCAATTAATGTTCAGTTACATTTTTACCTAAAATTGGAAATAAGCTCGAAATTCGAGAAAATGTGTTTATTCAATAATGCAAACTGTTGGCAAATGTTGATTCTATTAGATCATTCACTACGAAGAGATAGCAGACTTCGTGTGTCTCCAGCGTTATTGTCCTGTCACCAGCTGGCTCAGATCCTCGTTTATAAGTAGACTTGAGATGCGCGTGAACACTAGCGTCAGGTGATCAATCTTCATAACGGCAAGAAAAATTGTGTGAGTGCGCCACACCAGATTTTTGATCTTGTAGAAAACAAATAACAGTTTTTAAGAGTAAATTATGATTCGACTGTGATTTGTGATTCAACTGAATCAACTAGAACAGATGACATCAGATACTTGTGAATGAGAAAACTGCGTGAGGTCTACTGTTCACAGAACTACAAGTATAATAAGTAATAATCATTGCCATTTTTTTTCGTGGCCTGCCTATGTCTCTTTTGCCTACCGGTTTATACTTGGAAATTCTCAATGGAAGCCCATCAGCTGACATTCGTTCCACAAGCTCTTTCCATTGCTGACGATACGATGTAACTCTCTCATTTAGGCAGAAGATATTTAGATCCTTTAGTTATTCCTTCATTGTCTGATCTGAATAAATTAGTAGTTCTGTGAACAGTAGACCTCGCGCTCAGTAAGTTACATTGACCAGTTGTTTATGTTTTCTCCAAATTATAAATAAATAATAATATATCAATTTAAAATGTCTAGAAAAAATCCTAAATAAACATAGAGCTTTCTGTCCTATCGTGCCGTGACGTGTCGTCCCGGAATGTGAGTGTGAGCGCTGTTATCAGGTCTGGCTGCAACTGTTTACTAACGTTGATGGAAAGATACATTTTCAAGATGTTCGATGTTTTTGAACAAGTAGTATTGTAGTCCACTAGACAGCTGATTTATGATGAATAATTCTTAAGTCTGATTTTTACGGTAATATTGGGGCTCAAAGGAGACTCCTTCTCCTTTTGTATTATCCTCAAAATGCAAAATTTCAATAAACTGTATGTATACGTCGACGCCAAATTCAAAAAGGAACATACCTTTCAAATTTCATGAAAATCTATTGCTGCGTTTCGCTGTAAATGCGGAACATAAAAACATAAATATAAACATATAACATAAAGAGAAATGCAAAACCATCGACTTGAATCTTAGACCTCACTTCGCTCGGTCAATAACTGCAGTGAAAGATAAATAACTGTGAGTAATTGACCAATAAAAATGGATTGTGTTCAACCAGTTTTGGTAAATCGACTGAGTAGGGAGGGATAAAAATGAAATCAGTGCACAGATGGAGTGCCAAAGTGCCAATTATTCTCTTCATCAAAAAAGCGATGAAACCGTTTGTTCGCTAATCAGTTCAACCGACTGTGAGACACAATCGATCCGTGTCCGAACAAAGGACAACGATATGCCGCCATAAAAACCGTGTTTACATTGATGTCGATGTCACAGCGTGGAGCAAAAGTCACGTCGCCGAATCATTTAATTTGAATCGTGTCGGTCCACTGCACAAATTCAACTGCAGACAATGTCAGCAACTTCCTATAGTGAGGTCCACGTTATAATGACAGTGGATAAAGATAGGAGGATAGCGATGCCGATTCTCTGCATTAATTAATTATATTTCTACACTGGCAAAAAAATATTTGGCATCGTTGTGGACCTTGAAAAGGATAGTACCACCGGCTTTGTCGAATGATAAACTAGGATAGCAAAGTAGATCAAATACTGTCATTATATCGTGGACCTCACTATACAATAATTACTGGCTTATTCACTAATTTACATTGAATGACGATAGTGCTAGTTATTCAGAGAACTTTACAAAGTATAAATGAGAATTTTACAAAGTATAAAATGAGAATGAAGATTAAATTCAATATTAGAATAACGATAATATGAAATTGTAATGTAACTTCGTATATCGGCGGTGTTTCAACAAATAATTGTCGATTCCTTACGAAGGATATAAAATAATATCCTCTCCATCAACACACGACCGGGAAGAGATTGATTGATTGATTGAGTACTTTATTCATGTAGATTACAATATATACTGGCTTATACACTAATATACAATAGCTTACAATACAGCAACATTATAGATGAATTTACATAATATAGACTAAGAAGATAATTATTGAACTGTATATGATATGAAAAAGCAATTTGTAATATAATAACTATAGATAATTATATTGTTATGCATCTACATAAATTGGCGGAGCTTTGGACATATCAATGTCCATTCTTTGGAAAGAATATTAAAAATATCCTCCCCACTAACTCTCTACCAAAGATAGGAGAATAGCGATGCCGATTCTCTGCATTGATTAATTATATTTCTACTCTGTCAAAAACATAATTGGCATTGTTGTGGACCTAGAAAAGGATAGTACCACCGGCTTTGTCGAATGATAGACAAGGATAGCAGAGCCAAAGTTGAGCAAATACTGTCATTATAACGTGGACCGCACTATAGCTTAGTTTGATCATTATAAGTGAAGGTCGTGTCACGATAACCTGCTCAACAGATTCAGCTTGTGATTGAACTATTAAGTGAGGTCCACGTTATAATGGCGAAGAGGAAGGAGAAGAAGAAGAAGAAGAAGAAGAAGAAGAAGAAGAAGAAGAAGAAGAAGAAGAAGAAGAAGAAGAAGAAGAAGAAGAAGAAGAAGAAGAAGAAGAAGAAGAAGAAGAAGAAGAAGAAGAAGGGGAAGAAGAAGAAGAAGAAGAAGAAGAAGAAGAAGAAGAAGAAGGGGAAGAAGAAGAAGAAAACCTCAAAAAACGGATCACACTACACACTTTTCATTTGGCTGAAGAAGTGAGTGGGTAGCTACATATTGGATTGATCCTAACTGACGAATGGATGATGGAAGTCATATAAAAATTTTACAGCACTAACACAAAACCTGGAAGGAAGTTCCCTGAAAATTTCAGCCTTTTCCTGTCATGTACAGGGCTATAAAAATGGTGTAACTAAATTCTGGAACGATCTTGTGGTTATTCAATTTTAATATTATATATGGTTATTATATAATTATGTAGTACTTGATGAAATGTAATGTTTTGAAATATTACCCGAACTTTGATAATATACACAATATCGGGGCACCGAGCTTCGCTCGTTATTTATTTATTGACAAACAGAACTCAATTCTTTAAAATGATTGGGGAAGGACAAACAGGCACAGCCCGAAACTGTTTTTTCCCCGAATTTTGATTCATACACTATAAATAGTCCAAAAAGTAGGTTATATTCCATACACTTGAATTCAGGTCTAATTTTTCAGTCTAAATATTTGGAAACATAGAAGTAGACTACTAATTCAGATTGTTTACAAACCAAATTGAATACCAAAATAACACCAAAGAGAAACAATAGCATAATTATATATATAGTAGATATCCCATGGTATAGGGTGTTTATGTACTAATTCAGATTGTTTACAAACCAAATTGAATAACAAAGTAACACCATAGAGAAACAATAGCGTAAGTAGATATCCCATGGTATAGGGCGTTTATGTCGCACCTTTTACTGTTAACTCAAGCCGATTTCTGTCGATTATTGTCGATTTTTACTGTTTTGACCGGGTAAGAGTGTATGAACGGCACAATATGATAGACTATCAGCTTCATAAAGCTTCAAGGGAAAGAACTACGTGGACTATCGGCTTGAGATAACAGTAAAAGTTGCGGCATAAACACCCTATACCATGGGATATCTACTATAAATAATTATGCTATTGTTTCTCTTTGGTGTTATTTTGGTATTCAATGTGGTTTGTAAACAATCTGAATTAGTACATAAACACCCTATACCATGGGATATCTACTATTTATATAATTATGCTATTGTTTCTCTATGGTGTTATTTTGGTACTCAATTTGGTTTGTAAACAATCTGAATAAGTACATAAACACCCTATACCATGGGATATCTACTATATATAATTATGCTATTGTTTCTCTTTGGTGTTATTTTGGTATTCAATGTGGTTTGTAAACAATCTGAATTAGTACATAAACACCCTATACCATGGGATATCTACTATTTATATAATTATGCTATTGTTTCTCTATGGTGTTATTTTGGTATTCAATGTGGTTTGTAAACAATCTGTATTAGTACATAAACACCCTATACCATGGGATATCTACTATTTATATAATTATGCTATTGTTTCTCTATGGTGTTATTTTGGTATTCAATTTGGTTTGTAAACAATCTGAATTAGTACATAAACACCCTATACCATGGGATATCTACTATTTATATAATTATGCTATTGTTTCTCTATGGTGTTATTTTGGTATTCAATTTGGTTTGTAAACAATCTGAATTAGTACATAAACACCCTATACCATGGGATATCTACTATTTATATAATTATGCTAATTGTTTCTCTATGGTAACACTCACTAATCACTTACAACTGTTAAATAATTATTAACTCTGAATATTATGATATATTCCATCTCATATCAACAAATCAGATTATCTTGATCGAGTCTATTAAAATCTCTTCATTTCTCGCGAGATACGGTAAGCTGATTGATTACACAGCTGATCTTCCACACAGGCACACGCATCTTCTGTTATCGACAGACGACGGAATCATCATCTGTTTTTCCAAGGAAGAATTATCCTTTTCATGTCGTTCAGCGAGTTATCTCAAGGATGAGACCTAGTGCAATCGAATTTTTATATTATAAACCTACTATGTTCCAACTTTCATGAAAATCGTTAGAGCCGTTTTCGAGATCTGTTGAACATAAATAACCAGATATAAAAATATAAAGAGATACACAGAAGTTGTTTGCTTAATATATTAGGATTTCCATAAGATGCTTTCACCTCTAATGCATGCTTAATACCTGTTCATCATTATTATGTAATCTGTGCCCATGAATTGTGCAAAATTCCAAAACCGCTTTGGGTAAAAGTCAAAAAAAAAAATTTTTTTAAATTAAATTCTACTTTTCCCTGCGCCTCTTTGGTATGTAGACTTGTGGATTATTGAATTTTATTATTTCCATTAAATATAAATAGTTCTTGATATGTTCTATGTTCGGACCACATAAACAGAAGGATGGAACATAATTGACTTTCGCTCAGGCTTGGCTCACACCAGTTAGACAAGACATGACATGATCAGACACGTTTAGTCACAATACTTCACATTGTTGCTTATGGAGACATGTCTAATTGCAATGACTAATCAGTGTGAGTTTCGTCTTAAGCAACTATGTGAAGTATTGTGACTAAACGTGTCTGATCATGTCTTATCTGGCCTTGACTTAGGTTTGGCGCACACCAGTTAGTCAATACAAGTCAAGACATGACATGATCAGACATGTTTAGTCACAATACTTCACATTGTTGCTTATGAAGCCATGTCTAATTGCAATGACTAATCATTGTGAGTTTCGTCTTAAGCAACTATGTGAAGTATTGTGACTAAACGTGTCTGATCATGTCTTGTCTTGTCTTGACTAACTGGTGTGCGCCAAACCTAAGTCAAGGCCAGATAAGACATGATCAGACACGTTTAGTCACAATACTTAACATAGATGCTTATGACGCAACTCACACTGATTAGTCATTGCAATTAAACATGTCTTCATGAGCAACTATGTGAAATATTGTTACTAAACGTGTCTGATCATGTCTTGTCTTGTCTTGACTAACTGGTGTGCGCCTAACCTAAGTCAGGACAAGACAAGACATGATCAGACACGTTTAGTCACAATACTTCACATTGTTGCTTATGAAGACATGTTTAATTGCAATGACTAATCAGTGTGAGTTTCGTCATAAGCAACTATGTGAAGTATTGTGACTAAACGTGTCTGATCATGTCTTGTCTTGTCTTGTATTGACTAACTTGTGTGCGCCTAACCTAAGTCAGGACAAGACAAGACATGATCAGACACGTTTAGTCACAATACTTCACATTGTTGCTTATGACGCAATTTACACTGATTAGTCATTGCAATTAGGCCTAGACATGTCTTCATGAGCAACTATGTGAAGTATTGTGACTAAACGTGTCTGATCATGTCTTGTCTTGTCTTGACTAACTGGTGTGCGCCTAACCTAAGTCGAGACAAGACAAGACATGATCAGACACGTTTATTCACAATACTTCACATTGTTGCTTATGACGCTATTTACACTGATTAGTCATTGCAATTAGGCCTAGACATGTCTTCATGAGCAACTATGTGAAGTATTGTGACTAAACGTGACTGATCATGTCTTGTCTTGTCTTGACTAACTTGTGTGCTCCTAACCTAAGTCGAGACAAGACAAGACATGATCAGACACGTTGAGTCACAATACTTCACATAGTTGCTTATGAAGACATGTCTAGGCCTAATTGCAATGACTAATCAGTGTAAATTGCATCATAAGCAACAATGTGAAGTATTGTGACTAAACGTGTCTGATCATGTCTTGTCTTGTCTTGACTAACTGGTGTGCGCCTAGCCTAACATCATTCACTGCTATCTATGGGTCATAATACACATAAATAATTATTAAATTCGATATAGTATGATATGAACTCGCATGTATCTATCCTATTATATTAAGCGAGCAATTTCTGTATTTTTTTTAAATATTAATATCTGGTTATTTATGTTCAACGGATCTCGAAAACGGCTCTAACGATTGTCACGAAATTTGGAACGTAGTAGGTTTATGATATAAAATTTCGATTGCTTTAGGTCTCATCCTTCGGGAAACTCGCTGAACGACATTAAAATGATATTATCCTTGGCTGAAACAGCTGTGGATAGTTAAACAGTGAGTGAGCGAGTGAGTATGTGAAAAATAAAAATATCGTATCCACGAAATTCATAAGATGACATTATAGACAGCTGTGTAATATAAATACGATCATTTTGGAGAATTGTGTTCTTTTTATCAATAAATAAAAATCTGGTGTGGTGCACTCACACAACTTTCCTTGCCGTTATGAAAATTGATCAACTGACGCTAGTGTTCCCGCGCATCTCAAGTCTACTTTTCTAAGATCTGAGCCAGCTGGTGACAGGACAATAGCGCTGCAGGCACACAAAATCTGCTATCCCTTCATAGTGAATGATTTAATAGAATCAAAAGTTGCCAACAGTTTGCAATTGAATAATCTTATTTTCTCGAATTTCTAGCTTATTTTCAACTTTAGGTGGAAATGCTACTAAATAGTAATTGTAGAGATTTTTATGCTCAATCTCTTCCACTTGAAATTTTCTGTTTAAATTGTATCTGAAGCCTGATAATTGGGAATCTGAAATCAAACTTTGCATAGATGATGCAGTGCTCCTTAAATTTTTACAGATATAAGACTTGTGGCAGTTGATAGAGCTTATCAATGACTTTTTTAGGTATGAATTTGATCAAAATCGTTGGAGTCGTTTTTGAGAAAATCGCGAAAAACACTTTTTTGACAACATTTCCGCCATTTAAGCCGCCATCATGAATCACATTTGATCGAAATTATTCGTGCCGGATCCTTATAGTGTAAGGACCTTAAGTTCCAAATTTCAAGTCATTCTGTTAATTGGGAGATGAGATATCGTGTACACAGACGCACATACTCTCATACACACACACACACACACACACACACACACACACACACACATACACATACAGACCAATACCCAAAAACCACTTTTTTGGACTCAGGGGACCTTGAAACGTATAGAAATTTAGAAATTGGGGTACCTTAATTTTTTTCGGAGAGCAATACTTTCCTTACCTATGGTAATAGGACAAGGAAAGTAAAAATAGCGAGCGAAGCTCGTTGCCCCGATATTGAATTCTATAGAGGGGCGTACAGACAGTCGCTCTGCTCCGCAACCGAACGTCACTCCAGCAGAGCGATTGATGATCGACCGGGGAGCAACAGTGGTTCGACCGGGGAACGCGAGAAGATCTAACATCTTCCATAACGTTCATGATGGGTGCGTGGGCGGTGCGACTGTGGTTCGATGGTGGTACGAGGGCGGTACGAGGGCGGTACGAGGGCGGTACGAGGGAGGATCGTGCTCGGTGCTGGTTGGAAGCGCGAATATGTGTACGCAGCTTAAGAGTAATCTGATTATCTTACCACCGCGATTCGAATAGACCAGAAAATTGATAGAATATTATTATTCCCCAGCCTACAAACTGAATAATGTCAGAGCTTTTGATCTCATGATTGATTCAATTCCCTAGAATTAAATTCTCTATAATCCAATTGGAATGGATTCTATTGTGCACTGAAGGAGACTCCTTTTGAGAGCTATCAGCATAGATTGATTGATTGATTGAGTACTTTATTTATGTAGATTACAATATATACTGGCTTATACACTTATATACAATAGCTTACAATACAGCAAAATTATAGATGAATTTTCATAATATAGACTAAGAAAATAATTATTGAACTGTATATGATATGAAAATGTAATTTGTAATATAATAACTATAGATAATAATATTGTTATGCATCTACATAAATTGGCGGAGCTTTGGACATATCAATGTCCATTCTTCGGAAACAATATTAAGAATATCCTCCCCACTAACTCTCTACCAAATAGACAGAGATCAAAGAGTAATTAATTTACGTGCATCCATAATAGTCTGCGAATTATGAACGGTTGTGAAGTTGAACTCTATTGAATTGATTCAGAGTTAGTAGTTTAATATCTATTACCAAGAGGTCTAATACCATCGATTCGTGTTCTCAACTTCCTCTATTGCTCATTCTAGAATATCGGGGCACCGAGCTTCGCTCGTTGTTTATTTATTGATAAACCCAACTCAATTCTTAAATATGATTGGGGAAGGACAAACTGGCACAGCCCAAAACTGTTTCTTTCCCGAAATTTGATTCATACACTATAAATAGTCCAAAAAGTAGGTTATGTTCCATACACTTGAATTCAGGTCCAATTTTCAGTACAAACATTTGAAAATATAGAATATCCAATTTAGATTGTTTACAGCCCAAATTGAATTACAAAATAACACCCACTAATCACTTAGAACTGTAAAATAATGATTAACTTTGAAAATTATGATATACTCTAATTTAGAAGGACTATCATCCCATGTCAACAAATCAGATTATTTTGATCAAGTCGATTAAATTGTCTAGCTAGATAATAGTTCTCGCTAATTGATTACACAGCTGGAAATAAATCTGTTTCTCTCCCACACATGCATCTTCTCTTTTAACAGAAGACGAAATTATCATTTGTTTTTCTAAGGATGAATAATTGATATTTTTTCATATTCTTCAGCGAGTTTTCTCAGGGATGAGACCTAGTGCAATCGAATTTTTATATCATAAACCTTCTATGTTCCAAATTTCGTGAGAATCGTTAGAGCCGTTATCAGGACCCGTTGGAAATGAATAGCCAGATATGAATAAATAATATCGAGGCATCGAGCATCGCTCGTTATTTTTATTTATTGATAAACAGATCACAATTCTTTAAAATGATCGTGTTCATATTTTACAGCTGGCTTTACTTCAGCTTATGAATTTCGGTGATAGATATTTTGATTTTCGCTTACTCACTTCCATTATCCACAGACGACGAAAGTCTCAGCTGTTTTTCCAAGGATGAATTATCATTCAAATGTTGTTCAGCGAGTTTTCTTAGGGATGAGACCTAGTGCAATCGAATTTTTATATCATAAATCTACTATGTTTCAAATTTCGTGAGAATCGTTAGAGCCGTTTTCGAGATACGTTGAACATAAATAACCAGATATAAAGATCAATAACCAGATATAAAATACATAAATTGCTCGCTTGATATGATAGGTTTCTGAGTAGTTGAGAAGTTGATATTGTTGTAATTAATTAATCATATTAAATGAAAAAGACTAAGAAATTGTCAAAAAACCATTCATTTCAACCATTACAACACTACGAATTTAGTTTTATCATAACATTGTAAGCATATATTATTCAAAAGTTTTTTCCATTTACATATTTGTTTTATCATCTTTTACTTGCTTTCTTGGTTCTTATTTTGTACTGGAACTAAATTTTGTTATCATAGCGAGTCTGTTACTTAAGCCGCCATTTTGTGACACCGTTGAGTGGGAGGAGACTGTCTAGCTGGGCCAATGGCAGGCGTTCATGCCCTCGACCAATAGCAGTACTTGCCTACTAGTATAAATTCTGCTTCTCTTGTATTAAGTTCTAGTTTATCAGAGATTGAAAATGGTGTTATAACCGAAACCGGTCTTTCTAGGTTTTTTTGAAATTTCTTAGTATTTTTCATTTGACTCGCTTAATATGATAGGATGATGCGACATCCATGTATTTTATATCTCGTACAATTATAAGCCAATTATTTCCTTCATTATAGAATGATAAGCTTCGCTCGTTATTCATTTATTGACTTTTGATAAACATAACACAATTCTTTAAAATGATTGGGGAAGGACTAACAGGCACAGCCCAAAACTGTTAGTTTCCCAAATATTGATTTATATAAACACTATAAATAGTCCAGAAAGTAGGTTATGTTCCATACACTTGAATTCGGGTTCAATTTTCTGTTCAAACATTTGAAAACTTCAAGTGGATCAGAACAGTCGTGATGATGAGTCAAACATAATTTTCTTATCCCTTATATGTATAAGCCAATTCTTTCCTTTATTATAAAATATAGATTCATGCTAAACATGACCTATACTGAATTCCAAAAATCTACATGGATGAGCGAGGTTTGGACGTCTATTCATGGGAAAGCATCACATTCCCGCTCACCCGATTCTGTAAATGTATGAAAGAGAAATTCAGATGTATGGTGGAAACCCGTTTAGAGAGAAAGATTAAACAGAACGGCAGACATTTGAGGGTAATGAGCGTGCAGGGATGAGAATCAAGCGACCGGTCATGAGTTTCGAATAAATCAAATCTGGAAATGGATTCCGAATAACATTTGTATGTGGCGCGTTGTGATGATTAATGTCAGACGGTTTGTCGTGATAATTTTGAGAGGCGCCATTAAATTTCGGGCACTGTTGTTACAGACCGATGAATACCCCGCCCTTGAATAGAAGCCCCAAATCACCACTCATCTCCCAGTTTGTAAATACGCTCCCTGCAATGATCACATTCAAAATTCCGGCAACTCGTTTCCAACAAATCCAATTTAGCCTATAGAAAGCAAAACTGAACCGAGCTGTGCCAAATTTTATTCCTGTTACGATATTATCTTCCATCCTCTCTGTAGGCTACGCATTCATCATTCGTGCGAATTTTCTAATGTTATCTTTCTACTTATTGAGTAGTAGGGAATAACTGAAGTAACAAAGTATAATTCACATTTATTTATTCCATTGGCATTACAGAACATAATTATAATATATAATATGATTGGGAGAAGACAACAGGCATAGCCCAAAACTGTCTTCTCCTAAATTTTTACAAATAAAAGTTTCAAAAAAGAATAAGATTAAGATTTTACTTTCACTTCAAAAAGTCCAATTTCCACTTCAAAACTAATGACTAAACTAAACATTTTGATATTTAAAAACTGATTAAAAACAAAAATATTCCACAAAATAGAAAAATAAAAATATAATATTTAATATTTTATCAAGTTTGAAAGATCAGATTTATTTCAACCAATGCAGCACCACCAATCTTGTTTCATCATGAATTCGTAAGTAAATATCGGGGACCGAGCTTCGCTCTGGAGTACAAAAGCATAACAAATTTATTACGAAAGAAGAAATTATAATAACATTCATACAGAAATGTTCCATCTAATACCATTAAATTTAGATTAATTCCCAGAGGGAAGGTAAAAATTTCCCTCACAAAGGCCCAGTTGCACAAAATCCGTTAAATTTAAATCCTGATCAACTTCACATGAACCAAATCAGAGAAGTCCATTTCAAAAAGATGGATCAACTGGAATTAATCAGGATTCAAAATAACCCGGCTTTTTTGCAACCGGCCCTAAGTACCTGATTGAATGATTACAAAAGTTCAACAGCTGAGTCATAATTTCGACACAGTCCCACACACATGAACTGGCTCACTCACTTCCATCACCAACAGACGACGAAATAATTTCCAGCTGTTTTTGCAAGGATGAATAATAATTATCTTTTTAATGTCCTCCAGCGAGTTTTGCCAGGGATGAGACCTAGTGTAATCGAATCTTTATATTATGAACCTACTATGTTCTGAATTTCGTGAGAATCGTTAGAGCCGTTTTCGAGATCCAATGAAATACAAACATATCAACATATAAACATCCAAACATAGAAACAGAAGTTGCTCGTTTAATAGTATAGATTTGTTACAATACTTCCTCATAATTTGACCTGTAACCATTCTCAATAAATTAAGAATCTCTGGGCAAAAATTTCGAGTTGATAAGGTTAGTAGTTCAGTCTAGATGATGCGTCATCAAGGTATTTCATTTCCCGTATTTGCTTCTCATGTGAAAGCAAATTCATTTTTTCATCCTATTACATACATTAAGCGAGCGATTTCTGTATGTGTGTATTTATGTATACCCAATGAATCTCGAAAACGGCTCTAACGATTTTGATGGAATTTGCAATATAAGAGGATCTTGATATGAAAATTTGATTGCACATGGTCTCATTCCTGGGAAAACTCGCTGAACGACATGAAACGGATAATAATTATCCGTCTTTGGAAAAAATATGATTTCGTCGTCTGTTGATAACGGAAGATGCGAGTGCCTGTGTGGGAGAGAGACAGAATTATGTTCAGCTGTTGAACTATTGTAATGAATCAGCGGATCCCAAGAAAAGTATTATCTGGCAATATAGATAAACCGACTTGATCAACCTTATCTGATTTGTTGACGAAACATGAGCATCGTTATGATTTTATTCAAGAACCATTATTTTTCTATTCAAAGTACCTATATAACAATTTTCAAAGTTAATCAATATTTTACCGTTTTGAATTTGGTTGTGAAAAATTTAAATTCAAACTTTTCCGTTTCCAAATGTTTGGACTGAAAACTGGGATTCAAGAGTTTATGGAACATAGCCTACTTTTTGGACTACCGTATTTATAAGGGGTATTCACAATGTTGTTTTAGCCCAAGGCGAATAGAGAAAGTGTTATTTGCTAACTATGGATTGTGAACGCCCCATCTAAAACCATCTGCTATTAGCTAACTGCAGTAGCGATCCAAGCGGATAATTTGTGTAACTCGAAGCTTATAACTCCACTTTTGCTACCAAATATGACCAAAACAAATATAGCCGCCGTTTAATAGAGTTAGCGGACTCAAACCTGCACTATCTGCTATCTCGTCTGTTAATTTTTTTCTAACGTATCACTATAGCATTGAGTTGACACAGACTTAGCAAATAGCTGGAGCTAGCGAATAGCTAGACTTAGCCAGCTAACTCCAACATTGTGATTACCCCTATTGTGTATACTTCACAATTCAGGGAAGAAACCGTTTTGAATTGTGCCTGTTAGTCCTTCCCCTATCAATTGAAAGAATTGAGTTCTGTGGATCAATAAATGAATATTATAGACTGTGCTTCTATGCTTCTATGCTTGAGCGAAGCGCGGTGACCCGATATTTATAAAATTATATAAAAAATTGAAACTCTTCTGCTGGTTTTTTGCCTTCCAAAAAAAGTTCATTGTTAGAGTGAATTGAAGATGAATAATATTGATTAAACAATTAAAATTGATTAATAATTTTAATAAAATGATCTATCCAATGATTCAAGATAAATAATAATTATTGTAAATTTTGGTACAAACAGTGACATCTCAGTGCAGCTTGGATCTTCGGAACAAGCAGAAAGTGTGAATTTGAGGGAGTTATAAAACAAAAAAATTTGTTGTTAATCTAGGAGAACCAAAAGAATCACCCCAGAATCTATTCCACCTCACTCCATTCCAGATTCTCTCTCCAGGGCGGCGAAAACCGCCAACCCAAGAAAATCGTGACAATAAATTTTTACGCGCGCTAAATCAGCACACCCCTTGGCGGCCAGAAAAAACACAAGCAACCGTTACCCAAGAATTTATTATCGTTTCCACGCTTCAGACTAAAATAGAAGTGTGTAATCTTATTCTAGTTCCGCCCCTGAGAGCAGCTCGGGAAAAATGGGTCCGAATTCGGTTGGTGATAGGGGGTGAAGCTCGAATTGAAATTTACATAGGTCCGAAAACTGTGGAACTGTCCCGTGAGGAAAAACGATATGTAGGGTGAGAGAAACCCCGGGAAACTAACCCGGAAAAGCTTCGAATGAGAGCCTGACATGCTGGCATGTTTGTAGGGGAAGGGTTGTCCAGAGGGGAGAGACTGGAAGGGGTTGGTCCAGAGTTGTACCGTATTCATCATATCCACCTTCCTAAATATTCCTCACCTAAACATGGGCATTGAAAAAAGCAATTCCATGAATATGAATGGAGGGACAGAGCATGTTAGTGGATGTTGGTTCTCCTGCCATTACATTCCCTTTCTCTTTCAATCTATTTACTATTTCTCTCTCTCCATCCTAGATTCTTCATCCTATTCACACTTTTCATCCCCCCTCTCTCCCTTTAGTACATCTGTATTATTTGACTCTCTCAGTTTTACAATCGCCATCAGGTTTCTTGGAGACATACATAAAAATCTGGTGTGGTACACTCACACAACTTTCCTTGCCGTTATAAAGATTTATCAACTGACGCTAGTGTTACCGCGCAACTCAAGTCTACTATTAGAAGATCTAAGCCAGCTGGTGACAGGGCAATAACGCTGGAGACACTCATGAGGTCTGCTATCTCTTCATAGTGAATGATTTAATAGAACCAACAGTTGCCAACAGTTTGCAATTTAATAATCACATTTTCTCGATTTTCAAGCTTATTTTCAATTTTAGGTGAAAATGCTACTGATCATTAATTGTAGAGATTTTTATGCTCAATCTTTTCCACTTGAAATTTTTTGTTTAAATCGTATCTGAAGCTTGATAATAATTGGGAATCTAGAATCAAACTTTGCATAGATGGGGTGGTGCTCATGGAATTTTAACAGATATTTTATGACTTGTAGCAGTTGATAGAGCTTATTAATGTCTATTCTAGGTATAAATTTGATCAAAATCGTTGGAGCCGTTTTTGAGAAAATCGCGAAAAACCCTATTTTTGGCAATATTTTCTCCATTTTAGCCGCCATCTTGATCGCATTTGATCGAAATTGTTCGTGTCGGATCCATATAGTGTAAGGACCTTAAGTTCCAAATTTCAAGTGATTCCGTTTACTGGGAGGTGAGATATCGTGTACACAGACGCACATACACTCATACACACACACACACACACACACACACACACACACACACACACACACACACACACACACACACACACACACACACACACACACATACAGACCAATACCCAAAAACCACTTTTTTTGAACTCAGGGGACCTTGAAACGTATAGAAATTTAGAAATTGGGGTACCTTATTTTTTTCGGAAAGCAATACTTTCCTTACCTATGGTAATAGGGCAAGGAAAGTAAAAACAAAAAATGTTCTAGTGTTTCTAGAATGGATCCTAATTTTCTCGATAACTCAATATTATTCGTTACAAATGGTAATTGAGGGAATATTTGTAATCAATTTCTTAATTCAAGTCATCTAAATTCATATTTATCGACCGAGCGAAGTGAGGTCTAAGATTCAAGTCGACGGTTCTGCATTTCTCTTTATATTGGGTGGCTGGACCTAGCACAGGGTTCATTGGCCAGTTTTCTAACGATTTCTCTTTTTCTCACAAAACAATCCAATATCTATTATTTCTCTTTCTTCCTCTTCTGTTACTTCTTGATCTTCTTCTTCTTCTTCCTCTTCTTCTTCTTCTTCGTCTTCTTCTTGTTCTTCTTCTTCTTGTTCTTCTTCTTCTTCTTCTTCTTTTTTTCTTCTAGTTTGCTTATAATTCTAAGTCCAAAATGGTAAATTATCAACTGATTGTCAGGAGAAACTCACCCTTTCATGGACCCAACATGTTTCAAATTCCACCTCCCCTCACAATAAATTACGATCAATTCGATTAGTGATAATGATTGTAACATACTTCATACAATAATAATGATTCACACCAAATGGTTGAATTCTCGTGACCCAGTTTCCAGGAGGGTAGTGGCCACCCCTTTTGGAGTGGGGTGACTTTGAAAGTCAGTGTCAGTCGCACCCCATGTGATGTATTGACTATTCAACTATAGTGAGGTCCACAGTATAATGGCAGTGGAGAGAGATAGCAGAACAACTTTGCCGATCCTCTGTCTTGTCAATGCCTTCTATAGACGGTAGCTGATACAGGTTTATTAATGTAATATTAACTGTTCATCCACATTTAAAATAATGAATTATATTCTATCAAGCAGGTGATTATATCTCCCAATAATTTCCTTAATGAAGATGGGATATTCTGTTGATCAATTATCAATTCCACATTGTTGAAAGACAATTTGGCAACAGATCAAAACGAGAAACAGATAGCGCTATCCGCTTTGTTGAATGATAGACAAGGATAGCAATACCATTGCTTATCAAACACTGCCATTATAACGTGAACCTCACTATAGGGGTCGAATATACTCCCCACCGAGATGCTATGATGAAGGTTGGAGAATCCGTACATCTGTGATCAATATTTTGAACAACTGTCACTGTTCCATTCATAGAGAAGGAAGGGTGTAGATTTTGAATGACTTATTCATCAGGGATTGGATTTGATGACACGAGTTCCCAAGCTAATCTACATTCAACTCAGAAAACATCTTCAACAATAGTTATTTATTTCATTAAGTACAATATTATTATAATTTTGTTACTATACTTAATACCTATCCCTTGAGTACAATATTCATTATTCACATATTCATTATCCATTATTATTGAGTACAATATTTAAACATCCATCCCAAAGAAAATCCTTTTTCAACAATAGTCATTCATTTCATTGAGTACACTTCATTGAGAATACTTGTAGCTCTGTGAACAGTAGACCTCACGCAGTATTCTCATCCACAAGTACCAGATGTCAACTGTTTTAAATGTTAACAAACTCAGTTCACGTTTGAATTTGTATTCCATATAATATAATTCATCCAGTTCCGTGATGATCTTTCTATCTGATTGAAATTATTTTTTTATAATCGAAAATATCATAATTTCTCCAGCATTATTCAGTTCATTTGTTTATTTTTATTCACCTATTGAATAAGTTTTTTTCGAATGTGAGAATATTTATACTGATGGGCACGCATAATAATACCATGACTTCAAAACAAAATATTGAAACCAAAGACCTTAAAGCTGCGATTAGACCAAATTTATAAAAAAAATGTTAATAACCCAATCCTTTTGGATTATATTAGATTCAACATAAATTATCATACACATGAGTGTTTGACAAACATTCCGTTCAATCTAATAGAATCCATAAGGATAAAGTTATAACCATTTTGTTAATAACTTTGGTGTAAACCCAGCCCAAAGATGCATACCTCTTTAATGTCTGTGATTGAAACTATAGACCTTATACAAAAACAGTAATGGACTGGATTCTCCACACATCTGTGTAATCACTTGTCAGCTGATTTATGATGAATGATTCTATAGTCCTGTTTTTACTCTAATATTGACGTATGAAGGAGGCTCCTTTTTCCTTTTATATTATCCTTGTAATGCAAAATTTCCAAAAACCTTGTATATACGTCGACGGGCAATTAAAAAAGGAACATAACTGTCCAATTTCATGAGAATCTATTACTGCGTTTCGCCGTAAATGCGCAACATATAAATATATAAACATTTAAACATTAAGAGAAATACCAAACCGTCGACTTGAATCTTAGACCTCACTTCGTTCGGTCAATTATCATCATTTTGCTACGTAATCACAATCCCTCGAGTACAATATTCATCATTCACATAGGCCTATTCATTATCCATTATTATTGAACACAATATTCAAACAACCATACCAAAGAACTTTTTAACAATAGTTATTCATTTCATTGAGTACAGTATTACTATCATTTTACTAGTAGTTCTGTGAACAGTAGACCGCGCGCAGTTATAACGACGTTTCAAACCATAAGCACATCCACACTGATACACTAACTATTTATTTGATCAGATCATGCTTACACAAGATTTAATTATCATATAACGCTTTCCGGAATTTAGCGCGAGAAAACCAGAAGACATCTATAGTGAGGTCCACGTTATAATGACAGTATTTGATCAACTTTGGTTTTGCTATCCTTGTCTATCATTCGACAAAGCCGGTTGTACTATCCTTTTCTAGGTCCACAACGATGTCAATTATGTCTTTGACAGTGTAGAAATATAACTAATTAATGCAGAGAATCGGCATCGCTATTCTTCTATCTTTATCCACCGCCATTATAACGTGGACCACACTATACGAGCTGTTATAAGTTCTTTGCATCCTGTTCAATAGTGCTTAAAATTTGCATTCAATGAGGCATGCAATTTATAGTCTACACAGCTGTTAATTTTTTACCAATTTACATTGAGATATTGAATTGCATGCGTCATGGCATGCAATTTATAGTCAACTCGACAGCTGATTTATGATGAATAAATCTATAGTCTTATTTTTACTCTAATATTGACGTATGAAGAAGGCTCCTTTTTCCTTTCATATGATCCTTGTAATGCAAAATTTCTAAAAACCTTGTATATACGTCGACGCGCAATTAAAAAAGAAACATACCTGTCAAATTTCTTGAAAATCTATTACCGCGTTTCGCCGTAAAAGCGCAACATATAAAAATATAAACATTCAAACATTAAGAGGAATGCCAAACCGTCGACTTGGATCTTAGACCTCACTTCGTACGGTCAATTATCATCATTTTGCTACGTAATCACAATCCCTCGAGTACAATATTCATCATTCAAATAGGCCTATTCTATATCCATTATTATTGAGCACAATATTCAAACATCCATCCCAAAGAAAATCCTTTTTTAACAATAGTCATTTATTTCATTGAGTACAATATTACTATCATTTTATTACTATACGTGATCACTATCCCCTGAGTACTATACAATACAAGGTAAGAGACAACCAGGTACAGCCCCAAATCTGGCAATTTCCACTTTATACTTTTGTACTATAATATCAGGGCACCGAACTTCGCTCGTTATTTATTTATTGACAAACAAAACACAATTCTTTAAAATGATTGGGGAAGGACTAACAGGCACAGCCCAAAACTGTTCTTCCCTGAATTTTGATGTATACACTATAAATATTCCAAAAAGTAGGTTATGTTCCACGTACACTTGAATTCAGGTCAAATTTTCAGTCCAAACATTTGAAAACAGTAGAGTTCTAATTTAGATTGTTTACAAAATAACACTCACTAATCACTTAAAACTGTAAAATAATGATCAACTTTGAATATTATGATATGCACTAATTTAGAATGATATACCATGTTATGTCAACAAATCAGATTATTTTGATCAAGTCTATTGAAATTTCTAATTGATTACACAGCTGATTTCCACAAAGGCACACGCATCTTCTGTTATCGACCGACGACGAAATTATCATCTGTTTTTCCAAGGATGAATAATTATTATCCTTTTCATGTCCTTCAGCAAGTTTCCCCGGGGATGATACCTAGTGCAATCAAATTTTTATATCATAAACTCACTATGTTCCAAATTTCGTAGAAATCGTTAAGAGACGTTTTCGAGATCCGGTGAAATACAAACATCTAAAAATTTTAACAAACATATAGACAGAAATTGCTCGTTCAATAGTATAGAATACAAAAATTGCCCACTTAATATAATAGGATCAATAAACCTGTGACTATAGAGTCACAGTCTTCTACCGTCTATAGAAGGCATTGACAAGACTGTGGATGGGCAACGTTGTTCTCCCATCTTACTCCACTGCCATTATAACGTGGCCTCACTATATACACAACGGAAAACACAACTGGTTTCAGTCCCAAATCTGGCACATTTCCATATATGCTACAATAATGTAGCTCGATCATTATAAAGGTGCGTGCAGATTTACGCGCCACGAACACTAGCAATTCACTTTTCATCAGCTGATTATAACTGTATTTGTACAGAATCGGTAAAATACAGATATAAAAAGCTTGGCATCAGGTGATTAAAAGTGAATTGCTCGAGTTCGCTGCGTGTAAATCTGTACGCACCTTAACAGTATCACTATTCAAAACAACACTATCGAAAACGAAGGAACTCAAAAATAGAATCAGTTCTATGGATAGCCGTATCAATAAAATCATAGTGAACGAATTGAGCTTGCTTTCTCCAAAGTTGGTTTAAGAATTGAACCCGTATAAAGTTGCTTTAAAAATTGAACCCGTATAAAGTTGGTTTAAAAATTAAACCCGTATAAAGTTGGTTCAAAAATTGAACCCGTATAAAGAATGTATAGTGACATTGAATATATTCATGTGTTCCAATTGAGTCAGCTGACCGTTCAAACTAGAATTCTGTTTTAACTTTTGGGAGAAAGCGACGATTAAAATGTCTTTATTTTGAATAAACTGAAACGTTCATACGCAGAGAAACCTCACGCATTATCATTTGATTGTTATATTCATTCTATTTATTGATTATTATTTGATAATTTATTATTTGATTAGAGTGATGTGAGATTTCATATTCAACCGGAACAGTAGTTGATGATAAGTACGTTACAAATTTATTATCCTATTATATTAAGCGAGCAATTTCTGTATTTATATATCTGGTTATTTTCATATCTGGTTATTTTTATATCTGGTTATTTATGTTTTACGGATCTCGAAAACGGCTCTAACGATTTTCACGAAATTTGGAACAAAGTAGGTTTATGATATAAAGATTCCATTGCACTAGGTCTCATTCTTTGGAAAATCACCATGGGAACTGGACATTTATAAGACTGATGTTTTAGAGTTCCAATCCAGTGAGAGAGCATTTTTTGAACTCCTTTAAGAGCTTCCAAATGATCTAAAGTATTATCAGAGAGTCGCTTGTGACATTAACTCGCAATAAACAGATGAGAAGAGTAGACGATACGCTGCAACCGTTCCCAGTCAAATTTCCAAAATTATCATGACTTGTAATTTGATATAATTTGCTGGCTGGGGCGAGGCTGGATACAACAAAGCGTTCCACAAAGATAACAATGACGATAATAATCATAATGGAAAGGTGTAACGGGAAGAGGTGTTTTAGTATGTTGTTTGTGATGAGGAGGAGGAGGTGGAGGAGTAGGAGGAGGAGGAGGAGGAGTAGGAAGAGGAGGAGGAGGAGGAGGATGAGGAGGAGGAGGAGGAGGAGGAGGAGGAGGAGTAGGATGAGGAGGAGGAGGAGGACGAGGAGGAGGAGGACGAGGATGAGGATGACGAGGTTGAGGAGGACGAGGTGGAGGAGGAGGAGGAGGTGGTGGTGGAAGAGTACGAGGCGGAGGAGGAGGAGGAGGAGGAAGAGGAGGAGGAGGAGGAAAACAGAACAAACTCACCTCATAAATTTTGCCAATTCCATATTTTCCCAAACCGTCCCACCATCCTCCAACCCCAGGCTGTTTTTCCGCCACGGAATTTTGCCGGCTTCATTTTCCCGGTTCAAAATCAAACGAATTCAGACCGAGTTTTGCGCTTTTGTTAATTAATGGCTTTTGTTGGTCATCTCATAAATCTTGTATGCACTATAACGCGGGAACGTGATCGTGTTAGCATAGCTAACTCCATTTTGTCTTCTATCATTGACCGAGCGAAGTGAGGTCTAAGATTCCAGTCGACGGTTTGGCATTTCTATGTTTAAATGTTTCAATGTTTGATATGTTGCGAATTTACGGCGAAACGCGGTAATAGATTTTCATGAAATTTGACAGGTATTTTCCTTTTTCAATTGCGCGTCGACGTATATACAAGGTTTTTGGAAATTTTGCATTCGAAGGATAATATAAAAGGAAAAATGAGCCTCCTTCATACGCCAATATTAGAGTAAAAAGTCTGGTGTGGCACACTCACACAACTTTCCTTGCCGTTTTGAAAATTGATCACCTGACGCTAGTGTTCACGCGCATTTCAAGTCTACTATTCAAAGATCTGAGTCAGCTGGTGGCAGGACAATAACGCTGGATACACACGAGGGGTGCTATCTCTTCATAGTGAATGATTTAATAGAATCAACAGTTGCCAACAGTTTGCAATTGAATAATCACATTTTCTCAAATTTTAGTTGAAAATGTTACTGAACATCAATTGTAGAAATTTCCAGGCTCGATCTTCTCCACTTGGGATTTTATGTTTAAATTGTATCTGAAGCCTGATAATTGTGAATCTGAAATATAACTTTGCATAGATGAGGCGGAGATCCTGAAATTTTTACAGATATGGGACTTGTGGCAGTTGATATAGCTTATCAACGACTATTTCAGGTATGAATTTAATCAAAATCTTTGAAGCCGTTTCGAGAAAATCGCGAAAAACCCTATTTTTGACAACATTTTCTCCATTTTAGCCGCCATCTTGAATTGCATTTGATCTAAATTGTTCGTGTCGGATCCTCATATTGTAAGGACCTCAAGTTCCAAATTGCATGTCATTCCGTTAATTTGGAGATGAGATATCGTGTACACAGACGCACATACACTCATACACACACACACACACACACACACACACACACACACACAAACACACACACACACACACACACACCACACACACACACACATGCAGACCAATACCCAAAAACCACTTTTTTGGAATCAGGGGACCTTGAATCGTATAGAAATTTAGAAATTTGGGTACCTTAATTTTTTTCGGAAAGCAATACTTTCCTTACCTATGGTAAAAGGGCAAGGAAAGTAAAATCAGACTATAGAATTATTCATCATAAATCAGCTGACAAGTGATTACACAGATGTGTGGAGAAGCCAGTCTATTGCTGTATTTCCATAAGGTCTATAGTTTCAATCGGGTCTTTGTGGATGAGAATACTGCGTGAGGTCTACTGTCCACAGAACTACTAGTTATTACTCTTTTCATGTTCTTCAGCAAGTTTTCCCAGGGATGAGACCTAGTGCAATCGAGTTTTAATATCATTAACCCACTATGCTCCAAACTACGTGAAATCGTTGGAGCCGTTTTCGAGATCCGTTGAACATAATTAACCAGATAAGCAGATATGAGAATATAGAAATATGAAAATCTAAACAGATCTACAGAAATTGCTCGCTTAATTGACCGAACGAAGTGAGATTCAAGTCGACGGTTTGGCATTTCTCTTAATGTTTATGTGTTTATATGTTGTGCATTTACGGCAAAACACGGTAATAGATATTCATGAAATTTGACAGGTATGTTCCTTTTTTAATTATTGCGCGTTGACGTATGTACAAGGTTTTTGGGAATTTTGCATTTCAAGGATAATATAAAAGGAAAAAGGAGCCTCCTTCATACGCCAATATTAGAGTAAAAATCAGACTATGGAATTATTCATCATAAATCAGCTGACAAGTGATTACACAAATGTGTGGAGAAACCAGTCTATTACTGTATTTGTATAAGGTCTATAGTTTCAATCAAAGACCTTAGAGAGATATGTATTTTTAAGCTGGGTTTACACCAAAGCTATTAACCAGATGTTAATAACTCAATCCTTAGAGATTCTATTAGATTTAACGGAATGTTTGTCAAACACACATCTTCATCATGTGTATGATAAGTTTTGTTCATCCAATATTATCTATAAGGACTGAGTTATCAACATTTTGTTAATAAATTTGGTTTAATCGCAGCTTTAAGGTCTTTGGTTTCAATATTTTGTTTCGCAGTCATGGTATCATTATGCGTGCCCATTAGTATCAATATTCTCACATTAAAAAAAAACTAATTCAATAGGTGATTGAAAAAACAAATGAACTGAATAATAATATAGTGACACATAACCTAGCTCCATTTGGACTGTTGTATAAATTAGAATTGGAACCGTTTTGGGCGTAAGCCTGAGGTACTTTTCTGTAAGTTGTGTGATTCTGAATGATTAATTAAATAAATAAATAAATTATGCTGGAGAAATTATAATATTTTTGATTCTAAAAAATTAATTTTCATCAGATAGAAAGATCTTCACGGAACTGGATGAATTATATCATATGGAATACAAATTCAAACGTGAACTGAGTTTGTTAACATTTAAAACAGTTGACATCCACTTGTGGATGAGAATACTGTGTGAGGTCTACTGTTCACAGAACTACTAGTATAATAGGATAGAATCTATAAGGATCAAGTTATTATCATTTTGTTTATAACTTTGTTGTAAGCTCAGCTTTAGACCTCACTTCGCTCGGTCAGTTATCACATTATCACGTTATCTCATTATCACATTCAGTCAAAAGATAGAAGTCGGTGAAGAGTTCAACTTCTATAGTGAGGTCAACGTTACAATGACAGTGGATAAAGATAGAAGAATAGCGATGCCGATTCTCTGCATTAATTGATTATATTTCTACACTGTCAAAAACATAATTGGCACCGTTGTGGACCTGGAAAAGGATAGTACCACCGACTTTGTCGAATGATAGCAAAACCAAAGTTGATCAAATACTGTCATTATAACGTGGACCTCACTATATCTTCCCTCACTGCCATTACAACGTGGACCTCACTATACTGCAATAGGTGAAATTCTTCCTCTGTTGAGACAGACAATCATAAATTAGAGAGCAGGTATCAGAGAAACGGAGCTTACGGCACGATTTCAAGTCTGAACGTGTCTTGAAGTTGAAGGAGTAGGAAATCTTTGACTTCCAATGAGGGACTTCAATCAGTCCAGAGGTCTAAACACACGAATCAGAGCAGAGTCCTGTGGCAATAATTGAGTTCCCAATTCCGCCCCACAGATGTAAGATGTAATACCAATTCCGCCCCACAGATGTAAGATGTAATACCAATTCCGCCCCACAGATGTAAGATGTAATACCAATTCGCCCCACAGATGTAATCTCTCTGACCTGAATACTCGTGTGGATTTTCCGTTTATAATTGATCAGTTTTCTTCTCCGAATGAATTCAATGTTGGAGCAGAATGCAAGTCGAGTACTATTGGAAATCTACTAAGCTCACTACACTGGGCTGGGAAGCTTGCTTGAAGTGCTGCTAATATTCTCTGTCTTCAGTTTCTGTCAGTAGTTGTTCTATTTTGATCTGCAGTTGGAATCGAATAACAAAATCCCATTTGACTTCCATCTCACTCTCTTGATTATCGATTTTCTCTTAGCAGAGAGAGTCATATGTATGGGAACCCTTCAATAAGAAGGAAACTATTGTAGATTTTATACTGTAACCTCCAGGATACGACGTTATTGGTTGAATACTCTACCTTTGGAAGTACAACTGAACTTCAACCCCTCATAGAGAGGATGACTTGGGGGTTGTAACATGAATATCTTAAATGTGAACACCCAATGAATAAAATCAGAGCAAATGCTTATGAGCAAGAGCATGGAGCATAAGGTTTTGCTCAAAAGCAAAAGGTAGAAGTGAAAGCATTTGCTCATTTTTTATGAATAAGCTTTACCTTATACTCTTACCTTATGCTACTGAACTCTGGAGCAAATGCTCACGTATTTTAAAGATTTTTCATCAGCTGATTCGCTTTTGTAGCCTTACTTTGTTTTCATAGCTCACGGAAGCGCTAAATATGCAAGTAGGGTGCACCGCTTGTGTTTGCGTCGTCTGCTCTGTTTTCTATTTATGAATAGAGTTTTAGGTTAGTTGAGTTTAGAATTTTGAAATAATAGCGTGAAAAAATGTCATCTCTATAATAATCTTCAGCATATTCTTATAGTATCAATAGCCTTCTTATAATCGTCTACACTCTCATCTTCTTAAATGCCCATTTCCTATTTTGTGATGGCTATATTTATAACATGTAGTTATCTTGGCTATCTTTTGGATTCATTCTTATGTATGGATAATGGATATCATGGTTGAATCTAAAAAGAGTTTTATAGTTCTCAACTATTGGTTGTGATCGTATCTGGTATAGTTTCCTCTTCCTCATATGAATTAGTTGAGCCGTTTTACTATGAGCAAAAGGTGATAAGCTGTTCTAGACTAGACTCAGCTTTTTTGAAGCATTTGCTTCAAAAGTTAAGCAAATGCTCTAGTTTATTCATACAATTTTGAGCAAGAGCTTTGACTTTTGAGCAAATGCTCAATCTATTTTTTCGATGAGCTTGAGCAAAAGGTTTTGCTCACGTTTATTCATAGAAAATGAAGCAAATGCTCCATATTTTGGAAGTATAAGCAAATGCTCAACTTTATTCATATGACCCATTGTTTGATACAGCTGGGTTTTCACCAAAGTTATTAACAAAATGTGAATAACTTAATCCTTATAGATTCTATCAGATTGAACGGAACTTGACAAACACATATGTTCATCATGTGTATGTTAAGTTATGTTCAATCTAATAGAATCTATAAGGATAAAGTTATTCACATTATGTTAATAACTTTGGTGTAAACGCAGCCTGAGGCCTTTCAAAAACAAGAGAAGTGGCATCAATAAAAATGGTTCATTATACTTGTATCCAAAATGACGGCTGATTGAAGTTTCTGTTTATAAGAATATGAGGGATTTTAACTCAGATATTTTAAATGTAAAAACCCATTGTGTGGTACATCATTTTAAAGACCTTCCCAAGACAAGAAAGATGACATCAATAGAAATGTTCTATGTTACTTTTATCCAAAATGACAGCTGATTGAACTTTATCAATCATTTCTTTGAAAACTAACACTTTAATCAGTCGCCATTTTGGATACAAGTAACGTAGAACATTGAATGAAGAAGACTAAGAAATCGTCAAAAACCACAGATTTATTGATACTCAGAAAGACCGGTTTCGGTTATTACACCATTGTCAATCACTATAAACTCTCTTTATCAGAGATTGACAATGGTGTAATAACCGAAACCGGTCTTTCTAAGTATCAATAAATCTGTGGTTTTTGACGATTTCTTAGTCTTTTTCATTCAATATGGATAATTACCACAATATCAACTTCTCAACTACACAAAAAGTAACATAGAACATTTTCTATTGATGTCATCTTCCTTGTTTCAAAAAGGCCTTTAAAATGATGTACCACACAATGGGTGTTTACATTCAACATAAATTTATTCAAGTGAAAATCCCTTATTCTCCTATAAACATTTGTTTCAAATTATTAGACAATAATGTTTTAAATTAAGACACAACAGGCGTATGCCCAAAACTGTCTTGAAATAACAATTTATTCACAATCCAAAAAACAAACACATCATCAATCACAAATAGATAAAAAAAAAGACTTATTCGATTTAGAATTATATACTATGAAAAAGACTTATTCGATTTAGAATGATATACTATGTTTGCTACAATATTTGTTAATATACTATGTTCTATTCTACACTAACAGCATCTAGCTACTTTTTTGGACTTTCTGAAGTGAACATGTTTTTCAAAAAAAAGAGAAATGAACGAAATAAGTTTTTCTTGCTGAATTCTTCTTCTTGTGAGAACAGCTGGATGATCCCACACGCATGTACTCGTTCACTTACTTCCACGGTATTGACAGACGACAAAATTTCCAGCTGTTTTTCCAAGGACGTATTTATCTTTTTAATGTTCTCCAGCGAGTTATCCGAGGGTTGAGACCTAGTGCAATCGAATCTCCATATCATAAACCTACTTCCAAATTTTGTGAGAATCGTTAGAGCCGATTTCGAGATCCAGTCACATACAGATAAATATAAACATATAAACAGAAATTGCTCGTTTAATAGTGAAGGATTATATACTATATTCATGTCCCATGAATGAAATTTGAACATTAATTCTGAAAAATCTTGAAAGAAAATTAAAATTATGGCTTCGGCATGAGATTGATATTTTTAGAATCTATGTGCAAAATTTGGAGATCTAAATCATTCCCGTTTTTCCGGTATGCAATCCACAAGTTGACATGTTTTGATGATGACAAACGAACACACGAACAAACACAACCCTACTCTCTCTTATTATAGAGATTATATAGCTGCGTTTAAACCAAAGTTATTAACAAAATGTTAATTTCTCCGTCCGTATAGATTCTATTAGATTGAGCATAACTTATCATACACATGATGAACATATGCGTTTGTCAAGTTCCGTTCAATCTAATAGAATCTATAAGGATTAAGTTATTTAAATTTGTTGATAAATGTGGTGTAAACGCAGCTTGAAGATTCTATCTGTGTTCATTTTTCTTGCCACATATATATGAAATTCTCCCTTGAAATATTTAACTTCCCACTTTTATTCCCCTTGTTGGAAGGAACTCCATCCTGTCAATTCCAAACAAAGTACCTACTTCTGTATAAGCAGATTTTAAAGCCAGTATGGACGTATGGTATATAACTTTGGGGGTGTACCAAAGACAGTAACATCAAAGTCATACAACGCTTCCAAAACAAGGTGCTGAGTAAAATTGCTGATGCTCCTTGGTACGTCAGAAACAGCGACCTTCACAGAGACCTGCAAGTCGACCTGGTATGCAGCGAAATCCAGCGGCATGCAGAGAAACACGAGGCTCGACTCCACCAACAAGACAACATCGAAGCAATCCAGCTGCTCGAAAATGAAGGATTGGTGAGGAGGCTGAAAAGGAAGAAGCCATTTGAACTGGTCTATTGCTGATTCAAGTGTGTTGTGTCCAGTGAAAAGCAGAGCAGTGGAAATGAGTGAAACCCACCTGTGTAGTACAGTCATAAGCAGTGTACTAATAATATTAGAATTTGAATAGGAGACCCTATGGAGGATTCTCTTGTATGAAAAGTATTTTTCGCCACACTGCACAGAAAGCAGCTGTTTTCCAGTCCCTACATAGATCTGAAAGACATTGTTTGCATACGACTCTCGTCTGACGTCAGAACAGGTTTCTTTCCGGCCTAGGCCGGAAAGAGTACCCTTTCCAGCCGCTAACATGGAACTAAGAAAGGTGATCAAAAAACTTTTCATTATTTGTGTTCATTATTCAATAATTGAAACATTTATAATAATATCATCTTATTGTCATTTGAAAGAATAAAAAAGTATAAACTCAACCTCCCACATAATTGAACATCATCGTTTAGGTTATTTAGACAAATCAGAATAAAAAATAAAAATACTTGGACAATTTCCTGATATTTATTTATTTATTCATTTGAGTATTACAATAGTGCGATAATATCCTCTAGCTGTAAGCTATTTGAGGGATATATAAAATAATCCTTTACATAGACTACATAAAAACAATCAATAACAATAATTATATTTCTTAATTACCTGATTATACAAGGTGCGGCAGAAAGGATGAACGGTTTTCAAAAAAAGTAATATGTCGTTACCTATGCATAAAAAAACATTTATTTACAGAACAATATTCACATTATTTTACAATTTTAGAAAATTAATGTTTGAAAACAATATCTGACAGGTGACGGCCGTTTTCAGCAATGCACTTTACAAGCCGCTCTCGGAAGTTGGATTGTACTCTTTCTAACATTGGCCTGCCAATTTGTTCGACTTCCTCACGAATTGCTCCCTTTAGTTCTTGAAGTGTACGTGGTTTATGCTGGTAAACACGTGACTTCAGGAAGCCCCACAAGAAGTAGTCGCACATGGACAGGTCTGGAGAATGAGGAGGCCAATCAATGTCACCAAACCGAGAAATGATGCGACCACGAAAAACAGCCCGAATTGCTTCCATTGAATTTCTTGCTGTGTGAGCTGTAGGAATACGTTTCCTTCTTAATTCAGGAAGGAAGAATTCAGTGAACATCTGTCTATAACGTTCTGAGGTTTCAGTTACAGTGGTCCCATTGTCGTCTTCAAAAAAGTATGGACCAATAACAAATATACTGCTCACAGCACACCAAACTATCACCTTGGGACTGTGTAATGGTCTCTCATGCATTAATTTTGGATTTTCATCTGACCAATAACGATAGTTCTGCTGATTAACGGTACCATTCAAATGAAAATGTGCTTCATCTGTCGTAAACAAAATGATGTTTTCATTTTGGTCAAATAAGGCCTCCATTTCTCGAGCAAAATTCAGCCGCTTACATAATCGCCAGGATTCATTGTTGAACCATGGCTATTTTGTAGGGATGAAATCCTAGATCTTTATGTAAAATACGCCTTACTGACCGATCACTGATGTTCAGTTCAGAAGAATGTCTCCTAGCAGATCGATTAGGACTAAGGAGTATGGCTTGCCGAACTCTTTCCACATTTTGTGGAGTGCGTACAGTGCGATGAGCCCCTGGTGGTCGTTTATTCATTACTGTTCCTACTGAACGAAATGATTTTACCCAACATAAAATGGAGTAACGAGTGGGTACATTTTCATTTCTCGCAAGATTGAAATGACGACGAAACTCGCGCTGAACTGTAATGATACTCTCATTATTACGCACAAAACTGTCGTGAGTAAACACACAATGTTACACATTCCACGAATCCATGATGCCGATTAAACAATGACTAGAAAAAATGGTATGATCTACCGAACACATGTTCACTTCAGCTGGCCCAATCCGACTACCCAAATCAGAATACTATCTGTTCTAAAAACATCCACCCTTCCTGCCGCACCCAGTATTTCTTCATTTTTGTAACTGATTGTTCTCTTTTGTCCAGAGACCTCTCTTTTTATTCAGATTACCTCAGATTTGCTAGAGCTATGACCTTCCACTTCTGCTTTCGGAAGTGCTTAGTTAACAACTATTCTCATATATATATATATTGTTTATTTTTATGTTTGGCGAAAAATAGCGTTCGCACCACGGGCAAAAATGTTTTTCCGGCTCTCAATCTTTTCTAGTCCGATGCCGCAGGCGCGAAATATACTATATTAGTATTTGAGGAAATAATGATGTACACAGGAATAAAAAGGTAACTTTTTTATTGCTGCCTTTTCCTTGCTTTACTGGGTGACACCGGTGAAATACCATTTTCTTCATCAGGTTCCATTACACTTTAAGTTTATTGAAATAACTTAATAATATGAATATTAATGAATTCGTGAGCAGTTACCGTATTCACTACAAACCAATCCTCATTGGAAGTCAACAACATACAGCCCATCACAACTAAAAGCGGCCATGTTGGTCACATGACCAAATCAAGAACTCTGATTGGTGGAATTGGATTTTGTTGGTTATGCTTCTCAGACGTCAAACTTTGAACTTGGATATTGCAGACTTTGCAAACAAGGCTATATTTCATACATTAAAATAACATATTTCCGAGCAGTTTTTGCCTTCAAGAGTTACATATTCTGAAACTAGACACAGAACAGCTCACAGTGGTACCAATAACTCAATTCCGGAAAAAAGTGGATTTTGCAGCTTTTGCTTTTAGCCCCCACAATTATTCTTTGTGTTTGTTCTCATTCACTTCTTTGAATATATGAAGATTTTTTTCAATGAAAAACAAAAATTGGAATTGAGAAACACTTTGTTTGACGGAAAATGATTGATAATTTTATTTGTGTTTTTCATTGAAGGAAAATACACAACACAAATATTTTTTGTATATGAAAAAGCTAAAGGATTTACGGGGCGGATGAAATTTCACGGATTAACAAGGTGGAGCTTGGTGGAAGGAAAGAGGAGGGAATATAAAAAAGAGACAGGGAAAGAACTGGGGATAACTACAGGCATTTGTTCTAAGTGCAAATACATGTTGCATTGTATGCGGACTCTGTAAAGCTATGCTATTATCGGTCGATTGCAATTATCCTTTGTTGAAACAACGGACCAGACTTTAATCCACTCCAACAGATGGCATCCGATAGGAAAAATGAACTTCCATGTCTAAATTTCAAAAATTGGAAGTAGTTTTCGATGTTGATTTGTTACACTATAGTGAGGTCCGCGTTATAATGGCAGTGGATGAAAATAGAAGAATAGCGATGCCTTTTCTCTACATTGATTAATTATATTTCTATACTGTCGAAAACATAAATGGTATCATTGTGGACCTAAAAAAGGATAGTACCACCGGCTTTGTCGAATGATAAACGAGGATAGCAAAACCAAAGTTTTTTTCTATTACGCTACGGTGATATTTTTCTTCCGAATTTATAAATTAATTAACAAAATTTGATCAAATTCGATTCCTCATAAATTACGTCGTTCTCCTAGTTTCCCCTTTTAAATGTGTTGTGTTACCACAAGTGCTCTCCACCTCATTATCGCTATAGTGAGGTCCACGTTATAATGGCAGTTTTTGATTAGCAATGGTATTGCTATCCTTGTCTATTATTCAACAAAGCCGATAGCGCTATCTCTTTCTCGCTTTGCTCTGTTGCCAGATCGTCTCTCAACGATGTAGAATCAATAATTAATCAACAAAATATTTCGAGGTCCACGTTATAATGGCATTGTTTGATTAGCAATGGTATTGCCATCCTTGTCTATCATCCAACCAAGCCGATAACGCTATCTCTTTCTCGCTTTGCTCTGTTGCCAGATCGTCTCTCAACGATGTAGAATTAACAATTAATCCACAAAATATTTCAAATGAAAATTCACTGTTATATAATTGAAAAAAATTTGATTAATTGTTTAATAAAATATAATTGATTATTTTAAACGAGAATGAACCGTTGATATTACATCAATTACCCTGTATCAGCTACCATCTATAGAAGACATTGACAAGACGGAGGATCGGCAACTTTCTTTTCGGCATCTTTCTTCCTCCACTGCCATCGGTGAAGTCGTATTTTGACTCGTACGTGCCCATCTATCTGTAAAGGTGCGTACAGATATACGCGCCGCGAACATGAGCAATTCACTTTTAATCAGCTGACTATATCTGTATTTTTACAGAAACGGTAAGATACAGATATAAAAAGCTTGGCATCAGCTGATTAGAAGTAAATTGCTCATGTTCGCGGCGCGTATATCTGTACCCACCTTTAGAAACTGAACTAATTGAGTGTTTGATAGTAGAATTATACGTATCTCACTTGGCCATTTTTGATGTTGCCGATATGCGATGCTATACCAATGAACCTTACTTCAATATTTCAGGTAATTTCGCATACAATACATATGGATAAGCCATTAAAATGTTGGCCTAATTTTATGATATACTAGCTGTCAGGCTCGATTCGCTCGCCATATCCGTCTAGTCAGGGGGCTCCGGCCCCTGGACCCCCGACTGGATCGTCCAAGAATGAGATCAGCAGGCTCGCTTCGCTCGCCTGCATTTTTCATTTGTAGGACGATCATATGTTAGGACAATCCAGTCGGGGGTCCAGACTAAACGTCTGGCTAAACGGATATGGCGAGCGAAGCGAGCCTGACAGCTAGTAATATAATATTCCCAGGATTAAAGTAGCAGTGCCCAATCAATTTGACCTAACAAAGTCAACCGAACTTAATGCCAACCTGACAAAATTATTAATTTAGTTGCCAGTTAACAACTGTTTCGAAGAGGTACTCTATCTAGATTATAGTTCTATAGTATATGCTAATATAGTATATTCTATAGTATAGTTCATATGATATGGAATTTTCAATTATAATTAAGAGATTGAGAGAAGAAGAATATACATGCTAAAAGACTAACTTTGAACCCTCAAAAACAACCCTTGGGGTTAAAATATTGCCAAAAGATTTCTTAGTGCGCCTCTAAAGGGCCAACTGAACATACCTACCAAATTTGAACGTTTTTGGTCCGGTAGATTTTTTGTTCTGCGAGTGAGTGAGTGAGTGAGTGCCATTTCGCTTTTAATATATATAGATATAATGGTTGCTGTACTTAGCTTTATCTGATTTATACAGATAGTCATTATCTTCATTTGTCGACCTGATAACAGGAGGAGGATGAGTTGGATGAGGAGGATGAGGAGGAGGAGGAGGAGGAGGAGGAGGAAAAGGAGAAGATGGAGGAAAGAAGAAGAAGAAGAAGAATAAGTAGAAGAAACTGGACGCAATTGGTAGATTGCCGTCAGCATACCTTGACATCACGAGAACTGCACCCAATGCCGACACATCTGCTGTAGGCTACAGTTCAAGTCAGAGAGTTTTCACATGGTGCTGATGGCTGAGCCATTCTCTCCCAGGAGATAAGAGCAAGGGATTGCTGCAGGCTGCAGACGAGGCTCGTAAAACCTGTGTGCTGAGATTTAGTGGATTCTCCACAACATAACACGTAGCCTAGTATGTAGTGGCGAATGTGGAGCAGAGAAAACAACTCTCACTCTCTCTTTTACCCCACCAGGCCACTCTTCAACTTGTCTCTTCCAATCAAAATCTTCTTTCAAGCTTCCCCCACTGTGGTGAGAATCATCTGATATCTGCCACCTGTGATCAACAACCTGTTTTTAACTTGCATTAGTTTGTTTATTAATTGTATCAGTTTTAACTTACCTTGCCCTATTACCATAGATAAGGAAACTATTGCTTTCCGAAAAAAATTTAAGGTACCCCAATTTCTAAATTTCTATACGTTTCAAGGCCCCCTGAGTCCAAAAAAGTGGTTTTTGGGTATTGGTCTGTATTGTTTCTATGACGTTATTCTTTATATTTAAATAAAGATTAGCCTCCTGCTTGGAATCAGTCGGTAGAGCATGAAATATTTGATATATAATTATAAAATTAGGTCGTGGTTTTTTTAATAGGATACAGTCTCATAAAAATCTTTATAGGCCCAGGTATGAGCTTCCCCTATAACTCTTGTAATTCATTAAAAAAATAAATATATATATATATATGATACTTATCCTATAGTGTTGAGGAATTAAAATAAATTGCACACCATAAACAATTTGATACATATATTAACAAATATTGCAAAAAATAGATCAAGGCGAAAAATATAAAAAGCGATAAAAAATATATAATATAAAAATAGAACAATAATTGAAATCAGTAAAATATCACAGGCTAAACATTATACTCTAAATTTATAGCACGAAACGTTACCATGTGCTTTTATTTTAAATCATATGCATCCTTTTGCATGTAGCTGCGATATAAGCTTGCTAATACTTGTCGACTTGGACAATTCTATTGAAAATAGGTTCCTTAAGATCAACTTGATAAATTGGCAACCAATAATCCAAATATATATATTAAAATTCTCTAGTATCTAATAGATTTCTTTGTAATGAATATATATATTTCATCTCAGGGTGCAAGATTCGGCACCTGATGGAATAAGTAGAGCAATTCATCTAGTGAATTTGAGCTACAACAAACTATCGCAAATTATATTGCAAAAATTAAAGATCATATGAATATGTTTTAATAGCCTAGATTTTATACTTCTTTGATTTATTAGAATTTTCTGAAATGTACTGATTCATTATTCCTTTGATGAAATACCTTTAATACTATATTTACTTGCACAAGTATTTTTTATTAAATTCTTAATTTATAAGAAAACCCTTTCGACGAGCTAGCTTTGATTATTAGATAAATTCGAAGCACTAAGGGCGCCCATCACTAATTCAATTTTCTCACTCACGTGTCGAAATCTTCTTATAAGCCGCTGATGTCGATCCAACTCCTGGTGGTCCTGAACTATGGTAGCCGGAATCGTCTCTTCCAAGGGGTTACAAAAATTATTTAAAATTGAAAATGACTTCTGCTTTATAAGAGCATCACAAAGTCTCATAAGAAATTTAATAATTCAAACTAGCTTTAGCTTCTACTAGTTATAGCAAGGTATTACGCTCTACAATATTTAGGGACCTCTCATGGTGGCATTTGGCAGGCGAGTGATGGTTCTCCTTCCTCAATTTTACAATTCTTATTTCCGACTTTCAAATTTACATAAAATTTGAATATCCTAGTCCTCCGCCATTTAAGGTTCAAATAGACCGTACAAAATATTAAATTATTACTTATGTTGTATGTTTAATAATTTCTTTGCCTTCGGGCCATATCCATGACATAGACTATATAACATTTTTACATAAATCCCAATCATTTATAGAAATATATATAAATATTTTTGAATTGGCATACTATTGCCGCCTATTAACTGCCATTATGCGATTGGTGCATGCAAATTGTTTCAGTATTCATGCGCTTGGTAACCTCCTATTTCCTGGATACATTTAATTATTTTTATTAGGTTTTTCAAGTATGCTCTCTACATGCTAGTTAATATTCTATATACTACTATTTATTTCATGCTTCCTAATAGTTAGCCACGTGACCATTTGTTCCTTCAAATTGCATACCGTTTTGCTGCAATAGATCTCTGCCAGGGGGTTTGGTCAGATTCTACGTTGCTTGGCTCGGTCGATCGTTAGGTCGCCGATCACTGAATGTTTATACCTAACCTCAATCTTCAAAAATTTTATATAATATTATATATTAGCAAAAAATTATTTCAATTCCTTTTTAGGTTATTGTACCGTTTAGCCAGAACCAGCTGATGCTATCTAATCTTTATTGTTATCTCATTGGCGATATTAGCCAGTTACTTTACTCAGACCTATTAGTACTTCAGCTAGGGATTTTTACATCTACCCAAATTTCAATACATTACGATATATATATGTGTGTGTGTGTGTGTGTGTGTGTGTGTGTGTGTGTGTGTGTGTGTGTGTGTGTGTGTGTGGTGTGTGTGTGTGTGTGTGTGTGTGTGTGTGTGTGTGTGTGTGGTGTGTGTGTGTGTGTGTGTGGTGTGTGTGTGTGTGTGTGTGTGTGTGTGTGTGTGTGTGTGTGTGTGGTGTGTGTGTGTGTGGGTGTGTGGTGTGTGTGTGTGTGTGTGTGTGTGTGTGTGTGTGGTGTGTGTGTGTGTGTGTGTGTGTGTTGTGTGTGTGTGTGTGTGTTGTGTGTGTGTGTGTTTTTTTGTGTGTGTATGAGTGTATGTGCGTCTGTGTACACGATATCTCATCTCCCAATTAACGGAATTACTTGAAATTTGGAACGTAAGGTCCTTACAATATAAGGATCCGACACGAATAATTTCGATCTAATGTGATTCATGATGGCGGCTAAAATGACAAAAATGTTGTCAAAAACAGGGTTTTTCGCGATTTTCTCGAAAACGGCTAAAACGATTTTGATTAAAGTTATACCTGAAATTGTTATCGATAAGCTCTATCAACTGCCACAAGTATCATACCTGTAAAAGTTTCAGGAGCACTGTACCATCTATGCAAAGTTTGATTTTTGATTCCCAATTAGCAGCCTCCATATAAAATTTAAACCAAAAAAATTCAAGTGGTAAAGATTGAGCATGAAAATCTCTGCAATTGATGCCCAGTAACATTTTCACCTAAAATTGAAAATAAGCTTAAATTCGAGAAAATGTGATTATTAAATTGCAAACTGTTGGCAACTGTTGGTTCTATTAAATCATTCACTACGAAGAGATAGCAGACCTAGTGTGTCTTTAGCGTTATTGTCCTATCACCAGCTGTCTCATATCTTTGAATAGTAGATTTGAGATGCGCGTGTATACTAGCGTCAGGTGATCAATTTTTATAACGGCAAGGAAAGTTGTGTGAGGGCGCCACACCAGATTTTTTTATATTTTCTCAGTTCAATTTTGTCATCTCTACATTAGAACATCTAATCGTTCATCCAGTTTTATTTAACCTATTTTATCATAGGAAATTCACAAACCAAATTTCCTATAAAGGTGCGTACAGATCTACGCGCCGCGAACATGAGCAATTCACTTTTAATCAGCTGATGCCAATTTTTTCATATCTGTTTCTTACCGTTTCTGTAAAAATACAGATATAAAAAGCTGATTGAAAGTGAATTGCTCATGTTTGCGGCGCGTAAATCTGTACGCACCTTTAGAGTATCTCCGTTGTTCTTCATCTACTACTTTGAAAATCTGGAGACGCACTCACACAACTTTCTCCAGCGTAAGACTAGGCACACATCAGTTAGTCAAGACAAGACAAGACATGATCAGGCACGTTTAGTCACAATACTTCACAGAGTTGCTTATGGAGTCATGTCTAATTGCAATGACTAATCAGTGTGAGTTGCGTCATAAGAAACACAGTGAAGTATTGTGACTAAACGTGTCTGGTCTTGTCTTGACTGGAGCTGGGTTTTCGTTTGTGCGTAAATGCCTTCGTCGAACACGACAGGGAAAGGATCTCTGATTGGGTAGATTTCAATTTATCTAAATAATCTAAAAGATTATGTTCAATTATGTTTCAATGGGGGGTTCTCTAGTTTATACTTTATTATACTTTCAAATGGCAATACTTTGATATTATTATGAATGTTTTCAATATTGAACAATAAACACAAATAATGAAAAGTTATCCGATCAGCTGTTTTAGCTTACTTGAAATTTGGACAATATTAATGGCAACAATGCTTGCCTTCGTCTACTGCGGAAATTCACACACAAACGAAAATACAACTTTACTGGTGTGCACCCAGCCTTAGAGTCCAGTTTTCGGAAATATAATTCAATAAAAAATTGATCAGCTGACGAGATCAGTACAGTGAATGATCGAATAGAATCAATTGTTGCCTTTCTCATTAAATTTGCATTTCAATTATCATATTTTCACGGATTTCTTGCTCATTTTCAATGTGAGATAAAAATGTTACTTGACATAAATTGTAGAGATTTCCATGCTCAATCTTTTCCACTTGGATTTCTCGTTTGAACTGCATCTGAAGCCTGATAATTGGAAATCTGAATTCAATCTTTGCATAGATGACTATGAGAAAGTTTTTACAGATATGGGACTTGCGACAGTTGATAGAACTTATCAATGACTATTTCAGCTATGAATTTCAACTAAATCGTTGGAGCCGTTCTTGATAAAATAGCGATAAACCCGGTTTTTCATAACAATTTTGTCATTTCAACTTAAGGCGCTCATATCTCAAAAAGTAATGATAGGAAAAAATTGTTTCGTGAGAAAACTTTTTCATTTCGATAGCTTGTTGATATACAAATCGAAGAACTTTGAAAATATCACCAGTAGGAAGTTAATTTCTAGCCTCTGCACCGCCTTAATAACTCGTATCAAATGGATGGTTTTAGAATCAGGAATACAGAACCATAGAGAAAAAATAGCGTAAGTAGATATCACATGGTATAGGGAATTTATGTCGCAACTTTTACTGTTATCTCAAGCCGATTACTGTCGATTATTGTCAATTTTTACTGTTTTGTTGGGGTGAGAGTGTATGAACGGCATAATATGAGAGACTACCAGCGTCACACAGCTGCATAGGAAAGAATTACGTGAACTATCGGCTTGGGTTAACAGTAAAAGTTGCGACATAAACGCCCTACACCATGGGATATCTACTTATGCTATTGTTTCTCTATGACAGAACTTATCACAGTCACTATAAGGATCCGACACGAACATTTTCGATCAAATGCGATTCAAGATGGCGGCTAAAACGGCAAAAATGTTGTCAAAAACAGGGTTTTTCGCGATTTTCTTGAAAACGGCTCCAACGATTTCGATCAATTTCACACCTAAAACAGTCATTGATAAGCTTTACCTACTGCCACAAGTGTTATATCTGTAATAATTTCAGGAGCTCCACCCCATCAATGCAAAGTTTGATTTTAGATTCCTAATTATCTGGCTTCAGATACAATTTAAACAAGAAATTCCAAGTGGAAAAGATTGAGCATAAAAATCTCTACAATTGATATTCAGTAGCATTTTCTCCTGAAATTGAAAATAAGCTCGAAATTAAAAAAAATAAGATTATTCAATTGCAAACTGTTGGCAACTGTTGATTCTATTGAATCATTCAGTATGGAGAGATAGCAGACGTTGTGTGTCTCCAGCGTTATTGCCCTGTCACCAGCTGGTTAAAATCTTTGAATAGTAGACTTGAGATGCGCGGGAACACTAGCGTCAGGTGATAAATTTTCATAACGACAAGGGAAGTTGTGTGAGTGCGCCACACCAGATTTTCAGAATAAGGAATACAGAAATTATCAGGGTCAAAATCTTCTGAGAAATCAGTGCTCAAGTAATCAGTGAATCATTCCAAAGTGGTCTCCTTGCTTTGGGAGTGAGGGATGAAGGAGGGGCTGGAGGTGGATTCTGCCTCGGCGTTCAAGTCCTTGACGGACTTTGAGACGGTTAGGGGTTGATGATTGTTCTGGTGCTGTAGTGGGAAAGAGAGAGGGGTAGTTCTCACAACCCTCAAGACCACTTCTTGACAACGTCAAACTCAAACTTTCGTTCTACTTAATCCACCCCAAGCGTTTCAGAACAACCCCCACAACTTTCTCTCCTTCGCCAATCCACCCTCTACTGGGCTTCACTCAACTTTCAACTCTCCCTTATTTTGGTTGTTTACGGTCGGAACGAAACCGTTGATGAACTGAACTAGTACTCAACTCTCAACTCTCCCTCTCTAGAGGGATATTCAATGTTATTTTATTGTTTGAAATGATCTAAAATCACTACAATTAACATGCAATGCAAATAGAGATTGTTGCATCATTGAGGCGATTCTATCAGCATGCCTTGGTTTGCACTGCAACAAACTTTCAGTGGTCACCTATCTTAGTTAATATTGGTACGATCTTGAAAAATCTGGTACCAATCGGTAGGTTATTAAATTTACTAAACAAAGTTATTTTTGTATTTTTTTTTAAACCAACGGTTCCTGAGTTATTTGAAAACACAATTTTTAATGGCCGCCATTTTTTTTTATAAATTGAAAATATCATCATAATTTTTTTCTAGCTTTGTCTGGTTGTTATAAACGATAGTGCAAAGTTCCAATTTAGTATATTCAACAATTATTTGGGAAAACATTGAAGTAATATATTGGTAGGGAGCTCGTAAACACCCCCTGTATGTCGAATACTTATTTGAAGTGAAATAAAATCTATTATTTGCATCAATAATAACCGGAGAAAAAACTGGTTAATAACGGAAATGCAGTTGATCGAACAGTTACGTTGAATCAACGTCCAATTGCCAACTCTTCCTCCCCACAGAAACAACAGATCCTTCTTTGAGCATTGGCATCAGAGCTCGGCTCAGCTCTCATTGCCGAGTTCTGGGATAACAGACAAACTTTCACTGTAAAACATCCCCTTTCTCCCAAAACACTTGGCATAATGTGATTGGTTGGACTCCTTTCACCTTGATTAATATTTCAAACAGGCTGCTCTAACTCGAGTTTATATGTTCACATTGTAATAACCCTGAGGACTGAGCTATTAAAAATACTTGTGTTTCATCATCATCATCATCTTCTTCTCCTTCTTCTTCTTCTTCTTCTTCTTCTTCTTCTTCTTATTCTTCTTCTTCTTCTTCTTCTTTTCTTCTTCTTCTTCTCTTCTTCTTCTTCTTCTTTTCTTCTTCTTCTTCTTCTTCTTCTCTTCTTCTTCTTCTTCTTCTTCTTCTTCTTCTTCTCTTCTTCTTCTCTTCTTCTTCTTCTCGCTTCTTCATCTATCTTCTTCTTCTTCTTCTCGCTTCTTCATCTATCTTCTTCTTCTTCTTCTTCTTCTTTTCCTTCTTCTTCATTTTCTTCTTTTTCTTCTTCTTCTTATTTCTCTTCTACTTCTTCTTCTTCCCCTCCTCCTCCTCCTCACCATTCTCCTTCTTTTCCTGTCTTCTTCTTCTTCTTCTTTTTCTTCTTCTATGGCGAAACGCGGTAATAGATCTCCATGAAATTTGACAGGTATGCTCCTCTTTAATTGGCTCGTCGACGTATACACAAGAGTTTTGGAAATTTTGCATGTCAAGGTTAATATAAAAGGAAAAGGAGCATTCTTTATACGCCAATATTAGAGTAGGAATCAGACTATAGAATTATTCATCATAAATCAGCTGTCGAGTGAATTATTAATTACATACAATTCAATATCTCAATGTTACTTGCAAAAAATGTTGTGTGAAAAAACAGCTGTTGTGTGGACTATTGATTGCATGCAGTGAGGCATGCAATCGATAACATGAAATAGCATAGTATTAACTCCCGACTTTTCTATGCTTTCAACACGGTAAGCTTTTGATGATAGTAGCATAGCTGTTCACATCAAATTATTAGCATTGTCGATACAACAACACAAACAGCCATTAGTCGTTAATACACCGATATCTCGCCGACACGACACGACTGGACAGGACATAATTTACCGTGATGGACCGTATTAGAGGAGACTGTGGTTGAATACTGCGCGAGGTCTACTGTTCAAAGAACTACTAGTTTTATATGAATAATTACCACAATATCAACTCCTCAACTACACAAAAAGTTGATAATTTTGGGTATCTCCTGAAATCTGACTTACGTATTCAGTTTTTTTGGGTGCTGGATCTAAATCCAAGAACATAATCTTTTCATCTTTGTTTATAAGGAAATAAGAATTCGAGAGAAAGTGAGATATAATTATTATTCAACGGAAATCCTAAATAAATGCTGTAAATCACCCCGAAGACTTCTGCTACTGCAGACATTGACAACAGGGTTAACAGCTAGTTGGAAATTCGATGAGTACTACGATCCAAAAATTAGTTGCCAGCCCGGAAATCGAACCCGGTACCTCCCAATTGCTAGTCAGGAATGCTTACCCTTACAACAAACTGACAATCTCTGGATAGCAATTGGGAGGTACCAGGTTCGATTCCCGGGTTGGCAACTAATTTTTGGATAGTGGTTCTCATCGAATTTCCATCTAGCTGTTAACCCTGTTGTCAATGTCTGCAGTAGCAGAAGTATTCGGGGTGATTTACAGCATTTATTTAGGATTTCCGTTAAATAATAATCATATCTCACTTTCTCACGAATTCTTATTTCCTTATAAACAAAGATGAAAAGATTATGTTCTTGGATTTCCCTGTTGTCAATGTCTGCAGTAGCAGAAGTCTTCGGGGTGATTTACAGCATTTATTTAGGATTTTCGTTAAATAATAATTATATACTAATTAGCATTTGAATAAATTCATTCTCTATTCAATTCCATCTGTAAAGTGAGATAAGTAATCAGCCACTTGATTTGATCGTATTTTTGTTTGTATAGAGTAGAATACAACGCCAAAAAACACAAACTGGAAAATAATATCTTCTCTGAACTTTATACTCATAAGTAATGTCTATTCTCCACATCCTTCATGGATGAATTATGGTAGAGTAAGGCTCAACTCACACTTAGGCGACTCAGGTGGAGAACAGACTCGACTCTAGTGGAGAGCATGTGTTTCCAAATGGTGACACTCAGACCAGTCGACTCTAGTCTCCGCGACGTCACCATACTAAAACACATGCTCTCGACTGGAGTCGAGTCTCTTCTCGACCTGAGTCGCATAAGTCTGAGTTTAGCTTAACAACAAACATGATGAACCGATTTTGACGGTCACCCATTCCATCACCGGCCCACCAAGCGTCACTAACTATGATTACTGAATTTGTCTTCCTGACATATCTGCATTAGAATCTCCTATATGTGAAATTTGTTCATATCACATGGAATTTTGGCTCATGAGTATAAAGATTGAGAGAAGGGGTAATCCCATACTATGCCAAGACAAGTTTAGTAGTGAGGTCCACGTTATAGCGGCAGTGTTTGATTAGCAATGGTATTGCTATCCTTGTCTTTTATTCAACAGAACGGATAGCACTATCACTCTCTCTCGCTTTGCTCTGTTGCCAGATCGGCTTTTGATAATCAATAACTAATAGAAGTTCTGTGAACAGTAGATCTCACGTAGTTTTCTCATCCACAAGTATCTGATGTCACCTGACTCAGTTTAATCATAATTTACTTTTAAAAACTGTTATTTGTTTTCTCCAAAATCCAAAAATCACTTATGTTAATAAAGTCAGTTCACGTTTGAATTTTTAACCCATATGATAATTTATCCAGTTCCGTGATAAACTTTCCATCTGATAAAAATATTTCTCAACTATTTTTAAATTTAATTTTTTTTCAATCAAGAATACTAGTAGTTCTGTGAACAGTAGACCTCACGCAGTATTCTCATCCACAAGTACCTGATTGAAACTATAGACCTTATGGAAATACAGCAATAGACTGGCTACTCCACACATCTGTGTAATCACTTGTCAGCTGTTTTATGATGAATAATTCTATAGTCTGATTTTTACTCTAATATTGGCGTATGAAGGAGGCTCCTCTCCCTTTTATATTATCCTTGAAAAGCAAAATTTCCATAAATATATACGTATATATTTCCATATTTACGTTATATACGTATATACGTATATACATTGTATATACGTATATATTTCCTATATATTTCCATATATACGTTGACGCGCAATTTAAGAAGGAACATACCTGTCAAATTCCATGAAAATCAGTTTTTATGTTCGCCGTAAATGCGAAACATATAAACATAAAGAGAAATGCCAAACCGTCGACTTGAATCTTAGAGCTTGTTCACATGACAGTGTAATGGTATTGATTAATTGATGGTTGAACTAATTTGATTTATGATGTAATTTAAAATTTGTAACAAAATAATCAACATTGATTGTATTCAACAAGAATTACTGGTCCTAACTCTCTAGGAGTTGGATACAGAAATTAATAAAAGATAATGCTGTTGTATTATAATTGATAAATAAGATGTACTGATCAAATAAATGAGGGGTTAAATATCACTGGCTAACGAGAGGTTAAATTTGGATCTTACTCTTTATCTCATGAGAAAGGTTTTAATTGTAAAATAATAAATGTAGAATGAATAATATAAATTTTATTGATAATTTAAAAAGAATTATTTTCAAAAGATAAAATATGATTTCAAATAATATTGACAAGATATACCCTCAGATAAAAATAATATAATTAATTTGGCACTCACTCTGCCCAAATGGGAGACCCTCTCAGTAGGGAGAAGTCGGGCTGGTTGATCTGCTGTAGATGTTTCCAGGTCCCGTCCTTACCACCGACTGTTTAGAGCCTCTCATTTTTTCCATAATTTTACTTGTCATGAATTTTCACCGTCGTCAACAATTTATCTATTCATTGTGAAAATTCATGGCAAATAATAAAAATTATGTAGTTCTATTACAACACGATTTACGTTCGGTTGTCGCGCGGTTGACAAACCGAGCGATTGCCAGGTATAGGGAAACACATGGTGCCGTACACATGCATCGCTCGGTTTTAGTAGTCGCCGGCGAATCGCGGCGGTTGTAGTCTCAGACTACAACCGCTCGGTTGTCGCTCGGTTGCCGGGCGGCTCGATATACTAGAGCTGGCATGAGAGCGTACACATGTCTTCAGTCAACCGAGCGGTTTCGATCAGAGCAGTAATTATGTTTAAGAGTAATATAGTGATTAAGTACATAGATTAAGATATTAAGATTGAGTACATAGATGTTGTACCTAGTAATTATTTATCATAACCGAGGGCAAACCGCTCATGAATCGCTGTCATGTGTACGAGGCTGGCAAACCGAGCGATTTGCCAATCGAGCGACAACCGAACGTAAATCGCTGTCATGTGAACAAGCTCTTAGACCTCACTTCGCTCGGTCAATTAAAATACCATCATAGAGGAACAATAGGATGGTACCATTTAATTCAGTAAAAGTATCAAGTATAAGGTATGTTTCAATGAAGCAGTGATTTTCCTCTATTCAAATGATACCAGGCTATCTTGCCTCAGAGTCCACATATTCCATGAATGAATCCATACAATACTCACACGATCATCATTCATCAAAACATTCATGGAATCTGCATGAGTATGGTGCGTGTTTCAAGCCATCAGAAACAAGTCAGTCTAACAACTGGCCGCCGGTTGGTTCTCATAGAATAAAACAATAGAATACCGAAAGCCAAAAATTCACGGAATGTGGAACAGTTTTAGCGCCCAACGAAAGCCAAACAAATGTCGGTGTATCACCGGAACAAAATACTTCCAAATAATTCACATGCTACGCTCCAGGTATGAATCCAATTCCCTTCTCATATGGAACGAGCTCAATGTATGATATTCTTAATAATGTGTACTAGTAGTTCTGTGAACAGTAGACCTCGCGCAGTTATACACCACAGCCTCCTCTAAAGCTGCGATAACACTAAAGTTATTAACAAAATTTTAATAACTTAAGGTTAATTAACTTCCTACTAGAGATATTCTCCAAATATTTTCGATTTGTATATCATCAAGCTATCGAAATGAAAAAGGTTTCTAAGGAAAACATTTTTTCCGATCATTACTTTTTGAGATATGAGCGCCTAAAGTTTAAATTTTTGGGACAGAACATTTCAAATTCGGTAAGAGATAAATCAATGAGATTTAGAGGATTGACTCTTTGTGGTATTCTTGATCTAGTGAAACAAAATTTCCATCTAGCTGTTCACCCTGTTGTCAATGTCTGCAGTAGCAGAAGTCTTCGGGGTGATTTGCAGCATTCATTTGGGATTTTCGTTAAATAATGATTATATTTTTATTAGCATTTGAATAAATGCATTCTCTATTAATTCCATCAGTAAACTGGTTGGCCGCTATGGCTTCGTATAAAATGAGCACTGCTATCCGGAGATTGTCAGTTTGGTGTAAGGGTAAGCATTCCTGACTGGCAATTGGGAGGTACCGGGTTCGATTCCCGGCTGGCAACTAATTTTTGGATAGTAGTTCTCATCGAGTTTCCATCTAGCTGTTAACCCTGTTGTCAATGTCTGCAGTAGCAGAAGTCTTCGGGGTGATTTACAGCATTCATTTGGGATTTTCGTTAAATATAATTATATTTTCTGAAAATATCACATTTTGGAAAAGTTATTAAATTTACTAAAAATTAGCAAAAAAATTTTGTGGAGTTATTTTTGGTAAATTGAATAACTTTATCAAAAATTGATATTTTCAGAAAAAAATTGTTTCACTAGATCAATAATAGCATTAAGAATCCATCCTCCAAGTCTCATGGATTTATCTCTTACCGATTTTGAAATGTTCTGTCCCAAACATTTAAACTTTAGGCGCTCATATCTCAAAAAGTAATGATCGGATAAAAAATGTCTTCCCGAGAAAACTTTTTAATTTTGATAGCTTGATGATATACAAATTGAAAAACTTTGAAAAATATCACCAGTAGAAAGTTTATTTTTATCCTTTGCACAGCCTTATTCACTAGACTATAGATTCTATTAGATTGAACGGAACTTGACAAACACATATACATAATTATACATCATGTGTATGATAAGTTATGTTCAATCTAATAGAATCTATAGTGATTGAGTATTAACATTTTGTCAATAACTTTGGTGTAAACGCACCTTAATACTGTCCATCATGGTAAATTCTGTCCTGTCCTGACGTGTCGGCGTGATATCGGTGTAAAAACGACTAATGGCTGTTTGGGTTGTTGTATCGACAATGCTAATAATTTGATATAAACAGCTATGCTACTATCATCAAAAGCTTACCGAGTTGAAAGCAGAGAAATACTATGCTACTTCGAGCTATCAATTTCATGCCTCATTGCTTGCAATTTTAATAGTCCACACAGCAGCTGATTTTATACCAAGTTACATTGGGTTATTCATTGCATGCAATTAATTATCCACTCGACACCTGATTTATGATGAATAATAATCATATAGTCTAATTTTTACGGTAATATTGGCGTTCAAAGGAGACTCCTTTTCTTTTTGTATTATCCTTGAAATACAAAATTTAAAAAAACTCTATATATACGTCGACGCGAAATTCAAAAAGGAACATACCTCTCAAATTTCATGAAAATCTATTGCTGCGTTTCGCTGTGACATATAAACATAAAGAGAAAAGCAATACCGTCAACTTGAATCTTTCGCTCTGCTCCGCAACCGAACGTCACTCGAGCAGAGCGATTGATGATCGACCGGGAAGCAAGAGTGGAACGCGAGAAGAGCTAACATCTCCCGTAACGTTCATGACCGGTGCGACTGCAGATCGGGGGCGGAGCGATTGTAGAGCGATGGCGGAGCGATTGCAGAACGATGGCGGAACGAGGGCGGAGCTTGCGCGGAGCGTGTTGGAGGCGCGTATATCTGTACGCAGCTTATGACCCCACTTCGCTCGGTCGATTATTATTTTTTGTTAACCTTCCGGCAGTCGGCTGTTGTAAAAAGTATAACAAGGTCAGTTTTTTTGCTGCACAAAACTATTGAATGGGGTGGTGTCAAAACTTTCCCCCCCCCCATCATTCCACTGAGTTGCAGTATCAACCGAGCAATGGTTCAGTCTTTAGGTGCCATTTAGTCGCCACAGTGCATAACATAGGGGAAGACTGTATACGGGGACTGTAAACGAACCAATAACACAGAATTGATGGCTTTGCTTGATGTACCTTATTGGGGTATGAAATGGTAATCATCCAAATGTTCATAGGCGTAAAATAATCAAAAGAAGATGGAAAAAGTAATTATATAATTCATTTATATGTTTTGGTAGTAAACAGAGTACATAACACTTGGAAAATTGGATGTTGTACAAAATACAACACGCGACTGCTCGTGTGATTGAGTAGGGCGCGACTACTGGAAGGTTAAAGGTTGTGAGTCCTAACTCCGCCCTCATAAAAGCATATCATCAATCAATCAATCTCTCCTTTTTCTCTCTCACTCCTTCTCTCTCACTCCTTCTCTCTCACTCCATCTCTCTCCCTCTTTTGTTTCTTCTGATAACATCCAAGTTTGAAATGTTTATTATTAATGGAAGAGTAAGTCAATTGTTCGCCTATAACAATAGGAAAGAGTTTGGTAGTATTGTACAGGCTCTCATGTTTTCCGGCTATTGTTTTGAGGAGAGAAGTGGTTTGAGTACGGTACTCAAAAATGTTAATTATTAATTTACACCAGAAAATGTGATAAAAATTCCACATCACATCTCTTTGTGGAATTTCCATACTTCCATTGTATGAAAAATGGAATTCGCAGGGAAAAATGTGAACTGGAGTGGAGTGAATTAACTTCAAACGTGAAACTTCAACCAACTTCAAACTTCAGAGCAATTGTCGAGGAGTTATTGATTGTTGATTCAGCGTTATTTTTTAGTTTAGGTTGCCCCATATTCCAGAGAGGTTAGATCTATCATAGAGAATCAATAGCGTAAGTAGATATCCCATGGTATAGGGCGTTTATGTCGCAACTTTTACTGTTATCTCAAGCCGATTACTGTCGATTTTTACTGTTTTGACCGGGTAAGAGTGTATGAACGGCACAATATGAGAGACTACCAGCGTCATAAAGATTCACAGGAATGAACGACGTGGAACGACGTCAGCGAATGAACGACGTCAGCTTGAGATAACAGTAAAAGTTGCGACATAAATGCCCTATACCATGTGATATCTACTTATGCTATTGTTTCTTTATGGATCTATCAATAGTAATCAGCTCTCTTGACTAACCTTATTCAATTATTTTGAAATTCTCAAAAACTCCAATTTTTGGGATATTTTACCAAAACTACCACGCACAAGCCAATGTGGGCATCATCCCAATACACGTTTACCGATTTCCACGTTTTTCGAGAAGGCCTTCACTATATTTTTATTCATTTATATCTGGTTATTTATGTTCAAAGGATCTCGACAACGGCTCTAACGATTTTCACGAAATTTGGAACATAGTTGACCGAGCGAAGTGAGGTCTAAATTCAAGTCGACGGTTTGGCATTTCTCTTAATGTTTAATTGTTTAAATGTTTATATGTTGCAGGTATGTTAATTGACAGGTATGTTCCTTTTTAAATTGCGCGTCGACGTATATACAAGGTTTTTGGAAATTTTGCAATTCGAGGATAATATAAAAGGGAAAAGGAGCCTCCTTCGCCAATATTGGAGTAAAAATCAGACTATAGAATTATTCATCATAAATCAGCTGTCTAGTGGACTATAATACTACTACCTGTTCAAAAACATCGAACATCTTGGAAATGTATCTTTCCATCAACGTTGTAGACAGTGTTGCAGCCAGACCTGATAACAGCGCTCACACTCACATTCCGGGACGACACGTCACGGTACGATAGGACAGAAAGCTCTATGTTTATTCAGGATTTTTTCTAGACATTTTAAATATTGTTAAATTATTTATTAATTTTTGAGAAAACATAACAGGTCAATTTAACTTACTGAGCGCGAGGTCTACTGTTAACAGAACTACTAGTAGGTTTATGATATAAAAATTCGATTGCACTAAGTCTCATCCTTGGGAAAACTGCTGAACGACATTAAAAGGTCATTCATCCTTGGCTGAAACAGCTGTGGATAGTAAAAAAGTGAGTGAGCAAGTGAGTATGTGAAAAATCAAAATATCTCATCCCCGAAATTCATAAGATGACATATAGCCAGCTGTAAAATATAAAAACGATCATTTCAGAGAATAATTATTATTGTGTTCTGTTTATCAATAAATAAGGATAACGAGCAAAGCTCGGTGCCCCGATATTATCTGGTTATCTGGTTATTTATGTTCAACGGATCTCGAAAACGGCTCTAACCATTTTCACGAAATTTGGAACAAAGTATGTTTATGATATAAAAATTCGATTCCACTAGGTCTCATCCATGGGAAAACTCGCTGAACGACATTAAAAGGATATATTATTATCATCCTTGGAAAAACAGCTGATAATTATTATTTCGTCGTCTGTTGGTAATGGAATTGAGTGAGCGAGTTCATGTGTGAGGGACTGTGTCAAAATTATGACTCAGCTGTTGAACTTTTGTTATCATTCAATCAGGTACTTAGTGCCGGTTGTAAAAAAGCTGGGTTATTTTCAATCCTGATTAATTCCAGTAGATCCACCTTTTTGAAATGGTCTTCTCTGATTTGGTTCACGTGAAGTTAATCAGGATTGAAATTTAACTGGCTTTTGTGCAACTGTCCTTTGTGAGAGGAATTTTTGCATTCCTTTGGGAATTAATCTCAATTTAATGTTCTTAGATAGATCATTCCTGTCCTGTATGAATGTTATTATAATTTCTTCTTTCGTAATAAATGTTTCATGCTTCTGTACTCCAGAGCGAAGCTCGGTCCCCAGAATTGTTAATAAACTCAGTTCAATTTTTATCCCATAACATGATGGGAGCCTAGTTTCATTATAATCATAGAACTAGGTTTAGAACAACTAAACCTAGTTTCATGACCTAGTTTCATGATAATCTTTCCATCTGATAAGAATATCTCTCAACTATTTTGAAATTAATTTTCTTCATTCAAGAATATTATAATATTTTCCGGCATTATTTAGTTCATTCAATCATTTTTTATTTTATTTCCAATCTCCTATTTAATTTGTTTTTGAAATGTGAGAATATAGATACTGATGGACAAGCATAATAAAAAATATTGAAACCCTACCTTATAGAAATAGACACGGTCAGACATTTGTGTAATGCATGCAATGAATAACTTATCACTTGTCAGCTGATTGATTATGAATAATTCTATAGTCTGATAGATCCTATTTACAAAGTAGATTATTATATAATTATATAATATATAGCAGAGTCTGCTCGGTTGAGGAAGGAGACTCACTCTCCGAAAATTTCCCCCCATTTCTAATGTAAGCTTTCAAGTGTTTTCAATCTATTTATATCGTGTCTCCTGTTATGTGCTATATATATATATATATTATATATTATATATTATATATATATATATATATATATATATATATATATATATATATAGTGATATCAGAGTATGGAGGAATCCCTTTTTTCTCATATTATCCTTAAAATGTGAAATTTCAAAAAACCTTGTGTATTCATGGACGCGCAGTTGAAAAAGGAATATTTCTGCCAAATCTCATCGAATTCTATCAACGCGTTTGGCCGTAATCGCGTTACATACAGACAGACAAAAGAAAATCGAGTTGAAACACAGACCTCACTACGTTCGGTCAATAAATGTCCAAGCAGACACGTTAATTAAACACTTTTAAGTGGATAACAGAATGATACTGTTGGCATCATTAGCTCCCAGATGAGCTTAGAATTTAATAAGAGAACTTAGCACTAGTTGCTTGGAACAGATTGAACCCTGGATAGGACACGTATATAGTGAGTGAGTTGCAAAAGTTTTTGAAAGTTGTTCGTTCAGGTAGAGACTATAATAAAGTCTAGCCTGGCCCATTATCACCTATCACACGGCGCGAATGAAACCATTCATTTGAGCTTGAAGCGTACCCGGAGCAGCTCTAGCCGTGTTAACAGACACAATAAAGTTAAAAGTTTAGAGCTGAGCGCGCATTGGATGGAAACAACATTATTCGTGCTGCTGCAGATCTGGAGAATGCGATGACGGAGTGAGTGAGAGAGAGAGAGAGAGAGAGAGAGAGAGCGTGAGAGAGCGAGAGAAAGAGAGAGAGAGAGTGAGAGAGAGAGTGAGAGTGAAAAAAAGAGTGGGAGTGGGGAAAAGAAAGTGGGAGAGAATAAGTGAGAGAGATAGAGATACAGATATAGAGAGAAGTGAGAGGGGGGAGAGAGTGAGAAGAGAGAGAGGGAATGAGTGATAGAGGAGGAAGAAAGAGGAAGAGAAAGAGTGACAGAGAGATAGTGATTGAGTGTGAGAGGGGGGGAGAAAGAAGGAAGAGTGAGTGTGTGTGGTGATAGGGGTAGAGGAAGAGAGATTAAGAGTTGGAGAGAGATTGTGGTACGGTGGAAGAGAGAGTGGGAGAGGAAGAGAGAGAGAGAAAGAGAGTGGGTGAGAGAGTGAGAGAGAGTTATCTCAGGGTTGAGACCTAGTGCAATCGAATTTTCATATCATAAACCTACATTGTTCCAAATTTTGTGAGAATCGTTAGAGCCGTTTTCGAGATCCGGTGAAATACAAACATATAAACATCTGAACAGAAATTGCTCGTTTAATAGTATAGGATACATAGTGAGAAATATTAGTGGAAATTCATACAAATGATGAAACGAATGTAGGCTAATTAATTGGAAGAGCAGAATTCACAGGGAAGTGGAGAATATAAAATGTATAAGTGGGTGAGGATGTAGAATATAGATGATTATAGATATAAAGGAACCCGGATTTTCAGTGGGCTTCTATCACTCTAGCACCTTGGGTTGTTGGGTTGCTAGGCCTACTATTCTAGACCAGAGAGAGAGAGAGAGAGAGGAGAGAGAGAGAGAGAGAGAGAGAGAAAGAGAGTGGGTGAGAGAGTGAGAGAGAGTTATCTCAGGGTTGAGACCTAGTGCAATCGAATTTTCATATCATAAACCTACTTTGTTCCAAATTTTGTGAGAATCGTTAGAGCCGTTTTCGAGATCCGGTGAAATACAAACATATAAACATCTGAACAGAAATTGCTCGTTTAATAGTATAGGATACATAGTGAGAAATATTAGTGGAAATTCATACAAATGATGAAACGAATGTAGGCTAATTAATTGGAAGAGCAGAATTCACAGGGAAGTGGAGAATATAAAATGTATAAGTGGGTGAGGATGTAGAATATAGATGATTATAGATATAAAGGAACCCGGATTTTCAGTGGGCTTCTATCACTCTAGCACCTTGGGTTGTTGGGTTGCTAGGCCTACTATTCTAGACCAGAGAGAGAGAGAGAGAGAGAGAGAGAGAGAGAGAGGAGAGAGAGAGAGAGAGAGAAAGAGAGTGGGTGAGAGAGTGAGAGAGAGTTATCTCAGGGTTGAGACCTAGTGCAATCGAATTTTCATACATAAATCTACTTTGTTCCAAATTTTGTGAGAATCGTTAGAGCCGTTTTCGAGATCCGGTGAAATACAAACATATAAACATCTGAACAGAAATTGCTCGTTTAATAGTATAGGATACATAGTGAGAAATATTAGTGGAAATTCATACAAATGATGAATCGAATGCAGGCTAATTAATTGGAAGGGCAGAATTCACAGGGAAGTGGAAAATATAAAAGGTATAATTGGGTAAGGATGTAGAATATAGATGATTATAGATATAAAGGAACCCGGATTTTCAGTGGGCTTCTATCACTCTAGCACCTTGGGTTGTTGGGTTGCTAGGCCTACTATTCTAGACTAAAGAGAGAGAGAGAGAGAGGAAGAGGAAGAGTGAGCGAGAGAGAGATTGTGTGGTGGTGGAAGAGAGTGTTGGAGAACTAGGAAAGGGTACCGCTATGTGCGTTGTCGAATGATAGACAAGGATAACAACACCAATTTCAATCAAATACTGCCTTATAACTTGGACCTCAATATAACTGAGGTTGAGCGTTATACAATCATATTGATTTATGTCACCAACAGGAAGATTTTCGAAGATCATAATTTCTTAAGCCATAACATAAGAGCGTTTTGATAGTAGAGAGAGAAATTGTCCACAGGATAAGGTGGGTTGTCCACTGGAACCGATTTCGTCCGAACTAGCATCGTCCGAAAACTACCGAACTCGTCCGAACGATCCCCCAACAAAGAAAGCTATAGATGCTTGTCCATTGCAACAGGTTCATACGGCCGTCTCCGGCCGATCAATTTATCGATCCGAATTGTATGGGATTTTCCGGCACTATCCGGCCGAACTAACTAGTCGAGCTGAGACAACAAAGTGTTCATAACCTAAAATTGTTTCACAGTCTTTTTTGAAGTTGTTCTGTTTTATAAAGTTGTAACTATGGACAATGAAAAGTTGATAAGTTTGTATAAGAGCATATGTTCCATTGTGGGATATGCGAAACAACAGATATAATCGTTTTAATGTACAAAGGAATCGTTGAACAAAGATTGATTGATAATGAACAATTAATGAACAGTTAATTTAGTTTGTTTATTCAATTTCCAAAGTCTCAGTATAAAAATCTGGTGTGGCGCACTCACACAACTTTCCTTGCCGTTACGAAAATTGATTACCTGACGCTAGTGTTCCCGCGCATCTAAAGTCTACTAATCCAAAGATCTGAGCCAGCTGGTGTCAGGACAATAACGCTGTAGACAAACGATGTCTGCTATCTCTTCATAGTGAATGATTTCATAGAATCAACTGTTGCCAACACTTTGCAATTGAAATAATCACATTTATCGAATTTCGAGCTTATTTTCAATTTTAGGTGAAAATGTTACTGAACATTAATTGTAGAGATAATCATGCTTGATCTTCTCCACTTGGAATTTTCTGTTCAAATTGTATCTGAAGCCTGATAATTAGGAATCTAAAATCAAACTTTGCGTAGATGGGGCAGAGCTCCTAGAATTTTTACAGATATGAGACTTGTGACAGTTGATGGAGCTAATCAATGACTATTTTAGGTATGAATTAAATCAAAATCGTTGGAGCCGTTTTCGAGAAAAACCCTGTTTTTGACAACATTTTCGCAATTTTATCCGCCATCTTGAATTGCATTAAATCGAAATTGTTCGTGTCGGATCCTTATATTGTAAGGTTCCAAATTTCAAGTCATTCCGTTAATTGGGAGATGAGATATCGTGTACACAGACGCACATACACTCATACACACACACACACCACACACACACACACACACACCACACACACACACACACACACACACACCACACACACACACACACCACACACACACACACAACACACACACACACACACCACACACACACACACATACAGACCAATACCCAAAAACCACTTTTTTGGACTCAGGGGACCTTGAAACGTATAGAAATTTAGAAATTGGGGTACCTTAATTTTTTTCGGAAAGCAATACTTTCCTTACCTATGGTAATAGGGCAAGGAAAATTGAACATTGTTTATGACAAATTTCGGTGACTATGATACTAGAGTTAATTCAATAATTGGGAATTAGACTGACGTAAACGGTTGCAATGAACGACCATATTCGGCCGAATTAACGTCCGGCAGATTCGTCCGATCCAACGGCCGAACAGATCGGTTGAATACGGTTCCAGTGGACCTAAAGAATATGTGAAGTTGAGCCGAGACGGAACATCTAAGAATTTCAGGATGTATTGGGGAAAAACTCGGAGAAGTGTTCATTTCACGTAGATCATTTCCCCAGAGAGTTTCACAAGTTTCACCAGCAATATAAGACAGGTCGAGGAAAATTCCAAGTTATCTCCTGAAATATCCCAATATCCCACTTCCCACCACTATTCCTAGACTGCAAATAATTTCTTCAAATTCAAATGGGAATTTGATGAACATGAATAAAAAAAAGGAGTTGTACATTATATTAATAATGTATTGGAATCTCATTATAATCAATTTAAAAATTCGACCGAGTCATTGTCAATATTGTAGAACCGTTCCATCTATATCTATATAAATATAAAAGCGAAATGGCACTCACTCATTGACTGACTGACTGACTGACTCACTCACTCACTCACTCACTCACTCGCAGAAGTAAAAATCTACCGGACCAAAAACGTTCAAATTTGGTAGGTATGTTCAGTTGGCCCTTTAGAGGCGCACTAAGAAATCTTTTGGCAATATTTTAACTCGAAGGGTTGTTTTTAAGGGTTTAAAGTTCGTCTTTTAACATGTTCATTCTTCTTCTCCCAATCTCTTAATTATAAATGAAATTTCCATATCATATGTTACTATAGAACTACAATCTAGATAGAGTACCTCTTCGAAACAGTTGTTAACTGGCAACTAAATTAATAATTTTGTCAGGTTGGCATTAAGTTGAGTTGACTTTGTTAGGTTGGCACCAAGTTGAAGATTTAAATGCATTTATCGCGGAAAAATTGATTGGGCACTGCTACTTCAATCCTGGGAATATTATATTACTAGCCGTCAGGCTCGCTTCGCTCGCCATATCCGTTTAGCCAGACGTTTAGTCTGGACCCCCGACTTGATTGTACTAACATATGATGAAAATGCTCAAATGAAAAATGCAGGCGAGCGAAGCGAGCCTGCTTATCTCATTCTTGGACGATCCAGTCGGGAGTCCAGGGGGCGGAGCCCCCTGGCTAGACGGACATGGCGAGCGAAGCGAGCCTGACGGCTAGTAATTCATAAAAACACAAATATGTTGTCAAATTCTACACTGTTGTACAAGTGGTACAAGTACTTAGAACAGTGCAGAATTTGACAACATATTTGTGTTTTTATTCAATAATCAATTTATTTATTGATAAACAGAACACAATTCTTCAAAATGATTGGGAAAGGACTAACAGGCACAGCGCAAAACTGTTTCCTCCCCGAATTCCAATTTCCACACTATAAAAATTCCAAAAAGTAGGTTATGTTCCATATACTTGAATTCAGGTTCAATTTTCAGTCCACATATTTGAAAACAGAAAAGTTCTAATTTAGATTGTTTACAATCCAAATTGAATAACAAAATAACACTCACTAATCAATTAATTCCAATTTCCACACTATAAATATTCCAAAAAGTAGGTTATGTTCCATATACTTGAATCCAGGTTCAATTTTCAGTCCACATATTTGAAAACAGAAAAGTTCTAATTTAGATTGTTTACAATCCAAACTCAATAACAAAATAACACTCACTAATCACTTAATTCCAATTTTCACACTATAAATATTCCAAAAAGTAGGTTATGTTCCATATACTTGAATTTTAGTTCAATTTTCTGTCCACATATTTGAAAACAGAAAAGTTCTAATTTAGATTATTTACATCCAAATCGAATAACAAAATAACACTCACTAATCACTTGAAACTGTAAAATAATGATTAACTTTGCAAATTATGATATACACTAGTTAAGAATGATCATCATGTCATGTCAACAAATCAGATTATTTTGATCAAGTCGATTAAAATTTCTAGATAATTTTCCTCACTGATTGATTACACAGGAGAAAATAATTCTGTTTCTCTCCCACACACGCATCTTCAGTTTCGACAGACGACGAAATTATCATCTATTTTTCCAAGGATGAATAATTATTATCCTTTCCATGTTCTCCGAAGGGTTTTCTCAGGGATGAGACCTAGTGCAATCGAATTTTCAAATCATAAACTTACTATGTTCCAAATTTCGTGAAAATCGTTAGAGCCGTTTTCGAGATCCATTGGACATAAATATCCAGATATAAAAATCTGCTGTGGCGCACTCACACAACTTTCCTTGCCGTTATGAAAATTGATCACCTGACGCTAGTGTTCACGCGCAACTCAAGTCTACTTACAAATATCTGAGCCAGCTGGTGACAGGGCAATAACGCTGGAGACATACGAAGTCTGCTATCTCTTCAAAGTGAATCATTTAATAGAATCAACAGTTGTCAACAGTTTGCAATTGAATAATGACATTTTCTCAAATTTCAAGCTTATTTTCAATTTTAGATGAAAATGTGACTTTACATTGATTGTAGAGATTTTCATACTCAATCTTTTCCATTCAAAATTTTTCGTTAAAATTATATCTGAGACCTGATAATTGGAAATCCAAAATCAAACTTAGCATAGATGGGAGCTCCTGAAATTTTTACAGATATGGGACTTGTGGCAGTTGATAGAGCTTATTAATGACTATTTTAGGTATGAATTTGATCAAAATCGTTGAAGCCGTTTTCGAGAAAATCGCGAAAAACCCTGTTATTGACAACATTTTCGAAAACAGTTTATCTCGTTTCGAAGAAGCATTCCGCCTCCATTCTATCTCGAGTACGGACAAGCTGCCTCTTTCAAGTACTCTACATTCTTTTCCTCTCTTCCTCACTCTCTTTCATCCAGCTCTCTCTCTGCACTCGTTCCTCTCAAGTGGCAGAACAGCTGAAGATCTTGTTAGAAGAATTTTCTCGAAAACATTTTCCGGCTCTCGTGAAGTGGATGCTGGAGAAAAGAGATGGTGTGATGCAGAAGAAGTGGTTGGAAGAGAGAGAAAGAGAGAGACAGTTTACTTCAATTTCCATAACGTTTTCGTTACAGTGAAACACTTGTGATTGGAGTGGTGGGGTGGGGGGGAATTTCCACTCCATTAGATTCTTATTATGCGCCACTAATGTAGAAAATGGAGGAAGAAATTGATGGATCTTTATTAAATCAGGGATTACGAAGCCTTGTAACCTAGTTTCAAATTGGATTTGACCTGAATTTAGTGGATTGAAAACATGTCATTCTTGAATTGTTTCGACTAGTAAAGATAGCTTGGTTGCGTTCTTTAAGAAGGAAAAAAAGAAGATGAAGAAGGTGAAGATGATGATGATGATGATGATGATGAAGAAGAAGATGATGAGGAAGAAGAAGAATAAGAAGAAGAAGAAGAAGAAGAAGAAGAAGAAGAAGAAGAAGAAGAAGAAGGAGAAGATGAAGAAGAAGGAGAAGAAGAAGAAGAAAGAAGAAGAAGAAGAAGAATTTTTATTAAATCAGGGATTATGTAGCCTTGTAACCTAGTTTCCGATAGGATTTGACCTGTATTTGATGGATTCTAATCATGTCATTCTTAAATTGTTACTTTCCTTGCCCTATTACCATGAGTGAGGAAGGTATTGCTTTCCGAAAAAAATTAACGTACCGCAATTTCTAAATTCCTATACGTTTCAAGGTCCCCTGAGTCCAAAAAAGTGGTTTTTGGGTATTGGTGTGTGTGTGTGTGTGTGTGTGTGTGTGTGTGTGTGTGTGTGTGTGTATGAGTGTATGTGCGTCTGTGTACACGATATCTCATCTCCCAATTGACGGAATGACTTGAAATTTGAAACTTAAGGTCCTTACACTATAAGGATCCGACACGAACATTTTCGATCAAATGCAATTCAAGATTGCGGCAAAAATAACGAATATGTTGTCAAAAACAGGGTTTTCCGCAATTTTCTCGAAAACGGCTCCAACGATTTTGATCAAATTCTCACCTAGAAAAGTAATTGATAAGCTCTATCAACTGCCACAAGTCTAATATCTGTAAAAATTTCAGGAGCACTGCACCATCTATGCAAAATTTGGTTTTAGATTCCCAATTATCAGGCTTCAGATACAATTCGAACTAAAAAAATCAATTGGAAAAGATTGAGCATAAAAATCTCTACAATTACTGTTCAGTAACATCCTCACCTAAAATTGAAAATAAGCTCGAAATTCGAGAAAATAAGATTATTAAATTGCAAACTGTTGGCAACTGTTGATTCTATTAAATCATTCACTATGAAGAGATAGCAGACTTCGTGTTTTTTATCTCTTCCCTGTATAGGGCTACTTGTAATATAAATATGAAGAAAATAAAAATCTCAGTACTTTTTTAAAATATTTCATCACAACTTGTTTCGGTCATTCATGCCATTTTCAAGTCTTGAATGTCATAATGTCCGAAACATGTTGTGATAAAATATTTTAAAAAAGGGTACTGAGATTTTCATTTTCTTTATATTCAGACTTCGTGTGTCTGCAGCGCTTTTGTCCTGTCACCAGCTGGCTCAGATCTTAGAAAAGTAGACTTGAGATGCGCGGGAACACTAGCGTCAGTTGATAAATTTTCATAACGGCAAGGAAAGTTGTGTGAGTGCACCACACCAGATTTTTTTGACTAGTAGAGATAGTTTGGTTGAATTTTTCAGGCCGTTTAAACAGTCAAAGTTTGAAATCAGCTGTTGGCTTAAACTCATAATGAAACACATTATTACAAACGAAACTTGATACGTATTCAATCACTACCTCCGTAAACAAAGCCGTAGTGCATTCGTGTGACGTCAGCACAGGTAGGGCTTCTACACCAATAAAAATCTCACACAACTTTCCTTGCCGTTATGAAAATTGATCACCTGACGCTAGTGTTAACGCGCATCTCAAGTCTACTTAATATAAACGAAGTTCTGAGCCAGCTGGTGCCAGGACAATAACGCTGGAGACATACGAGGTCTGCTATCTCTTTATAGTGAATCATTCAATAGAACCAACAGTTGCCAACAGTTTGCAATTGAATAATCACATTTTCTCAAATTTCAAGCTCATTTTCAATTTCAGGAGAAAATGTTTTTGGACATTAATTGAAGAGATTTCCATGCTCAATTTTTTCCACTCGAAATTTTTCGTTTAAATTATATCTGATACCTGATAATTGGAAATCTAAAATCAAACTTTGCATAAATGGTGCGGACCTCCTGGAATCTTCACAGATATGGGTTCTTCTGGCAGTTGATAGAGCTTATCAATGACTATTTTAGGTGTAAATTAGATCAAAATCATTGGAGCCATTTTTGAGAAAATCGCGAAAAACCCTGTCTTTGAAAAAATGTTCTTTATTTTAGCCGCCATCTTAAATTGCATTTGATCGAAATTGTTCGTGTCGGATCCTTATAGTGTAAGGACCTCAAGTTCCAAAATTCAAGTCATTCCGTTAATTGGGAGATGAGATATCGTGTACTCAGACGCACATACACTCATACACACAAACACACACACACATACAGACCAATACCCAAAAACCAGTTTTTTGGACTCAGAGGACCTTGTAACGTATAGAAATTTAGAAATTGAGGTACCTTATTTTTTCGGAAAGCAATACTCCCTTTACATATGGTAATAGGGCAAGGAAAGTAAAAATTGGTTGATTCCAGCTGATTTATATCAGCTAGTGTTTCTATTGGTGTAGGAGCCCATCTGTGCTGACGTCACACGAATGCACTACGGCTTTGTTTACGGAGGTAGTGATTCAATCCACTTTGAAATGAAATTTAGTTTAACCACTAGTAGTTCGGTGAACAGTAGACCTCGCGCAGTTAAAAACCACGGCCTGTCCATCACAGTGAATTATGTCCTGTCCTGTCGTGTCGGCGAAATATCGGTGTATAAACGACTAATGGCTGTTTGGGTTGTTGTATTGACAATGCTAATAATTTGATGTAAACAACTAAGGTACCCTAATTTCAAGTTTCCAATACGTTTCAAGGGCCCCTGAGTCCTAAAACATGATTTTTGGGTGTTGGTCTCTGTGTGTGTGTGTGTGTGTGTGTGTGTGTGTGTGTGTGTATGTGTGTATGTCTGTGAACACGATAACTCCATTCCTAATCAACCGATTGACTTGAAATTTTAAACTTAAGGTCCTTATACCATGAGGATCTGACAATACGAAATTAAATAAAATTGAATTCAAAATGGCGGAAAAAATGGCGGATAATTACTAAAAAACCATGTTTTTCACGGTTTTCTCGAAAACGGCTCTATCGATTTTCTTCAAATTTATACCATGGATAGCTATTTATAAGCCCTATCAACTAACATGAGTCTCATTTCTGGGAAAATTGCAGGAGCTCCGTAATATTTTTGTGAAAAATGGCGGATAATCACTAAAAAACCATGTTATTCACGGTTTTCTCGAAAGTTGTGTGAGTGTACCACACCAGATTTTTTACCAAGTTACATTGAGATATTAGTATTGCATGCGTCACAGCATGCAACTAATAATCCACTCGACAGCTGATTCAAGATGAATTATTCTATAGACTGATTTTTACGTTAATATTGACTTTCGAAGGAGACTCCTTTCCTTTTTGTATTATCCTTGAAATGCAAAATTCCAAAAAAACTCATATAAACGTTGTAACATATTGTAATTCGGATGGATAAATAAGAAGCCTAGCTGAAATATTTATAGGTCTAAGTGAAGTAATTGGCTAATATCGCCAAAGAGATAACATAAAGATTAGATAATATCAGATCGTCCTGGCTAAACTGTACAACAGCCTAAGAGGAATTGAAATGATTTTTTGCTAATATATAATATTGTATAAAATATTGAAGGTTGAGGTTAGGCATAAACATTTAGTGATCGGCGACCTAACGATCGACCGAGCCATGCAACGTAGAATCTGACCAAACACCTTGGCAGAAATTTATTGTGGCAAAACGGTATGCAATTTGAGGAACTAAAGGTCTCACGTGGCTAATTATTATGATGCATGAAACAAATAATAACATATAAAAAATAACTAGCATGTAGAGAGCATATTTAAAAAACCCAATAAAAATAATTAAATGTATCAAGGAAATAGGAGGTTACCAGGCGCATGAATACTGTAACAATTTGCATTCACCAATCACATAATGGCAATTGATAGGCGGCAATAGTGAGCCGATTCAAAAATATTTTTATATATTTCTACAAATAAATAGAATTTGTATAAAATAGTTGTATAATCTATGTTTTGGATATGGCCCGAAAGCAAAGAAATTATTAAATATATAACATAAGTAATAATTTAATATTTTAGTACAGTCTTTGAACCTTGAATGGCGGAGGACTAGGATATTCAAATTTTATGTAAATTTAGAAATCGGAAATGAGAATTGTAAAATTGAGAAAGGAGAACCGAGACTCGCCTGCCAAATGCCACCATGAGAGGTCACTAAAAATTATAGAGCGTAATACTTTGCTATATCTTGTAATAATTTGAAGTTAAATTGAATTACTAAATTTCTTATAAGACTTTGTGATGCTCTTATAAAGCAAAAGTCATTTTCATTTTTAAATAATTTTGTAACCCCTTGGAAGAGACGACTCCGGCTACAATAGTCCTGGACCACCAGGAGTTGGATCGACATCAGCAGCTCATAAGAAAATTTCGACATGTGAGTGAGAAATATTGAAATAGTGATAGGGCGCCCTCAGTGCTTCGAAATTACATGAGAATCAAAGCTAGCTCGTCGAAAGGGTTTTCTTATAAATTAAGAATTTAGTAAAAAATACTTGCGCAAGTAAATGTAGTATTAAAGGTATTTTATTAGAAAAATAACGAATAAATCCACATATCAGAAGTTCTATAAATCAAAGAAGTATAAAATCTAGGCTATTAATACATATTCATATGATCTTTAATTTCTGCAATATAATTTGCGATAGTTTGTTGTAGCTCTGATTCACCAGATGAATTGCTCTATTTATTCCGTCAGGTGCCGAATCTTGCACCCTGAGATAAAATATATATTCATTGCAAAGAAATCTATTAGGTACCATAGAATTTAATATATATATTTGGATTATTGGTTGTCAGTTTATCAAGCTGATTTTTGAGAAATCTATTTTTAATGGAATTGTCCAAGTCAACAGGTATTAGCAAGCTGATATCGCAGCTACATGCAAATAGATGCATATGATCATAAAATAAAAGCACATGGTAACGTTTCGTGCTATAGAATTTAGAGAATAGTATTAAGCCTGTGATATTTTATTGATTTCGATTATTGTTCTATTTTTATATTATATATTTTTTATCACTCTATATATTTTTTGCTCTGATTTATTTTTTTTTGCAATATTTGTTAATATATGTATCAAATTGTTTATGGTGTGCGATTTATTTTAATTCCTCAATACTATAGGATAAGTATTATATATATATTTTTTAATGAATTATCATAATTATTGTGGAAGCTTATATCTGGGCCTATAAAGGTTTTTATGAGACTGTATCCTATTAAAAACCACGACCTAATTTTCATAATTGTTAAAATATTTCATGCTCTACCGACTGATGCCAAGCAGGAGGCTAATCGTTATTTAAATATAAAAAATAACGTGACAACGTCGATGCAAAATTCAAAAAGGAACATACCTGTCATATCTCATGGAAATCTATTGCCGCGTTTTGCTGTAAATGTGGAACATAATATGAACATATGAACATATAAACATATGGGGCAGGTTCCCGAGCTCGGGATTTAGCTAAGTTCCAGACTTTATACAGCTGGAGTCAGAAAATTAGCTTTCCAAAACGGGGCATAGTCGCAGTTTTTACTAGTAATTCTGTGAACAGTAGACCTCACGCAGTATTCTCATCCACAAGTACCTGATTGAAACTATAGACCTTATGGAAATACAGCAATATACTGGCTTCTCCACACATCTGTGTAATCACTTGTCAGCTGATTTATGATGAATAATTCTATAGTCTGATTATTACTCTAATATTGGCGTATAAAGGAGACTCCTTTTTCCTTTTATATTATCCTTGAAATGCAAAATTCCAAAAACCTTGTATATACGTCGACGCGCAATTGAAAAAGGAACATACCTGTCAAATTTCATGAAAATCTATTACCGCGTTTCGCCGTAAATGCGCAACATATAAACATTTAAACATTAAGAGAAATGAAAAACCGTCGACTTGAATCTTAGACCTCACTTCGCTCGGTCAATGACAGTAGTCGCCGTTTTAATTTTCTTATTTTCTATAATTGGAAACGTTTTTCCTTCATGAAATTAAACATTTCAAGATAATTCAAAATAGCTGAAACTTTATACTATTTTCTCTTTATTTTATTCTGTGTTTAATTTTCTAGTTTTGTTGAAATTTAATTCAAACATGACTTTGACAATGACTGCGACTACGCCCCGTTTCAGAAAGCTAATTTTCTCACTTCAGCTGTTTAAAGTCTAGAACTTAGCTGAATCCCAAGCTCTAACACGGGCCCATAAACATATGAACATATGAACATATAAACATACAAACATAAAGAGAAATGCAAACCTGTCAACTTGAATCTTAGACCTCACTTCGCTCGGTCAATTAGTGGGATAAGAATAACCTATGACATCCGGTCGACCTGCATTTATCTATATATATAAAAGCGAAATGGCACTCACTCACTGACTGACTGACTAACTGACTGACTGACTGACTCACTCACTCACTCACTCGCAGAACTAAAAATCTACAGGACCAAAAACGTTCAAATTTGGTAGGTATGTTCAGTTGGCCCTTTAGAAGCGCACTAAGAAATCTTTTGGCAATATTTTAACTCTAAGGGTGGTTTTCAATGGTTTTAAGTACGTCTTTTAGCATGCATATTCTTCTTATTCTCTTAATTATAATTGAAAAATGTCCATATCATATGTTAATAAGAACTATAATCTAGAGAGAGTACCTCTTCGAAACAGTTGTTAACTGGTAACTAAATTTATAATTTTGTCAGGTTGGCATTGAGTTGAGTTGACTTTATTAGGTTGGCACCAAGTTGAAGATTGAAATGCATTTAATGCGGGAAAATTGATTGGGCACTGCTACTTCAATCAGAGCTATTCCTGGGAATATTATATAACAAGCCGTCAGGCTCGCTTCGCTCGCCTTATCCGTTTAGCCAGACGTTTAGTCTGGACCACCGACTGGATCGTCCTAACATATGATAAAAATTATCAAATAAAAAATGCAGGCGAGCAAAGCTCGCCTGCTGATCTCATTCTTGGACGATCCAGTCGGGGGTCCAGGGGGCGGAGCCTGGCGAGCGAAGCGAGCCTGACGGCTAGTATTAGATAAACAGTCAGGTACCTGACTGCTATGTCGTAATTAATTGTTGTTCAAAAGTGATTATTTAACGAGCAGTTCTTAATGGAATCAAACATTGAAGAGTAGATAAACAGTGTTCGGTGAATTTATAAAAAAGGATAATGAGGGAGAATTTAAGTGTGGGGAAGATAAGACTTCTGTCAAATATTTCCTCAGAATCTCCTTGAGAGATTTCGAGATTCGCGCAACTATTCTGTCAAACATTGGCTTAGTGGGGGGGGGGGGGGGAAGAGTTCAGCGAATTCTACCGAGAGGAAATTCCGACTTGTGAGCCTGACACATGTCTGTTTACTTATTGTTATTTTTGTGACATCAGGCATGACGTCTTTCAGATCAGACGCTAGAAGAAAATACTCTTATATTCGTTTCTCGTACTGAGGTCTGTGGAGAATTGTACAGGCTTCAAGTATTTCAGCTTTGGAGTGACTTGTTGTAACGTTCACAGTTCAACCAATTATGAAATCGGAATGACACTGAGTTGATTCGAAAGATGCCATAATACCCGTTCAAAAACATCGAACAACTTGAAAATGTATATTTCTACTAGCCGTCAGGCTCGCTTCGCTCGCCATATCCGTCTAGCCAGGGGGCTCCGCCCCCTGCACCACCAACTGGATCGTCCGAGAATGAGATCAGCAGGCTCGCAGCGCTCGCCTGCATTTATTATTTGAGCATTTTTATCATATGTTAGGAAGATCCAGTCGGGGGTCCAGACTAAACGTCTGGCTAAACGGATATGGCGAGCGAAGCGACTCTGACGGATAGTAATATAATATTCCCAGGAATAGCTCTGATTGAAGTAGCAGTGCCCAATCAATTTTTTCGCGATAAATGCATTTCTACCTTCAACTTGGTGCCAACCTAACAAAGTCAACTCAACCTAATGCCAACCTGACAAAATCATTAATTTAGTTACCAGCTAACAACTGTTTCGAATAGGTACTCTCTCTAGATTATAGTTCTATATTAACATATGGTATGGACATATTCCAATTATAATTAAGAGAATAAGAAGAATATACATGCTAAAAGACGAACTTTAAACCCTTAAAACCTACCCTTAGAGTTAAAATATTGCCAAAAGATCTCTTAGTGCGTCTCCAATGGGCCAACTGAACATACCTACCAAATTTGAACGTCTTTGGTCCGGTAGATTTTTAGTTCTGCGAGTGAGTGAGTGAGTCAGTCAGTCAGTCGGTCAGTGAGTGAGTGCCATTTCGCTCGTATATATAGATGAACGTTAGTAGACAGTTGACTATAATACCCGTTCAAAAACATCAAACAACTTGAAAATGTATCATTCTATCAATGTTGGAAGACAGTTGACTATAATACTACCCGTTAAAAAACATCAAACATCTTGGAAATGTATCTTTCTATCAACGTTAGAAGACAGTTGACTATAATAAGTTACTACCCGTTCAAAAACATTGAACAACTTGAAAATGTATCTTTCTATCAACGTTAGAAGACAGTTGACTATAATAAGTTACTACCCATTCAAAAACATTGAACAACTTGAAAATGTATCTTTCTATCAACGTTAGAAGACAGTCGACTATAATACTACCCGTTCAAAAACATCGAACAACTTGAAAATGTATCTTTCTATCAAGGTTAGATGACAGTCGACTATAATACTACCCGTTCAAAAACATCGAACAACTTAAAAATGTATCTTTCTATGAACGTTAGTAGACAGTTGACTATAATACTACCCGTTTAAAAACATCAAACATCTTGGAAATGTATCATTCTATCAACGTTAGAAGACAGTTGACTATAATACTACCCGTTCAAAAACATCAAACAACTTAGAAATGTATCTTTCTATCAACGTTAGTAGACAGTTGACTATAATACTACCCGTTCAAAAACATCAAACAACTTGAATTGTATCTCTCTATCAACGTTAGAAGACAGTTGACTATAATATTACCTGTTCTATTGAAGTTCGCATGTTGCAGTTTGAATGTAGTCTCAGATTCATATTTTCGTCGGGTTTACCAGTTGTATTGAGTGCAAAGGTGATTTAATTGGTTTTATCAATGTTCAAGCTCAAAGTGTTTTTGTCTAACCAAAATAATAATTCTATAGTCTGAATAATCCTAACTTGATAATAGACGATTGACCGAAGGTCTATGTTTTAACTAGGATTTTCTGTTTTCTGTATGTTTGTATGTAACTCATTTACGGCCAAACACGTTGATAGAATTCTGAGAGATTTGGCAGGAATATTCCTTTTTTAACTGCGCGTCGATGTATACACAAGGTTATCTGAAATAATGCATTTCAAGGATGATATGAAAGGAGAAGGGATTTCTTCCATACTCTGATATCACTATATATATAAATATCATCTACTCTGAAGGTAGGATTAATCAGACTATAGAATTCAAATCAAATCTTTATTTGTCGCAAAAACATAATTACAATGACAAAAATGGTTGTAAATGAAAAAAGTAAAATACAATATAAAATGAAAAAGAAAAATACCATTAATAGGATTATACATAACTATATTGAAAACGGGAAGTCCCTGCAAGGTTCGAGGAACCTGAGCGCAGAGGCCGAGTGTTCAATGCTTAACAGTACATGAAAATAATAATGGGATATTATTAAGAAATAGGGAAAAGAAAAAGTGAGTGAGGAAGGGTAGAGAAAGAGCAGAGTGAAGGCTTAGGGGAAAGTAAAGAATAGTTGAAAATTACATAAAAAACATGAGAAGTCTTTATACTAAGCTATGAGGAAATTACATTGCCAAAATTACATTGTTCGAGATTATCCATGTATGAATTTCAATTAGCATTTTTCTATTCAATTTACTAGTGATAAAATGGTTAGGAATAACATTGATTAGCTTTGATACCTGATATAAAAATTGTTTTCTACAAATTGATAAAATAGTATCTGTAATTTGAAAGGTAATAGATGAGGGACGGAGGTTATAAGGTGAAACACATCATATAATTTATGAATTATTCATAATCAATCAGCTGACAAGTGGATTATTCATTGCATGCATTACACAGATGTCTGGAGAAATCGATGAACAGGTGATAAAAAAATCTTGTGAATGAGAAAACCGCGTGAGGTCTACTGTTCAAAGAACTACTAGTAGAAATAGACACGGTCAGACATCTGTGTAATGCATGTAATGAATAACTTGTCAGCTGATTGATTATGAATAATTCTATAGTATGATTAATCCTTCCTTTACAGTAGATGATATATATATATATATATATATATATATATATATATATATATATATATATATATAGTGATATCGGAGTATGGAGGAGATTGAACGAATTGTGTTTTGTGTATCAATCAATTAATAAATATGAACTATGCTTTTATGCTTCTATGATTTTGTACTCCGGAACGAAGCTCGGTGCCCCCACATCAATTAATATAAAATATCGGGGCACTGAGCTTTGCTCGTTATTTATTTATTGATAAACAGAACATATTTATTCAAAATGATTGGGAGAGGACTAACAGGCACAGCCCAAAACTGTTTCTTCCCCGAATTTCGATTTATACACTATAAATAGTCCAAAAAGTAGGTTATGTTTCATACACTTGAATTCGGGTCCAATTTTGAGTACAAACATTTGAAAACAGAGAAGTTCTAATTTAGATTGTTTACAAACCAAATTGAATAACAAAATAACTATCACTTATCACGTGAAACTTTGAATATTATGATATACTTCGATTCAGAATAATATACCATGAAATGTCAACAAATCAGACTATTTTGATCAAGTCTATAAAAATTTCTAGATAATATTTCTCGTGAGATACGGTAAGCTGATTGATTACACAGCGTATCTCCCACACAGGCACACGCATCTTCTGTTATCGACAGACGACTAAAGTATCATCTGTTTTTCCAAGGATGAATAATTATTATCCTTTTCATGTCCTTCAGCGAGTTTTCCCAAGGATGAGACCTAGTGCAATCAAAGTTTTATACCGTAAACCTACTATGTTCCAAAAGAGCCGTTTTCGAAATCCGTTGAAGATGAATAACCAAATATAAAAATATATACAAATATTATACAGAAATTGCTCGCAAAATATACAGAAAAAAATTTAGGGCCGGTTTCCGAGCACGGGATTTAACTAAGTTTTAGACTTTAACTGGCTTTAAACTCTGGAGTCAGAAAATTGACTTCCCGAGTCAGAGCGTTAACGTAGTCGAGGACTTGAATTAGGTTCTCGACTCTTTCCAAGTCAAGGATTTATCAAAAATCGTTGAGTCCAGGACTTAGTACAGCGTGATTTTGAAACCTCGACCAGGGTAGGGTTTAATTCCAAGTTGGAGACTTAACTAAGCAAACACAATTCAGTTATTGTTTTGGAGTAGATAAAAAGCCAAATAGATGTCATGGAATAACTATATTATCTGGATTAGTCCACCTAAATTCATAATTTATAGTTTGCAAGTTCATTTTGGAATATAATATTGTATCAGAATTATGTGTAAAAACTAACCTCATTTTACGACTCTGACAACCTAAAAATGTTCAAGCGAAATAATACAAGGATTGCCTTGGAATTTATATTCCAATCTGAATGTTATTATCTAATGTTATGTTCAACATATTAATAATAATAATGAATTATTTCTCCAGTTTTTTTCAAAACAAATGCGTTTTCAAACTCAATAACCTAATGAAATTTTTATTCCAAAATCACTGGTTAGGATCATAATCAATAATAACATAACGTAAAATGAAATGTTTATTCATTCACCTTTCAAAAGTTTTGCTTTCAATAGCCTACAAAGAAATCGAAACGTATTTTTACAAAAAAATCTGGTGTGGCGCACTCACACAACTTTCCTTGCCGTTATGAAAATTGATCACCTGACGCTAGTGTTCCCGCGCATCTCAAGTCTACTATTATTAAAAGATCCAAACCAGCTGGTGACAGGACAATAACGCTGGAGACACACGAAGTCTGCTATCTCTTCATAGTGAATAATTCAATAGAGTCAACAGTTGTCAACAGTTTGCAATTGGAATAATAACATTTTCTCGAATTTCAAGCTTATTTTAAATTCCGGTGAAAATATTATCGAACATTAATTGTAGAGATTTTCATGCTCAATCTTTTCCACTTGAAATTTTCCGTTTAAATTGTATATGAAGGCTGATAATTGATAATCTAAAATCGAAGTTTGCATAGTTGGGGCAAAGCTCCTGAAACTTTTCAGATATGGGACTTGTTGCAATTGATAGAACTTATCAATGGCCATTCCAGATATGAATTTGATCACAATCGTTGGAGCCGTTTTCGAGAAAATCGCAAAAAACCCTGTTTTTGACAACATTTTCGCCATTTTAGCCGCCATCTTGGATTGCATTTGATCGAAATTGTTCGTGTCGGATCCTTATAGTGTAAGGACCTTACGTTTCAAATTTCAAGACATTCCGTTAACTGGGAGATGAGATATCGTGTACACAGACGCACATACACTCATAAGGTGCGTACAGACTGTCGCTCTGCTCCGCAACCGAACATCACTCCAGCAGAGCGATTGATGATCGACCGGGGAGCAACAGTGATTCGACCGGGGAAGGCGAGAAGATCTAACATCTTCCGTAACATTCATGATGGGTGCGTGGGCGGAGCGACTGTGGTTCGATGGTGGTACGAGGGCGTGCTCGGTGCGGGTTGGAAGCACAAATATGTGTACGCAGCTTTACAAACACACACACACACACACACACACACACACACACACATACAGACCAATACCCAAAACCCACTTTTTCGGACTCAGGGGACCTTGAAACGTATAGAAATTTGGAAATTGGGGTACTTTAATTTTTTCGGGAAGCAATACTTTCCTTACCTATGGTAATAGGGCAAGGAAAGTAATAGTTTGGAGAGCATGCTCATTTGAATTGTCCCGCTGCAATCAGCTGTTTCCGTTTTGCTATAATGCCAACAATATAACAGCAAAATATTGTGAATCTCCCTCATGTTTACTGCGTTAAAGTCCTGGACTCAAATAAGTCGAGAACTTGATAGACTCCGTTGTTTAGAAGATAAAATTGTGACTCAGAAAGTCAATTTAGACCCGAGAGCTTATTTCAGTCCTGGACTCTGTAAGTCCAGAACTTATAGATCCCGTGCTCGGAAATCGGTCCATAATAAGATAAGTTCTTAGCTCAAATGAAAATCCCTTGTTCTTTCAATCATGTGCATAATTGCCTCCTAAGAACGATCCATAAACAATTAGAATGGATTATTCAACTAATTTTAAGTGATAAGACTGACTCTTGATCATCCATCTTCCATCTTCCATCTTCCATCTTCCATCATCCATCTTCTTCTTCTTCTTCTTCTTCTTCTTCTTCTTCTTCTTCTCCGTCTTCATCCTACCCCTCCTAATAATCTTCCTCTTTTACTTTTTCTTCCTTTCCTATCTCCTCCTCCACCTCATCCTTCTCCACCTCTTCGTCTCTTCGTCGACAACCCACACTTCCTTTCCTTAATTTCACTCAACAAATCTCAATTTGAAGTTCCGTTAAACCCTCCCCCACCGCCATACACCCTCCAACATAGCTATGATGACCCACTCCAAGCCAAGGCGCGCCCAAATTAATCCATCTCTGTAATAATATTCATGATAGATGAGATTTCAGAAACTAATCAAGATTTATCACACTTGTGAACAAAAGTTAAATTTAACTGGCGCTCTTCACTTAACTCTTAACTTCTTCTTCTTCTTCTTCTCCTTCTTCTCCTATCTCTTCCTCCTTATTTTTCTTACATTCAACCAATTCCGCAAATGTTACTCATCTTTTCTCATAATTATCCTCTTAGAATGACTTTCTTCTGAAATGTTTCTTTCTTATACTGATTTACCTTCCCTCTCCAACTCTATCTACTCCTTTGAATACTGCTCCATCTTCTCTCCTTCTTCTTTTTCTTCTTCTTCTCCTTCTTCTCCTACTTCTTCTTCTCCTGCTCCTTCTTCTCCTTTTTCTTCTTCTCCTTCATCTTCTCCATCTTCTCCTTTTTCTTCTCCTTCTTCCCATTCCTTCTCTTTCTATTCTTCGTCTTCTTTCCTCGTTCTTTTTACGTCCTTTTTTCCCTTCTTCTACTTTATTCAGAAAACCTGTACGATATTGAAACTTTGACTAAGATTGAAGTTTTCATACTGGCTTTGAACAACACTGGCTTCCAATCAATTTATCGACGTCAATTAATCAATTTCAGGATTCGATCAACGATGATCGATCTATTTTGAAATTTGTCTTCGATCAACTCCCAACTACATGGAAACTTTTTCCTGGGTGAGTGCTACAAGAGGTGTCAGTGAATAATTTTTGTATAGAAGCGTTCATCGAATTTCCATCTAGATGTCTACGCTGCTGTTAATTGACCGAGCGAAGTGAGGTCTAAGATTCAAGTCGACGGTTTGGCATTTCTCTTGAAGTTCAAATGTTTAAATGTTTATATGTTTATGTGCTTTCGCATTTACGGCGAAACGCAGTTATGGATTTTCATGAAATTTGACAGGTATGTTCCTTTTTGAATTGCGCGTCGACGTATATACAAGGTTTATGGAAATTTCGCATTTCAAGGATAATATAAAAAGGAAAAGGAGCCTCCTTCATACGCCAATACTAGAGTAAAAATCTGGTGTGGCGCACTCACACAAAATATAATTGACTTTTTCAAACGAGGATGAACAGTTGATGTTACATCAATAAAACTGTATCAGTCACTGTCTATAGAAGACATGACAAGACAACGGTTCGGCAACGTTTTTCTCCTATCTTTCTCCTCTGCCAGTATAACGTGGACCTCACTATAGCTGTCTACCCTGTTGTCAATATTTGCAGTAGCAGAAGTCTTTGGGATGATTTATCTCATTTAATTAGGATTTTCGTTGAATAATAATTGAAAGTTAATTGACCGAGCGAAGTGAGGCCTAATATTCAAGTCGACGGTTTGGAATTTCTCTTAATGTTTGAATGTTTATATGTTTCTATGTTGCGCATTTACGGCGAAACGCGGTAATAGATATCCATGAAATTTGACAGGTATGTTCCTTTTTTAATTGCGCGTCGACGTATATACAAGGTTTTTGGAAATTTTGCATTTCAAGGATGATATAGAAGGAAAAATGAGCCTCCTTCATATTAGAGTAAAGATCAGACTATAGAATAATTATTCATCATGAATCAGCTGACAAATGATTACACACATGTGTGGAGAAGCCAGTCTATTGCTGTATTTACATAAGGTCTACAGTTTCAATCAGGTACTTGTGGATGAGAAATACTGTGCGTGAGGTCTACTGTTCACAGAACTACTAGTTATCAATTAATTAGCATTCGAATAAATGCAACATCTCAGTTATTCTCATCTGTAGATGGAGAGTAGCTGTTGTAGCCTTACTTTGTTTTTATAGCTCACGGAAGCGCTAAATATGCAAGTAGGGTGCACCGCTTGTGTTTGCGTCGTCTGCTCTGTTTTCTATTTATGAATAGAGTTTTAGGTTAGTTGAGTTTAGAATTTTGAAATAATAGCGTGAAAAAAAGTCATCTCTATAATAATCTCCAGCATGTTCTTATAATATCAATAGCTTCTTATAATCGTCTACACTCTCATCTTCTTAAATGCCTATTTTCTATTTTATGATGGCTATCTTTATAACATATTTTGTATTCATTCTTTTGTAGGGATAATGGTGATATATATCATGGTTGAATCTAAAAAGAGTTTTATAGTTCTCAACTATTGGTTGTGATCGTATCTGGTATAGTTTCCTCTTCCTCATACGGATTAGTTGAGCCATTTTACTATGAGCAAAAGGTGATAAGCTGCTCTAGACTAGACTCACCTTTTTTGAAGCATTTGCTTCAAAAGTTGAGCAAATGCTCTAGTTTATTCATACAATTTTGAGTATAAGCTTTCACTTTTGAGCAGATGCTTGAACTATTTTTACTTTCCTTGCCCTACTACCATAGGTAAGGAAAGTATTGCTTTCCAAAAAAAATAAGGTTTCAAGTTTTCTATACGTTTCAAGGTCCCCTGAGTCCAAAAACATGATTTTTGGGTGTTGGTCTGTGTGTGTGTGTGTGTATGTGTGTGTGTGTGTATGTGTGTATGTGTGTATGTCTGTGAACACGATAACTCCATTCCTAATCAACCGATTGACTTGAAATTTTAAACTTAACGTCCTTATACCATGAGGACCCGACAATAAGAAATTCAATAAAATTCAATTCTAGATGGCGGAAAAATGGCGGATAATTACTAAAAAACCATGTTTTTCACGGTTTTCTCGAAAACGGCTCTAACGATTTTCTTCAAATTCATACCATGGATAGCTATTTATAAGCCCTATCAACTGACATGAGTCTCATTTCTGGAAAAATTGCAGGAGCTCCGTAATATTTTTGTGAAAAATGGCGGATAATCACTAAAAAACCATGTTATTCACGGTTTTCTCGAAAACGGCTCTAACGATTTTCTTCAAATTTATACCCTAGATAGCTATTCATAAGCCCTATCAGCTGACATGAGTCTCATTTCTTGGAAAATTGCAGGAGCTCCGTAATATTCTTGAGAAAAATGGCGGATAATCGCAAAATAAAAACATGTTTTTCACGATTTTCTCAAAAATGACTCGACCGATTTTTTTCAAATTCATACTCTGTATAGTTATATATCAGCTCTATAAACTAGCATGAGTTTCCTTCCTGAGAAACTAACAGGGGGTCCACCCCATTCTTGAGAAATTTACTTTGTAACCTCCTCCTCGTGCTTGAGGTAAGTGGGTAGAGCAGTTCATTCAAAAGAACACACGTCGATATTTTATTTGTAGAACAGCTGTTTTGACAACTTTTAAAAAATCCTTAAATTTCATAATTCAAACAAAGGAAAATGTACTCTGAAAACAATAACAATAGTATAATCGTAGTTTTAATAAAATTATTAAGCCGCCAATCGGCATAATGTTATTCCCCTAGATTATCCTCGTTTAAGAATGAGGCTTATAGATCAATGAGCAAGGAAAGTAGTGTGAGTGTATCACACCAGATTTTTTTGATGAGCATGAGCAAAAGGTTTTGCTCACGTTTATTCATAGAAAATGAAGCAAATGCTACATATTTTAGAAGTATAAGCAAATACTCAACTTTATTGATATGGCCCATTGAGTGTTTACATTTAAAATATTCGAGTTACAACCCCTAAGTCACCCCATTATGAAGGGTAGAAACTTAGTTGTACGTCAAACGGTAAAGTAATTGATCAATAACATATCCTGAAAATTACAGTATTATATCTACAACAGTCTCCAACTTATTGAAGGGTTCCCATAAATTTGACTCGCTCTGTATAACCATAGAGAAACAATAGCATAAGTAGATATCCCATGGTATAAGGCATTTATGTCGCAACTTTTACTGTTATCCCAAGCCGATAGTTCACGTAGTTCTTTCCTGTGAAACTTTATGACGCTGGTAGTCTCTCATATAACTCATATTGTGCAGTTCATACACTCTTACCCGGTCAAAACAGTGAGAATCGACAGTAATCGGCTTGAGATAACAGTAAAAGTTGCGACATAAACGCCCTATACCATGGTATATCTACTACTTACGCTATTGTTTATCTATGGTATAACGTAGCCTTATTAAAGTTGAACTAGTATTGTCTATATGATTCTAATAATTTGTTATTTTATCATGTATTGTGGAGTAATTATGTCTTGATAATGTGTAGTGATTTTATGAAATACTTTGTGAACCTTATACCATAGAGAAACAATAGCTTAAGTAGATATCCCATGGTATAGGGCGCTTATGTCGCAACTTTTACTGTTATCTCAAGCCGATTACTTTCGATTATTGACGATATTTACTGTTTTGACCGGGTAAGAGTGTATGACCGGCACAATATGAGAGACTACCAGCGTCATAAAGCTTCACGGGTAAGAACTAAGTGGACTATCGGCTTGAGATAACAGTAAAAGTTGCGACATAAACTCCCTATACCAAGGGATATCTACTTACGCTATTGTTTCTCTATGGTATAACGTAGCCTTATTAAAGTTTTCAAAATTCAAATTCAAATTGATTCATTCATAAAATTTTACATATTCACAAAATATAAAAGTGTTATAAATTACATGAATAAATTCTCCCTGCCTGGATGATTTGTCCGTGTGCAGGGAGGAGTCGCAAATTATCAGACAGAGGGCAAACACTAGCAATAATAAAATAAATTACAAACCATGAATAATAAATAAATTTGAAAGAATAATGAGAGAGTTTATTTTAATAATAGATTTTAAAACTAAAGATAGGAAAAAAACAATAAATAAATAAAATAAAAGTGTCAGCTCGACGGCGGTTAAAGGGCTGAGTTGGGAGTAATATAGCTTTATTAGCTTAATATAGCGTGGTACTTTGAATGGTATTTTGTGTTCAGAACTAGAAATATTCATCTATATGGAGAATGTTCCTCCGCAGCATCTGAACTGTTCAACAGTTGAACTATTATTGTCTATATTGATTCTTATAATTTGTTATTATTGATTTCATCATGTATTGTGGAGTAATTGAGATTTGATAATGTATAGCCTAGTGATTCTATGAAATACTTTGTGAGCCTTATACACGATTGTATCTACAGGTTAAATGATTGATTGTCCATGTTTTGTAAATTCGTTGAATAATTCTCTACACTGACATCTATTGTAAATTAGTGTACAGGCCACAATATATTGCAAATCAAGAACTATTGACCGAACGTAGTAAGAGTATAGTGAGGTCCACGTTATAATGACAGTATTTGATCAACTTTGGTTTTGCTATCCTTGTCTATCATTCGACAAAGACGGTGGTACTATCCTTTTCTAGGTTCACAACGATGACATTTATGTTTTTGACAGTGTAGAAATATAATTAATTAATGCAGAGAATCGGCATCGCTATTCTTCTATCTTTATCCACTTCCATTATAACGTGGACCTCACTATAGTATATGATACCGTTATCTCGATAGAGCGGGAAAAATAATGTGACTTGCAGTGATGACGTCACTACGTATATAGTGTACGTGTGTAAGGAAGCTATGTATTATTTTTATCGGGGAGAATATGATACCTTAATCTCGATAGAGCGGGACAAATGATGTGACTTGCAGTGATGACGTCACTACGTAAACCGTGTACGTGTGTAAGGGAGCTATGTATTTTTTTTATTTGACCACTGGGCGCAAACCGTGTATGTCCCTTTGTTCAATGTCTTTCTTACAATCTTCATATCAAATCAATCATGCACTACTATTCCTCTTCCTCTTCCTCTTCGTCTTTCTTATCCTCTTCCTCTTCCTCTTCCTCTTCCTCTTCCTCTCCCTCTTCCTCTTCGTCTTCCTCTTCCCCTTCCTCTTCCTCTTCCTCTTCCTCTTCCTCTTCCTCTTCCTCTTCCTCTTCCTCTTCCTCTTCCCCTTCCTCTTCCCCTTCCTCTTCCCCTTCTTGGTGTCCATCATATTTTCATCCAAGAACTCTTATTCTCTCATCTTTTTGGATGCGGCTGCCAGTTTATTTCCTCTTCCTCTTTCTCACACTCTTCCTCTTCCACTACATCTTCCTCTTTTTCACCCTCTCCCTCTTACTCTTCCTCTTCCCCTTCGTCATCCTCTTCCTCTTCCCCTTCGTCATCCTCTTCCTCTTCCTCTTCTTCTTCCCCCTCTTCTTCCTCTTCCTCACACTCTTCCCCTACCGCTCCCTCTACCTCTTCCTCTTCCTCACACTCAACCTCTTTCTCTTCTTCTCCCTTCACTTGGTGCCCATCATATTTTCATCCTAGAACTCTTATTCTCTCATCCTCTTGACTGTTGCCGGGGCAGTTTATTTCCCGACCAGCCAGTGCCTCCCGAAGAATGTTGAACGCCGTTATGATTAATGCTCCACTGCAAAGCTGATAGAGAATCAGCAGCAATGGAAAATTCTTCCGAAATGAATCATGAGCTACAGGGTGTGTCATGAAGAAGAATGGAGTGTGAAGGCACTGAAGAAGTGGGGCGGAAGAAGAAGAAGGAGAAGGAGAAGGAGAAGAAGAAGAAGAAGAAGAAGAAGAAGAAAGAGAGGAGAAGTTGAGGGGAGGGATTTGCTGGAATGGGGCAGAAAAATAGGAACGAAGGGTTTAGTGTCTGGCAGAGATGATAAGAGACTGAGTACGTCAAAAAAAGGATATTTAGATGTTAGGGGATTGAGACGCGAAAAGATTAGATTAGAGTTATTTGTTACAATATCAAGAGTGAAATAGGTTCTTGAGCTACAATACATTTTGGCTCGTTCACTAATCTACAATGAATGTCAGTGTAGAAAATTATTTAACGAATTTACAAAGAATGAAAAGCTATAGTGAGGTCCACGTTATAATGACAGTGGATAAAGATAGAAGAATAGCAATGCCGATCCTCTGCATTAATTAATTATATTTCTACACTGTCAAAAACATAATTGGCATCGTTGTGAACCTAGAAAAGGATGGTACTACCGGCTTTGACGAATGATAGACAAGGATAGCAAAACCAAAGTTGATCAAATACTGTCATTATAACGTGGACCTTACTATACTAATATTAATACGAATATCGGGGCACCCCGCTTCGCTCGTTATTCATTTATAAAATATTGATAAACAGAACACAATATTATTTAAAATGATTGGGGAATGACAAACAGCCACAGCATAAAACTGTTTCTTCCCCGAAGTTCTATTTATACACTATTAATAACCCAGAAAGTAGGTTATGTTCCATACACTTGAATTATTCAGGTTCAATTTTCAATCCAAACATTTGAGAACAAAAAAGTTCCAATTCAGATTATTCACACACCGAATTTAATAACAAAATAACACTCATTAATCACTTAAAGTTGTCAAATAATGATAATCTTTGGATTTTTTTCCACTTTATGTGTAGTTGAGAAGTTGATATTGTGGTAATTATTCATATTGAATGAGAAAGACTAAGATATTGTCAAAAAACCACAGATTTAACCTGTGTTTTTTTTTCATTCAATCTTTGAAAATTATGATATACTCTAGTCTAGAATGATTATCATGTCATGTCAACAAATCAGATTATTCTGATCAAGTCGATTAAAATTTCTAAATAATATTTCTCGACGATTGATTACACAGCTGGAAATAATTCTGTTTCTCTCCCACACACGCTTCTTCTGTTTGGACAGACGACGAAATTATCATCTGTTTTTCCAAGGATGAATAATTATTATCCTTTCCATGTCCTTCAGCGAGTTTTCCCAGGGATGAGACCTAGTACAATCGAGTTTTTATGTCATTAACCTACTATGTTTCAAATTTAGTGAAAATCTTAAGAGCCGTTCTCGAGATCCGTTGGATATCAATAACCATGAATAAATAACCAGATATAATAGTATATTTCGTATCTAGGGCCGAAAATAAGACTTTTCTCGAAATCGGTTTTCAAGTTTTCAAGACTAAAAAAGATTGAGAGCCAGAAAAACATTTTTGCCCATTGTGCGAACGCTATTTTTCGCGACACAGAAAAATAAACAATATATATATATATATATATATATATATATATATATATATAATAATAATAATAATTGTTCACTAAGCACTTCCGAAAGCAGAAGTGGAAGGTGATAGCTCTAGCAAATCTGAGGTGATCTGAATTTCAGGAAATTGTCCAAGTATTTTTATTTTCTATTCTGATTTGTCTAAATAACCTAAAAGATTATGTTCAATTATGTGGGAGGTTGAGTTTATACTTTTTCATTCTTTCAAATGACAATAAGATGATATTATTATAAATGTTTTAATTAGTGAATAATGAACACAAATAATGAAAAGTTTTTTGATCAGCTGTTTTTTGATCACCTTTCTTAGTTCCATGTTAGCGGCTGGAAAGGGTAGACTACTCTTTCCGGCCTATGCCGGAAAGAAACCTGTTCTGACGTCAGTCGAGAGTCGTCTGCAAACAATGTCTTTCAGATCTACATAGGGACTGGAAGACAGCTGCTTTCTGTGCAGTGTGGCAAAAAATATGAACAAATATACAGAAATTTCTCGCTTAATATAATAGGATAATTATTGTAATGTAACAGAATAAATCGGCAGTGTTTCAAGAGACGAGTAGAGATTAGATTAGAGTTGTATGTTACAATATAAGAATACAATAAGTTCATGAGTTACTAGTAGCTATGTGAACAGTAGACCTTACGCAGTTTTCTCATCTACAAGTATCTGATGTCACCTGTTCTAGTTGCTTCATTTGAATTTAAATTCACAGTTGAATAATAATTACTCTTAAAAACTCTTATTCGTTTTCCCCAAGATCAAAAACTCACTCATGTTAATAAACTCAGTTCACGGTTTGAATTTGTATCCCATATGATAATAATTTATCCAGTTCCGTGATAATCTTTCCATCTGATAAAAATATTTCCCAACTATTTTAAAATTTATTTTTTCAATCAAGAATATCATAATTTCTTCAGCATTATTCAGTTTATTTAATCATTTTTATATTTTATTTTCAATAACCTATTGAATTTGTTTTTCAAATGTAAGAATATTGATACTAATGGGCACGCATCATAAAAATGATTGAAACCCTACTTTTCAGAAATAGACACGGCCAGACATCTGGGTAATGCATACAATGAATAATCCACTTGTGAGCTGATTGATTATTAATAATTATATAGTCTGATTGATCCTATCTTCAGTGTTTATGATATACTGTATATAGTGATATCAGAGTATGGAGGAATTCCTTTTCTTTTCATATTATCCTTGAAATGCAAAATTTCAAAAAACCTTGTGAATACATCGACGCGCAGTTGAAAAATGAATATTCCTGCTGAATCTCATAGAATTCTATCAAAGTTGCTCTGTTGTCAAATCGTCTTTCAAAAATTTAGGATTAACAATCAATTAAAAAAATATTCCATCTTAATCATGGAAACTCATTATGGAATTATTGGAAAAGGCTATTTATATATTAAGAGCGTAAAGCATGACTTCATCGCTCGCGCAAAACAGTTATGTCATGACGCGAAGCGGAACGTGATAATTTTGCAAGAGCGATAAAGAAGCATTATGCGCGAATTACATACAAAATGTTTTCTACAACTGCCCAAACCTGTTAAATTACTTATATCGGCGGAGTTTCAATTACCGACTTCCTAGGTTAAGATCTGACCTTTTGGCGAGCTGCTTACCATCAGCAGATCAGCGAGCGTAAAGAGACTCTTCCGCGCATGCGCAAATGATTACCGAGCGTAAAGAAAATCTACTGAGCATGCACAGATGGTTAGCGAGCGAAAAAGTAGATTCTCCTCAGAAATAAGCTGTTCTTCGAGGAGAATTGAGTATGTAATAGTTATTTGTATATCTAGAGTGAAAAGTACGACTTTTTCTCCCTGAGGGAAAAGTTTGAAGCCCGAGGCGAAGCCGAGGGCAACAACTTTCCTGAGGGAGAAAAAGTATTTTTCACTCGTGATGTACACAACATTTTTCCTCCATCCACATTTTTTATAGAAACTGCAAATAAAATCATTTTAATAATACTTACGTATTGGTGACAATGTTTCCTAACAACATAACCTAAAATCTAAAACTTTAAAACCGGCCGTCTGATTGGCACTGCCGATTGCGCTTTCTATCGGCTAAAGTTGTAACAATCAGCTGGGTGTTTACCAAAAATGGCTGACTCCAGATCACGCGGTTCAGATTTGAATTGCAGATCAAAAATATTTGTTGGCTGGTATTTTGAATAGAATAAGATATTTTAAAAATTGTATAAATTTTTATCGTCTACTAATATTAAGAATATAATATCATACAAACATATATTTCATGAGTTGATCAAATTTCTGGTTGTGGTATTGAATTCAGTTGACTCAATGACAGACACCTCTTTATGCTTTCTCATCTGAGCTTAGACCTTCTAACCTATTATAATGTAAGTTTTTAAAATAGAGATGCTTCCCATGTTATTTAAATGGAGTCACTTTTACTCCCTAGGGAGTTTTTCTGTTTTTTACTACCGAGGGCGAAAAAGTGACACTCTAGTATCATGTTTCAGGGAGTAAAGTAAGTACTTTAGCCAGTAGGTAGAGGAAAATTATTTTTTTACGCGCAGTTGTAGAAAAATATAATTTCTTGCTGGAAAAAATATAATTGATTATCTCAAACAAGAATGTACAGTCGATAGTACATCAATAAACCTGTATCAGCTACCGTCTATAGTAGGCTTTAACAAGAAAGAGGTTCGGCAATGTAGTTCTGCCATCATCTTTCTCCACTGCCATTATAACGTGGACCTCACTATAGGATAACCAAAATATATGTATATGAAAGCGAAGAGGCACTCACTCACTGACTGACTGACTCACTCACTCGCAGAACTAAAAATCTACCGGACCAAAAACGTTCAAATTTGGTAGGTATGTTCAGTTGGCCCTTTAGAGGCGCACTAATAAATCTTTTGGCGATATTTCAAATCTAAGGGTGGGTTTTAAGGGTTTAAAATTCTTTTAGCATGTATATTCTTCTTATTCCAATATCTTAAAATTATAATTGAAATGTCCATACCATATGTTAATATAGAACTATAATCTAGAGAGAGTACCTCTTCGAAACAGTTGTTCTGGTAACTAAATTAATAATTTTGTCAGGTTGGCATTAAGTTGAGTTGACTTTGTTAGGTTGGCATCAAGTTGAAGATTGAAATGCATTTATCCAGGACCCCCTAAATACAAATTTATCCAATTAGCCAATTCTCAGCTTTTCTGCGTAACCTCACCTTTTTCAATAATTGATGGAAATATATTTAAAAAAATTCAGTACACAGGTTTAGCTGAGGTGGAAGAATTTTGTTCGCCACAGATACGCCGATATAGTAACAGGTGTTTTTCGAGATCAAATTGACATAAAACGTTCAAATTCGGTATAGAGGTTCCGCTGAGGTCTACATGCAGGCGAGCGAAGCGAGCCCGCTGATCTCATTTTTGGACGATCCAGTCGGGGGTCCAGGGGGCGGAGCTACCTGCCTAGAAGCTAGAATGGCGAGCGAAGCGAGCCTGACGGCTAGTAGGATATAAAAATACTTGGAGTTGAAGTACTCATACTTTAAAGAATGAAACTACACAATTTAACATTTCTTATGAGGCTCGGCAACATTGTTCTGCTATCTCAGTTCACTGTCATTGTAACGTGGGCCTCACTATAAGACAGTGCTATTGAATCGAAAAAATGAAAACCAAATTTCTGTAAACGACATCCGAGAATTCTGAATTTCTGAAAACAGAAAATTCCCTTGTCAGGTAATGTGCTCGTACTTGAATACTATAGCAAGTTGAACAAAGTAATAAGAAGACAATTTGACAATACATCAATAATTCACAAAAAGTTACCATGCTAAAAGAGAATACTTATTATTAGTGGGAAGATTGTATATTTTGTTTTCCACTTAGAATGTCCGCCCATTTAGGATCAAACTTTGTGGTTCCGATCATTAAAATTGTTTTCAAATGTTCATCTGACAAGGAAGTATTTGGTTTTAACAATCTTCATTTTTGGACATGTCTGCTCACACTTGTAGGTAGATACAAAAAGAGGAGACATAGCTTGAGCATGGTTTTTTATGTTTTTAAAGTCTTTTTCTGGGAGAGAACTGTAAAATGGAAGTATATTACCTTCTTTGTAGCGTTCAAACAGGGCCATGTACAGTTCGTGCAGACTATTTGCTAATATCTCGCAATGGTTGATCGCTGCTTGTTTACAGATAATTTTGCACTTATTAAGAAATGAAGTGGCTACTGAATTCACAGTTGTTGTCAAAAATGTGTATAAATATATATTTTTAAAAATCTGTTGCAATAACTCTCGGCGGGCCGGACAAAATCCATCCGCTGGCCGGATGCGGCCCGCGGGCCGTAGGTTGAAGAGCCCTGCTTTAAAGAATGAAACTACACAATTTAACATTTCTTATGAGGCTCGGCAACATTGTTCTGCTATCTCTCTTCACTGTCATTGAAACGTGGGCCTCACTATAAGACAGTGTTATGGAATCGAAAAAATTAAAACTAAATTTCTGTAATACGACATCAGAGATTTCTGAATTTCTGAAAACAGAAAATTCCCTTGTCAGGTAATGTGCTCGTCCTTATACATATACTATAAGAAAATTCCCTTGTCAGGTAATGGGCTCGTCCTTATACATATACTATAAGGACGAGCCCATTACCTGACAAGGGAATTTTCTGTTTTCTCATCGACGCAACTAACTGTATAGGTAGATATGTCTGCTCACATGATGTTACGCTCTTTAAACTCTCAATAACTTTCAACAAACAGTCAATAGCTGAAGGTTGAAAACTTTCCAATGATGATGAAGACTTCTCTCAGCTCATTCAATTTTCCGAGTAAGGAGTACTTGAAATGCTTTCAAAGGATTTTCCAAGTATTCAATTTGTTTGAATGCTCTCAATATTCCAGTTCATTGCTAGAACGGTCTCTATTCATGCGTGAAGTTTCTCAGCGTTTCTCACTTCATCATCACTTCATTGAGCAAAATATGATTTCATCTCTATGATTTCATCTCAAAATATGATTTAATCTCAAAATTTGATTTCATACTATGTCTTCCGTTCAGTAATATTTGAAAAACGAAAAAATCATGTTCATCTCTATGATTTCATCTCAAAATTTGATTTCATACTGTGTCTTCCGTTCAGTGATATTTGATAAACGAAAAAATAATGATTTGATTAACTCTAAGGAACTGAATTTTTTGAACAAACCGATAAGTTCAATAAACTTTTTACATTCCGTAACTTTGGCTGCCGCTGAAGAATATTATTAAAAATCTGGTGTGGCGCACTCACACAACTTTCCTTGTCGTTATGAAAATTTTATCACCTGACGCTAGTGTTAACGCGCATCTCAAGTCTACTAATCAAAGATCTGAGCCAACTGGTGACAAGACAATAACTCTGGAGACACACAAGGTCAGCTATATCTTCATAGTCATCACATCATCATCCATCATGGACTAGGCTTGTAAAGCCTGTTCCGGTGTCCACCGCTTCCTCGGTCTTCCGACGTCCCTTCTCCCATCCAACTGTAACTTCCAAGCTTGTAGTGGAAGACGAGTTGGTGGCATACGGCGCAGGTGATTTGTCCATTTTAATCTGTATTTTTTAATGATTGCTGTTAGTGGTTGCACATTGCACTCACTTCGAATTGTTTCATTACTTATGTGGTCTCGTCTCGAGTATCCTTGAATGCTGCGCAGAAACCTCATCTCTGATGCCTGAATTCGTGAGTAATCATTCTTGGTCTTCGTCCATACCTCACTACCGTATGTCATTAAAGGGATGGCCATTGTCCTATAGAACTTAATCTCAGTCTCTTTTCTGGCCCTTACCGTTTGATGTTCGGTGAATGACTCCACAAATTGAGTTAAACTTTCCTATTCTCTGAGGTATATCACATTCTCTGTCATAGGATACATCACAGCCGAGATATTTAAAGTTGCTCACCTGTTCCATTATTATATAATTCACAACCATTTTGGAACGTAAGGGCCACTTGCCCCGAAATGCCATTACTTTCGATTTCTGAGCTGATATATCTTCATAGTGAATGATTTAATAAAACCAACAGTTTGCAATATTGAATAATCTTATTTTCTCGAATTTCGTGCTTATTTTCAATTTTGGGTGAAAATGTTACTGAACATTAATTGTAGAGATTCTCATGCTCAATCTATTCCACTCAAAATATTTTGTTTAAATTGTATCTGAAGCTTGATAATTGGGAATCTAAAATAAAACTTTGCATAGATGGGGTGGAGCTCCTGGAATTTTTACAGATATAGGATTTGTTGCAGTTGATAGAGCTTATTCAGGTATGAATTTTACTACCTTTTACTACTTTTACTACTTTGAATTTTACTACTTTTAATTTGACTATTTCAGGTATGAATTTGATCAGAACCGTTGGAGCCGTTTTCGAGAAAATCGCGAAAAACCCTGTTTTTGACAACATTTTCGTCTTTTTAGCCGCCATCTTGAATTGCATTTGATCGAAATTGTTCGTGTCGGATCGTTATGGTGTAAGGGCCTTAAGTTCCAAATTTCAAGTCATTCCATTGATTGGGAGATGAGATATCGTGTACACAGACGCACATACACTCATACACACACACACACACACACACACACACACACACACACACACACACACACACACACACACACACACACACACACACACACACACACACACACACATACAGACCAATACACAAAAGCCACTTTTTTGGACTCAGGGGACCTTGAAACGTACAGAAATTTAGAAATTGGAGTACCTTAATTTTTTTCGGAAAGCAATTCGTTCCTACTTTCCTTACCCATGGTAATAGGGCAAGGACAGTAAAAAATGATGATTTGATTAACTCTGAGGAACTGAATTTTTTGAACAAATGGAAAAGTACAATAAAGTTCCGTAACTTCAGCTGCAGCTGAAGAAGATTATTGATAACTTTCCAAAGAGATTTACGTTGAGAATTCCCCAAATTTAGAGTAGAAACAAATAAAGCTCATCGAAGTAGATTTTAAGAAGACCATCGAATATTAATGAGTAGTCCCTCGAAAGCTTTAAATAAAGATACTCTTTAATAATCCTTGATCTGACTTATTTTGAGGGGCAGACCAGGATTAGAGAATCAAGTGACCGAATAACTGGAGCTTTATCAATACTTGTTAACGCTGAAAAAGAAGCCGGACGGAAAAGCTTAATGAAGTCCTGAATATGACATGAGAGAAATTAATTTAGTTAATGGACTGTTGTTAGAGAAGAAGAGATTGGAAATCATTTTCAAAGCCATAATAGATCACATATTATAAAATATCGGGGCACCGAGCTTCGCTCGTTATTTTTATTTATTGACTAGCAGGTAACCCGTGCTTCGCAAGGGTCTATTTTAAAACTTGACGTAATGAAATCTAGAAAAATTTAAATAGGCCTATAATAATCCTCGGTTGATTAAGAATCCATAAGCAGCATTTCAAGTAAATCAGTCCAGTAGTTCAGACGTGATGATGAGTCGAACATAATTTCCCTATCCTCTACACGTTTTTAAGCCAGTTCTTTCCTCTATTATAGTATAGAAGATGATAGATAGATGGATATGGTATCATTCTCTAAACTTTAATAAAAGAAATGAATGAGAATAAATTTTGAAAGGTATGAGATATCGATGTGCGATTTTCACCATACCTTTTCTCTGGAAATCCTGTATCGAAATCATGTATCATATGACCACTTTTCAATTAAAAAAAGAAGTTGGATTCAAAATGGTGGTTCCAAAATGGCGGATAAAATTTGGTTGGGACGGAAAACCTGTTTTTACCAATCGAAATGGATCCCCAAACATACCTATGTTCTAATTTCCCTTTTGAGAGAAACGTTCTGCTGCTTCCTTACAACAACTGAAAGCATGACAAATAATTGAAAACTTGACAAACTGAAAACTTGATGTAATCAAATATTGAAGAGTTTAAAATAGGTTTATAAACATCCTCAGTTAAGCAAGAATCTATATGCAAAATTTCAAGTTAATCAGTCCAGTAGTTCAGACGTGATGATGCGTCAAACATAATTTTCCCATTCTACTTTACACCTGTATACCTGTATAATCCAGTTCTTTCCTTTATTATAGTATAGAAGATAATAGATGGATGGATAATCATTGTTATTTTACTAAAAGATAGGATAAGTTGAATAGTTTCCCTTTCAGAGGGAGTTTTGACAACCCACAAAACTCATTTTTCATTTGAAGATATAATAAAAATGTGCATATGACCTTATTTTTTCGCTCAGCTTGCCAAAATACCCCTCATTCCAATATTAGAATGTTCGACTGACTGTACAGTGAGTCAGTCATTCTAATTCCGATTCTTATTTTCGACCATATGATTTGGTGATTTTTTTATGAAATCGTGTGTACCATTGATGGAATTTGAACATTAATTCTGAAAGATCTAGGAGAATAATTGAAATTTGGGCTTCCAGGTACACGAGATTGATATTTTTAGAATCAATGTGCAAAATTTGGAGATCTAAATCATTCCCGTTTTTCCGGTATGCAATCCACAAGTTGACATGTTCTGATGCGAACAAACGAACAAACACAGCCCTACTCTCTCTTATTATATAGATAAACAGAACACAATTATCTAAAATTAATTATTGTTTATACGTCACCTTATGAGTTTCAGGGATGCGATATTTTGATTTTCCACAGAATCACTCGCTCACTTTCTACTATCCACAGACGATGAAAGTCTCAGTTGTTTTTCCAAGAACGAATTAACCTTTCAAAGTCGTTCAGCGAGTTTTCCCAGGGATGAGACCCAGTACAATAGAATTTTCATATAATAAACCCACTATGTTCCAATTTTCGTGAAAATCGTGAGAGCCGTTTTCAAGATCTGTTGAGCATAAATATATAACCATATAACCATATAACCACATAACCAGATAATCACAAAAGAAATATCTATAAGGAAATTGCTCGCTTAATATAATAGGATTATAGACTACATGTATTATTCTCTAATTTATCGGACAAGAGAAAAGAGCTCCAGTTTGAGACTTGATTTTCTGTGAGATTAAAATTGGAATTTATTCACAACACTGACATGTTCTACAATATTATTATTGACCGAGCGTAGTGAGGTCTAAGATTCAAGTCGACGGTTTTGTATTTCTCTTTTATGTTTATATGTTCCGCATCTACGGCGAAACGCAGCAATAGATTTTCATAGAATTGACAGGTATGTTCCTTTTTACTTTCCTTGCCCTATTACCATAGGTAAGGGAAGTATTGCTTTCCGCAAAAAATTAAGTACCCCAATTTCTAAATTTCTATACGTTTAAAGGTCCCCTGAGTCCAAAAAAGTGGTTTTTGGGTATTGGTCTGTATGTGTGTGTGTGTGTGTGTGGGTGTGTGTGTGTGTGTGTATGAGTGTATGTGCGTCTGTGTACACGATATCTCATCTCCCAATTAACGGAATGACTTGAAATTTGGAACTTAAGGTCCTATCACTATAAGGATCCGACACGAACAATTTCGATCAAATGAAATTCAAGATGGCGGCTAAAATGGCGAAAATGTTGTCAAAAACAGGGTTTCTCGTGATTTTCTCGGAAACGGCTCCAACGATTTTGATCAAATTCATACCTAAAATAGTCATCGATAAGCTCTATCAACTGCCACAAGTCCCATATCTGTAAAAATTTCAGGAGCTCCGCCCCATCAATGCAGATAGAATCCCAATTATCAGGCTTCAGATACAATTGAAACAAAAAAAAATCAAGTGGAGTAGATTGAGCATGAAAATCTCTACAATTAATGTTCAGTAACATTTTCACCTAAAATTGAAAATAAGCTTTAAATTCGAGAAAATGTGATTATTCAATTGCGAATTATTGTTGATTCTATTAAATCATCCACTTTGAAGAGATAGCAGACCTCATGTGTGTCTCCATCGTTATAACCCTGTCACCAGCTGGCTCAAATCACTGAATAGTAGACTTGACATGCGCGGGAACACTAGCGTCAGGTGATCAATTTTCATAACGGCAAGGAAAGTTGTGTGAGTGCGCCACACCAGATTTTTGAATTTCACGTCGACGTATATATAAGATTTCTTTAAATTTTGTATATTGGGGATAATTCAAAAAGGAAAGGAGTCTCCTTCGAACGACAATATTACCTTAGAAATCGGACAATAGAATATTCTATCATAAATAAGCTGTCGAGTAGATTATAAATTGCTTGCCATGACGCATGCAATTCAATATCTCAATGTAACTTGGTGAAAAATCAGCTGTTGTGTGGACTATTTATTGCAAGCAATGTGGCATGCAATTAATAACTCGAAGTAGCATATTATTTTTCCTCGACTTTTCTCTGCTTCAAACTCAGTAAGCTTTTGCTGATAGTAGCATAGCTGTTTACATCAAATTATTGCATTGTCGATACAACAACCCAAACAGCCATTAGTCGTTTATACACCGATATCTCGCCGACACGACAGGACAGGACATGAATTTACTCTGATGGACAGTATTAAAGGAGAGTGTGGTTTACAACTGCGCGAGGTCTACTGTTCACATTACTACTAGTATAGTAAATGGATGATGTTCATGAAGTAGAGATCGAAAATCATTTTCATTATTATTATTATAGAATACACATTTATTATTCACTAATTTATTGGACAATAGAAACTGAGTTCTAGTTAGAGACTTGATGTTTTTGAAGATAAACAAATTCGAGTTATAAGGAGGCTGATTTCGACGGACTAAAGGATTTAAACTTTTTAAGAGTGGGGGGAGGGTGATTTCGTGTCAGTCATGGGTGAATAACATCTCCAAGTATTCCTTATATTTATGTGAATTATCAACCGCTCTGTAGCCTACAATATAAAGCTAGTTGACCGAACGTAGTGAGGTCTATGTTTCAACTCGATTTGCTTTTGTCTGTCTGTACGTGATTACAGCCGAACGCGTTGATAGAATTCTATGAGATCTGGCAGGAATATTCCTTTTTTAACTGCGCGTCGATGTATACACAAGATTTTTTCAAATTTCGCATTTCAAGGATTATAATATGAAAGGAAAAGGAATTCCTCCATACTCCGATATCACTTAATACTCAATCAGCTGACAAGTGGATTATTCATTGCATGCATTACACAGAATATCGGGGACCGAGCTTTGCTCTGGAAAGCATAAAAAATTTATCACGAAAGAAGAAATCATAATAACATTCATACAGAAATTTTCCACCTGATCACAGTAAATTGAGATTAATTCCCAGAGGAATGCAAAAATTTCCCTCACAAAGGCCCAGTCGCACAAAATCACACAAAAAGGTTGAATTTCAATCCTGATTAACTTCACGTGAACCAAATCAGGGAAGACCATTTCAAAAAGATGGATCTACTGGAATTGATCAGGATTGAAAATAACCCGGATTTTTGCAACCGGCACTAAGTACCTGATTGAATGATTACAAAAGTTCAACAGTTGAGTCATAATGTTGACACAGTCCCACACACATGAACTCGCTCATTCACTTCCATCATCAACAGACGACGAAATATTCATTATTATCAGCTGTATTCCCAAGGATGAATGATAATTATCCTTTCAATGTCCTTCAGCGAGTTTTCCCAGGGATGAGACCTAGTGCAATCGACTCTCTATATTATAAACCTACTATGTTCTGAATTTCGTGAGAATCGTTGGAACTGTTTTGGAGATCCGGTGAAATTCAAACATATAAACATCTGAACATCTAAACATCTCAACATCTAAACATCTAAACATATAAACAGAAGTTGCTCGTTTAATAGTATAGGATGTCTGAAGAAGCCAGTGAACAGGTGACACCAGATACTTGTGGATGAGAAAACTGCGTGAGGTCTACTGTTCACAGAACTACTAGTATCTACTAATGTCTCAAACTTCATATCACTTCTTGTCCACTCCAAGTATGAAGCTCTCGACTTAGATATTCGAGTACCTGATAATCCAAAGTCTATTGTGAGACTGTCGGAAATAGAGAATGTCTCACATTCTGATAACTGTCTCAGATTCTCGTAGAGAATGTGGGACAGAATTTACAGTGGCTTTGCTAAACTTCTGTACAATTTGATGCAACAAACCGAGCTCAGATAAGTGCTTCCCATTAAATTGCATGAGGAGCACTGATAAAATGTGTACCATTATTATACGTATATGGTTTCACAAGGACGGTATATATTATGTGTTAATATCCAAGTATATGCATACGATATATAGAGCTGTAACAACGAACTTCGAGAATACAAGTTAGTGTGGAAAGATAGTTAGTTATATGTATAGTGCGGTCCACGTTATAATGACAGTATTTGATCAACTTTGGTTTTGATATCCTTGTCTATCATTCGACATAGACGGTGGTACTATCCTGAAACAGCTGTAGATGGTAAGAAAGTGAGTGAGCGAGTGAGTATGTGAAAAATCAAAATATTGCATTTAAGAGAATTGTGTTCTGTTCATCAATAAATCCTTTTATATTAAGCGAGCAATTTCTGTATTTATATATCTGGTTATTCTATATGTGGTTTAATATTTTTATTAAATTCATCCTTGGCTGAAACAGCTGTGGATGGTAAGAAAGTGAGTGAGCGAGTGAGTATGTGAAAAATGAAAATATTGCATTTTAGAGAATTGTGTTCTGTTTATCAATATATCCTATTATATTAAGCGAACAATTTCTGTATTTATATATCTGGTTATTTTATAAGTGGCTATTTCCATATCCGGCTATTTTCATATCTAGTTATTTATGTTCAACGGATCTCGAAAACGGCTCTAACGATTTTGACGAAATTTGGAACATAGTATGTTTATCATGTTTATCAATAAATCCTATTAGCGAGCGATTTCTGTATTTATATATCTGGTTATTTTATATGTGGCTATTTTTGTTTAATGGATCTTGAAAACGGCTCTAACGATTTTCACGATATTTGGAACATAGTAGGTTTATGATATAAAGATTCGATTGCACAAGGTCTCATTCTTTGGAAAACTCGCTGAACGACATTAAAAGGATAATTCATCCTTGGCTGAAACAGCTGTGGATAGTAAAAAAGTGAGTGAGGGAGTGAGTATGTGAAAATCAAAATATCGCTTCCTCGAAATTCATAAGATGACATATAACCAACTGTGAAATATAAACACGATCATTTTAGAGAATCGTGTTCTGTTTATCAATAAATAAAAACAACGAACGAAGCTCGATGCCCCGATATTAATACAATAATACAATTAATACAATAATATCGGGTCACCGAGCTTCGCTCATGAGTACAAAAGCATAGAAGCATAAAAGCATAGTTAATTATATTTATTTATTGATACACATATTACAATTTTTTCAATTGATTTGGGGAGGACCAACAGACACAGCCCAAGACTGTTTCTTCCCCGGATTTTTATGTATACACTATAAATAGTCCAAAAAGTCGCTTATGTTATATAAACTTGAATTCAGGTCCAATTTTCAGTCCAAACTTTTGAAAACAATAAACTTCTAATCTAGATTGTTTACAAACCAAATTTAATGACAAAATAACACTCAATAATCACTTAAAACTGTAAAATAATTATTAACTTTGAAAATATTGATATACTTTAATTTAGAATGATAAACTATGTTTGCCACAATATTTGTTAATATGAATAAAAAAATAATGTATCTTGAATAAATCTCATATTGGTCATGTCAACAAATCGGTTATTTCGATCAAGTCGATTAAAATTTTTAGATAGTACCATAGAGAAACAATAGCGTAAGTAGATATCCCATGGTATAGGGAGTTTATGTCGTAACTTTTACTGTTATCTCAAGCCGATTACTGTCGATTATTGTCGATTTTTACTGTTTTGTTGGGGTGATAGTGTATGAACGGCACAATATGAGAGACTACCAGCGTCACACAGTTTCAAGGAAGAGAACTACGTGGACTATCGGCTTGAGATAACAGTAAAAGTTACGACATAAACTCCCTATACCATGGGATATCTACTTACGCTATTGTTTCTCTATGATAGTACTTTTCATGAGATCCGCTGATTTATTGCAATAGTTCAACAGCTGAACATAATTCTGTCTCCATCCCATCCAGGCACTCTCATCTTCCGTTTTCAACAGACGACGAAATTATCATATGTTTTTCCAAGGATGAAAAATTATTATCCTTTTCATGTCCTTCAGCGAGTTTTTCCAGGGATGATACCTAGTGCAATCGATTTTTTATATCATAAACCTACCATGTTCCAAATTTCGTGAAAATCATTAGAGCCGTTTTCGAGATCCGTTGGACATGAATAAACATATAAATATTTTTTTGTGTAGTTGAGAAGTTGATATTGTGGTTGTTATTCATATCAAATAAAAAGACTAAGAAATTGTCAAAAAACCACTGATTTGTTGATACTTATTAGAAAGACCGGTTTCGGCTGTTACAACATTGTAAATCTCTGATGAGCTAAAACTATATATATAAGAGCAGCAGAATTTATACTATATAGTGAGGTCCACGTTATAATGACAGTATTTGATCAACTTTGGTTTTGCTATCCTTGTCTATCATTCGACAAAGCCGGTGGTACTATCCTTTTCTAGGTCCACAACGATGCCAATTATGTATTCGATAGTGTAAAAATATAATTAATTGATAAAGAGAATCGGCATCGCTATTCTTCTATCTTTATCCACTGACATTATAAAGTGGACCTCACTATAGTGGGCGAGTACTGCTATTGGTCAAGGGCATGAACGCCTGCCATTGGCCCAGCTAGACAGTCTGTGGCTTAAGCCGACATTTTGTGACACCGTTAAGTGGGAGGAGACTGTCTAGCTGGGCCAATGGCAGGCGTTCATGCCCTTGACCAATAGCAGTAGTCGCCTACTGGTATAAATTCTGCTGCTTTTATATATAGTTTTAGCAAATCAGGTATTTACAATGTTGTAATAACTGACACCGATCTTTCTAATAAGTATCAACAAATCTGTCGTTTTTTTCCAAGTTCTTAGCCTTTTTATTTAATATAAATATAATATACAGGAATTGCTATAGTGAGGTCCACGTTATAATGACAGTGGATAAAGATAGGAGAATAGTGATGCCGATTCTCTGCATTAATTAATTATATTTCTACACTGTCAAAAACATAATTGGCATCGTTGTGGACCTAGAAAAGGATAGTACCACCGGCTTTGTCGAATGATAGACAAGGATAGCAATTCCAAAGTTGATCAAATACTGTCATTATAACGTGGACCTCACTATAGCTTAATATCTAATAGGATCACAACTTTTCTTGGCTTTTTACTGCTTCCAATATAACATCTGAATGAATATCAGAGGCATTTTAAGCGAATTCTCCAGTTAGTTTTGAGTGGCTTAATTAACAGTTATTGGAATAAACAATGTTATTAAAAAACCATCGAACGGCTGAAAGAACTCGCTTGTTTCTGACACAGCAAAAATCAATTCATTAAACGCTCATGAAAACTTCCTGATTCTCTATTTTTCTACATTTTCCCCTCTCAAATCTGAGTCGTGAGTCCGAATATAATAAGAAAGAAAAGCCTGTACAGGAAGCAGGGGGCGATTAATGTTTCAAAGATTGTTAGAACTTCGAGTGTCGAAAGAAACGAGCAGTTTTTGTTCATGATTTTTCTCTCTGAAAGCATAGAGACAGGCTCCTCCCCATCCCTGCCCCGGGCTGAGTTCATTAGAAGAAGAAGGAGAAGAAGAAGAAAAAGAATGAGGAGGAGGAGGAGCAGTAGAAGAAGGAGAAGAAGAATAAGAAGAAGAAGAGGCTGAGTTCATTAAAAAGAAGGCGAACTCAAAAAAAAAAAACTGAATGCTCTGGAGCTCGACAGGATGAATAGACGCGAGGAAAAATAGAAAGAGAGCAAGTTTTTCCTTTCTGAACAGTTTTCTTTCATTCATTGCAATGTTTTTCTCCTTAATCTGTCATACCGGCTTGACCTCCTTATTGAAGTTTCCGGAGAAAACATTTTCATCACAGATAATAAATACTGTACTAGAAAATAGTTTACTCTTCGTTAAAATTGAAAAGCTGTTGTTGAATGATTCTCACATTTTTCAATACTATATAAAACTAGCTGTCAGGCTCGCTTCGCTCGCCTGCATTTTTCATTTGAGCATTTTTATCATATGTTAGGACAATCCAGTCGGGGGTCCAGACTCAACCTCTGGCTAAACAGATATGGCGAGCGAAGCGAGCCTGACGGCTAGTAATATAATATTCCCAGGATTGAAGTAGCAGTGCCCAATCAATTTTTCCGCGATGAATGCATTTCTACCTTCAACTTGGTGCCAACCTAACAGAGTCAACTCAACCTGACAAAGTTATTAATTTAGTTGCCAGTTAACAACTGTTTCGAAGAGGTACTCTATCTAGATTATAGTTCTATAGTAACATATGATATGGAAATTTCAATTATAATTAAGAGATTGGGAGAAGAAGAATATACATGCTAAAAGACGAACTTCGAACCCTTAAAAACAACCCTTAGAGTTAAAATATTGCCAATAGATTTCTTAGTGCGCCTCCAAAGGGCCAACTGAACATACCTACCAAATTTGAACGTTTTTGGTCCGGTAGATTTTTAGTTCTGCGAGTGAGTGAGTCAGTGAGTGCCATTTCGCTTTTATATACATATAGATACATATGAACATGATGCATGCGAGAAATCATAATAATGAGTAAATCATACGGATTCTGATGTTTGATCAAAGTTTTACTTATTTACCGAGCGAAGTGAGGTCTCAGATTCAAGTCGACGGTTTTGCATTTCTCTTTATGTTTATATGTTCCGCATTTACAGAGAAACGCGGCATAGATTCTCATAAGATTTGACAGGTATGTTCCTTTTTGATTTCGTGGGGTAAGGTGTTCTGAAATTTGACATTCTTAGGATAATACAAAAAGAAAAGGAGTCACCTTCGAACACCAATATTACCGTAAAAATCATACTATTGAATTATTCATCATAAATCAGCTATCGTGTGGATTATTAATTGCATGCAATGACGCATCCAATTGATAACGCATACATTAATATCTCAATGTAACTTGGTAATAAATCAGCTGTCGTGTGGACTATTAATTGCATGCGTCATTGCAGGCAATTTTTATACATTGCATGCAATGAATATGCAATGACGCATGCATTTAATAGCTAAAATAACATAGTATTATCTCTCGAACTTTCTCTGCTTTCAACTCGGGCTAACCTGTTGCTATTATGTTTTGAAGGTGACTAGCTTTGATGTTAGTTGACCGAGCGAAGTGAGGTCTAAGATTCAAGTCGACGGTTTGGCATTTCTCTCAATGTTTAAATGTTTATATGTTGCATATTTACGGCGAAACGCGGTAATAGATTTTAATGAAATTTGACAGGTATGTTCCTTTTTTAATTACGCGTCGACGTAGCCTATATACAAGATTTTTGGAAATTTTGCATTTCAAGGATAATATAAAAGGAAAAAGGAGCCTCTTTCATACGCCAATATTAGAGTGAAAATCAGACTATAGAATTATTCATCATAAATCAGCTGACAAGTGATTACACAGATGTGTGGAGAAGCCAGTCTATTGCTGTGTTTCCATAAGGTCTATAGCTTCAATCAGGTACTTGTGGATGAGAATACTGCGTGAGGTCTACTGTTCACAGAACTACTAGTAAGTAAATCATGAGAATTCTGAAGTTTCACTTATAATATCGGGGCACCGAGCTTCGCTCTGAATTACATAAGCATAGAAGCATAATTCATATTTATTTATCTATTTAATGATACACGGAACACAATAGTTCTTCTGTGTTCCAAATCCAAAAATGATTGGGGAGGGACCAACAGGCACTGTATCTTCCCCGAATTTTGATTTATACACTATAGTCCAAAAATTAGGTTATGTTCCATACACTTTTGATTTTAAGTTCAATTTCCAGTCCAAACATTTGAAAACAGAAAATTTCCAATTCAGATTGTTTATAAACCAAATTGAATAACAAAATAACACTCATGAATCACTTTAAACTGTAGAATTATCATTAACTTTGAAAACTCTGATAATACTCTTATTTATAATGATATACCATGTCATGTCGACAAATCAGATATTTTTGATCTAGTCGATTGAAATATTCTATAGTGAGGTCCACGTTATCATGGCAGTAGATAAAGATAGGAGAATAGCGATGCCGATTCTCTGCATTAATTAATTATATTTCTACACTGTCAAAAACATAATTGGCATCGTTGTGGACCTAGAAAAGGATAGTACCACCGGCTTTGTCGAATGATAGACAAGAATAGCAAAACCATAGTTGATCAAAGATTAATACTCAACGTGTGTAATCTCTATTAAAACATGTAGGATAGAGTGAATTCCAATCAACGAACTATAAAATATTATAACTGATTTATGTCATCTGTTTTGCATAACATCTGGTTTCTGGTATACTACATCTTCCCCCTTTCTTCTTAAGTTCAACCTGCATATCGCAGTTGATCTGCGTGGCATCTTTTTTGTAGCCTCTACCTGATCTGTCTAGTACCCATACGCCATCGCCCTCTCCGAACACCTTTGCGTTGACTCTCGGCTTGCTGTTCCCTTGTCTAACTAACTCTTCGTCTACTCTGTCGTTAACATCTGGTAGTAATAGATCTATTTTGCAGCGTAACTCGCGACCGAACATCATAAAAGCAGGTGCTTTTCCCGTTGCTCTCTTTGGGGATGTTCTATGAGCGAATAAAAATTTATTTAGTTTTTCTTGTAAGGTGCCAGTACTTCCTTTTGGAATTCCCATACGTTCTTTGAACGTTCGTACACAACGCTCCGCCAATCCATTGCTTTTTGGGTGATATGGGGTGATACGTGCATGTTTTATGTTCAGTTCTTTGCAGAAATTTTGGAATTCATACGAAGTCAGTTGAGGACCGTTGTCACTCACAATTATTCTTGGGTAGCCAAATTTAGAAAATAGATCTTGTAATATATTGATCGTGGATTTTGTTGTGGTTGTTGACATGGGTATTACTTCGAGCCATTTCGATCTAGCATCTACAACGACTAACCACATTTTCCCTAAAAATGGTCCTGCGAAATCTATGTGGATTCTAGACCACACTTCTGTTGGAAGAGTCCATGAGAAAAGTGGCATCTCAACATCTCTGTTTCTGTTTTCTTGACATGCGGTGCAGTGTTTTACATGTTCCTCTAAATCTTTGTCCAGTCCAGGCCACCATACTTGGAATCGTGTTTTTCCTTTCATTGCTACAATTCCTGGATGACCTTCATGGAGAATTTGTAGTACTTTTGTTCTTAATCTTGTGGGTATGACTAAACGACCCGACCAGAGGAGTATGCCATTTTCAAATGATAGTTCTTCTCGTTTATTGTAATATGGTAGTAGTTCTTTGTTTACATTTGTATCTGTTGTCCAACCACTTCGGAGATAGTTTGTAACTTTTGCAAGTGTTGTGTCATGTTTTGTTGTTTCTTGTAAGCTCTTTGTTGATAATGGTATATCTTGAAATCGAAGGTGGAAAAGATGTGCTCTATTGTTTTCCCCTAACTTTTCGTTTTTTGACTTCAATACACTTTTCAAAAGGAAACCTTGATAGCATATCCGCCATTGCATTATCTGCACCTCTGTGATAATTTATTGAGTAGTCGTATGAGCTCAAAATTAAAGCCCATCTAGCAATACGGTTGGAAACAACTTTTGGAATAGAGTCATTTTCACCGAAAACTTTCACTAAAGCTTTATGATCAGTACGAATCTCAAAGTGTCTGCCATAGAGGAACTGTTCAAAACGTGTTACTCCGATAATTAAACCTAATGCTTTTTTTTCAATCACACTGTAGCTTTGTCAAGTCGTCTTGATGCGAACAAAATTGGCCTTTCAGTACCATCAGTATATCTGTGAAAAAGAGCTGCACCTAATCCGACTTCACTTGCGTCTGTGGCAAGAATTAGAGGAAGTGATTCATCATAATGAGCTAAAGTATCTGATGTTGTTAATAAATGTCTCAATTTTGTAGCGATTTGTTCATGTTTTTTATCCCAGTGCCAATTTGCTCCTTTTTGAAGTAATTTGTGTAACGGAACGCACAGTGATTGTAAATGTGGAACAAATTTACTGTAGTAGATGATTGATCCCAAGAAGGATCTTAGTTCTTTGACATTTTTCGGTGATGGCATATCTTCTACGGCTTTGATGTGTTCAGTTGTGGGGTGTATACCTGTTTGATCTATTCTGTGTCCCAAATAGTTTACTGATTCCTCAAACCATTTACATTTTGTGGTTTGTACTCGAAGTCCATTGTTTTCAAAACGTTTTAACACTTCCCTGACTCTGTTAATGTGTTCTTCTCTTGTGGGAGCTGTTATTATTACATCGTCTAAAAGACATGCAACGCCTTCCAAGCCAGCCAAGATTTGATCCATTTTACACTGAAAAGCTGCTGTTGCTATTTTTATCCCAAGAGGAAGGCGTGAATATCTGAAAAATCCTTTATGAGTAGAAATAGTGAGATACTTTTGTACAGAAGTATCAACTTCCATTTGTAGATATGCATCCTTCAAATCAATAATTGTGAATTCTTTCCCTCCTGTAAGTTTTGAAGTGATTTCTTCAAACCTAGGTAGGGGATAGTTGTCTGGACTTATAAACTTGTTTATGGTGGTTTTAAAATCAGCACATATCCGGACTGCTCCTGTAGGTTTCACCACAATAACTATTGGTGAGGACCATGTGATAGGTTCTTCACTTGTGTTTACAGGTGATAGTACATTACTGTCTACTAAACGTTGTAGTTCCATTTCTACTGCTTTTATTAAGGAAAACGGAACTGGACGTAGTTTTGCAACTATTGGTATGGCATTTTTTGACATGTGGAAAAGTACCTTGCAGTTCTTTATTGTTCCCAGATTTGGATTGAAAACATCAGAAAAATCTGTGATTATTTTCTTTACCAAAACTGAGTTCTTTTTTGGTGGAGAGCTTATCGTTTTTTTTACTGAGCATATTTCAGCACCGGGAGGTAAGGGTAGATTGAATTTGAGGACCCAATTAAGTCCAAACAAAGGTATGTCATCTTTCTTTATAACAATTACTGGTAATTTTCTGGAGTCACCAAAAGCATTGACATTTATATGTGTTTCTCCAAGTGTTTCAATGTCAATCCCTGTGTATGCCGTGAGGTTTCTTGTTGGTTTTTAAATGGGACTTCCAATTTTTTTCCATAATTTCTCGTTAATAACGCTGTAAGCGGCACCTGGATCATACAGCATTTTCACTGTGTTGTTGTTGAGTTTAACGTTCACCATTACTTTACAGCCTTTTTCCAGAGTTCTTATATGTTCAATATCGGAAAGTGACAGGTTGTCATCTTCTATTGATAAATTTTCGTGGACCTGATTTATCTGTTTGTCTTTTACAATTGTAGCGTTCCCTACTTTTAGACATGTTCTAGCAAAATGGTTCTTACCTCCGCAAGCTTTACAAAATTTGTTATTTGCAGTGCACATGACACCATCAGAATGTCGCCGGTTTCCACAACGGAGACAATGTGTATTTTTGTTCAATTTTAGAGTCGATTTCTTTTCATATTTTCGTTGTACTTTTGAGGGTTAGATTCCATTGCCTGATGTTCATCAGAAATTTTTACTCTATTCAAATTTGTAGAACTGTTTTTAATTTCTTGCTGTTAACGGTTTCTAGTAATTTTGCTGATTCTACTATTTTTGTAAAAGTTGTTTGTGTTGATGCATGCATTCTCAATAACTCAAGTTGCCAACTATCGTTGTTGATGCCTAATATGAACTGATCTCTTAAACGTTCATCCAGGTTATCACCAAAATTATAATTTCCTTCGAGAAACCTTCAATCTAGTTCAAATTGAGTTATGGTCTCACCTTCATTCCGGAATCGTCGAGAAAAACAAACTCTCTGGGATAGAGGTGCTTGTGGTTTCGTGTAGTATTTGTTTAAGACTTCTATCGCATCATTAAATCCAATGTTGTTTATGGGGGTAAGATGCATAGAATCGAAAACTATCTTGAATGGTTGCGGTCCCAGATTCTCAAGTAGTAAGTCTCATTTTTTTTCTTCGTTTTTGATGTTTCCATTTTGTAGGAAAATCTTGAACCTTTCGTGCCAATATATCCAATCTTCGGTTGTTCCGTCGAATGGTTGACATTTGCTGTGATTTTTATTTACCGACTGCGCCATGTAGAATATTAGAAATAAATAAGTCTCAAAGATTAATGCTCAACGTGTGTAATCTCTATTAAAAAGAGTAGGATCGAGTGAATTCCAATCAACAAACTATTAAATATTATAACTGATTTATGTCATCTGTTTTGCATAACATCTGGTTTCTGGTATACTACATCTTCCCCCTTTCTTCTTAAGTTCAATCTGCATATCGCAGTTGATCTGCGTGGCATCTTCTCATCGTTTCCTCAACATTCACTAGGTATGAGTATGGTCCATTCACTTTAACGATTTTTCCTTTTTTGTAGCCTTTGCCTGATCTGTCTAGTGCCCATACGCCATCGCCCTCTCCGAACACCTTTGCGTTGACTCTCGGCTTGCTGTTCCCTTGTCTAACTAACTCTTCGTCTACTCTGTCGTTAACATCTGATAGTAATAGATCTATTTTGCAGCGTAACTCGGTGGTACTATCCTTTTCTAGGTCCACAACGATGACAATCATGTTTTTGACAGTGTAGTAATATAATTAATTAATGCAGAGAATTAGCATCGCTGTTCTTCTATCTTTATCCACTGCCATTATAACGTGGACCACACTATAGACAGAGTCTTTCATCTTAATTATAAAAATCCATCATGAAATCATTGAAATATATAATTTCATGCTTGATAAAATATAATTGATTTTTTTAATTATTATTTTTATTCATTTATTTATAATGTAAATGAAACTTATGTAATATCATTGGTAGATGAAATATTAAGGTAGTCCTTGTGCTATTTTTCTCCCAAATTTATAGGTGCCAAAGTCAAAAATAAGTTTAGAATCTCACGCGTACAATTATTATAAAAATTTAGTCCAAAATAAACATGAAAACTATAAATTTTGAATTTAGATGGCTTGAATTGATAAATTGATTAGAAATATTACACTCAATTACCACATGCAACGAATAAAAGCATTTTTCAAAGACCTTAACATACTCACACTTCCTTCCATTTACATTTACCAGCTAGTAGTTTTTGTTAAAGTAAATATCAATAAGTTCCAATTTTGTACAGATAATCATAAATATAATACTCGAAATAGAAATATTATTGCATTTCCAATCCATAGAAATGTAGCTTTTGAAAAAACTCCATTTTATTCAGGAATGAGACTCTATAATAGGCTGCCAACAGACATTCGAAACATGGAATCAGTCATTTTATTCAAACAGGCAGTCAAAAAAATGTTATTAGAGAAAAGCCTATACGCAATCTCAGAATTTTATTCACAAGAAAATAGATTTTTTATATATATATATGATATATTATATCATTACCATCCTTAAAGATACTTGACACATGATACCTGAATAAATATTTTATTATTTTGATTGTATGTATTATAGTATTAGGATTAGTATTAGTACTGACAAGTTACCTGTCAAATGGGATTATTCCCAAAATTGATGTAATGTAATGATTATTAATAAATAAATAAATAAATAATATTGAATTATTTTAGAAAATTTGGAACTAGAATGAACTGTAAATATAACATCAATAAACCTGTATCAGCTACCGTCTATAGAAGGCATTGACAAGACAGAGGTTCGGCAACGTTGTTCTTCTATGTTTCTCAACTGCCATTATAACGTGGACCTTACTGAAGCGATGAGAAATTTCTATTATTTCTGAATAGTCTCAGTTGGCACCCCTCTGCATTCATTGGAGCGGCATGGGTACTAAAATGTGTGCAAATGTTCCCCATTACACGTTCTAAGTACCTTAATAATTTCGAGTGTGCCAGGTAGAACGATAACCTTCCTTCTCTGTAATTCTCGGACCTTCTTCTCTCCCACCTGATTCGTTACTCTTCATTCTCTTCTCACCCCTCTCTTTCACTTCATTCTCCTCTCCTACTTCAATTCCTCCTAATTTTCAATTTGAATTCAATTTTTTTTCCTCCACCTATTGTCTAAATTGCTTACTTTACTCCCTGGAACATATCGATAAAGTGTCACTTTTTGCTCTTACGGGACTGAAAATAAAACATAGTAGGTTTTATGATATAAAAATTCGATTGCACTAGGTCTCTTCCTTGCGAAAACTCGCTGAACGACATTAAAAGGATGATTCATCCTTGGCTGAAACAGCTGTAGATAGTAAAAAAGTGGGTGAACGAGTGAGAAATCAAAATATCGCCTTCCTCTTCTCCTTCTTCTTCTTCTTATTCACTTCTTCTTCTTCTTCATCTTCTTCTTCTTCCTCTTCTTCTTCTTCTTCTTCTTCTTCTTCTTCTTCATCTCCTCCTTCTTCAGTCCCATTTTATCTTCGGTTTTTTTTCCTTCTTCGGAGAAATTCAATCGCATCAAGTAGAGATTTATCTGGAAGGAAGAAAGGATATCTACTGGCTCGAGGACACTGGGCTGGAAAAAGTATTATGAACGGCTCAACTATCTGCGTTTCCCATCTTGGAGATTTTCTTTATTTTCATTCACCACTTTCCCGCGTTTTTTGTCAACATCTTCAACAGATTTCTATCATTTCTTGTTCCCACTTCAACAGTCACAATCCCCTCAACAGTATCAAGAATAAACCTGACTTGATATAGTGAGGTCCACGTTATAATGACAGTATTTGATCAACTTTGGTTTTGCTATCCTTGTCTATCATTCGACAAAGCCGGTGATACTATCCTTGTCTATAGTGAGGTCCACGTTATAATGACAGTATTTGATCAACTTTGGCTTTGCTATCCTTGTCTATCATTCGACAAAGCCGGTGGTACTATCCTTTTCTAGGTCCGCAACGGCGCCAATTATGTTTTTAACAGTGTAGAAATATAATTAATTAATGCAGAGAATCGGCATTGCTATTCTTCTATCTTTATCCACTGTCATTATAACGTGAACCTCACTATGGCAATAGTATTTGACGTAACGGTATCAGTTAAGGGTATCCGTCCACTGGAACCGTATTCAACCGATACGTCCGGCCGTTGGATCGGACGAATCTGCCGGCCGTTAATTCGGCCGAATATGGTCGTCCATTGGAACCGTTATTATGTTAAATAAAGTTGTAACTATGGACAATGAAAAGCTGATGAGTTTGGTTCAGTCAGTACTACCAATGCCAATTATTGAATTAACTGATATTAGTTCTGTGAAAAGTAGACCTCACGCAGTATTCTCATCCACAAGTAACTGATTGAAACTATAGACCTTATGGAAATACAGCAATAGACTGGCTTCTCCACACATCTGTGTAATCAAACTAGTAGTTCTGTGAACAGTAGATCTCACGCAGTATTCTCATCCACAAGTACCTGATTGAAACTATAGACCTGATGGAAATACAGCAATAGACTGGCCTCTCCACACATCTGTGTAATCAAACTAGTAGTTCTGTGAACAGTAGATCTCACGCAGTATTCTCATCCACAAGTAACTGATTGAAACTATAGACCTGATGGAAATACAGCAATAGACTGGCTTCTCCACACATCTGTGTAATCAAACTAGTAGTTCTGTGAACAGTAGACCTCACGCAGTATTCTCATCCACAAGTACTTGATTGAAACTACAGACCTGATGGAAATACAGCAATAGACTGGCTTCTCCACACATCTGTGTAATCACTTGTCAGCTGATTTATGATGAATAATACTATGGACTGATTTTTACTCTAATATTGTCGTATGAAGGAGGCTCCTTTCCCCTATTATATTATCCTTGAAATGCAAAAACATTGTATATACGTCGACACACAATTAAAAAAGGAAGGACATACCTGTCAAATTTCATGAAAATCTATTACCGCGTTTCGCCGTAAATGCGCAACATATAAATATTCAAACATTCAAAAATAAAGAAAAATGCCAAACCGTCGACTTGAATCTTACATCTCATTTCGCTCGGTTAACCATCTTAGCCACCACAATTTTTCATAAACAATTATTATATTGTGGATTTTGAAAATTGAATGAACAAATATCCACTAAATTAGTTATTCACCAGTAGAATTCACTTGTTCAAATTAAGAAAACTATGTTCAAACACAAATTCACATTCAAAAAGCAAATAAATATAAAATTTCGATGATAATATTGAACTGAAATTCTCACATTACAATGTCAACCAGTTTCCAAGCAAGAAATTATATTTCTCAATACTTTCATGATGGATTTTAATAATTAAGTTGGAATTTCTTGATAATTGATTATTAATTCTACATTGTTACTGGTAGTTTGGAGGACAGTAGAGCTCGCTACACTCGCTAACATCACTACTCACACACGCTCGCCTATTCACACACAAACACACATACAAATTGGATTTAGAGTATGATGATATATGCAATAGGATCGGTGGAGGACGCTGAGAAATAGAAGCTCTTCTGAGCTAGGACACACGGAAACTAAAATATCTGAAACTTGAAATGTTGGACTTGGAAAAAGTTATCTAATTATGAAAAAAATCAAAATTTTCAACATGTGATGTATGTAACAAGACCGGCTTCGAGCGCTGGAAAATAAATGTATACTACACTTTTGAGCTAGGATGCAAGGTTGAAGAGATAAAAAATCGGAGATTTGAAATTTTGGACTTTGGGAAAAAAATTATCGAATTTTTAATTTTTTTTTTTTTTGGACATGTGATATATGAAATAAGACCTTGAAACGCTGAGAAGGATGAGCCCAATTTGAACCTGATCCGATAAAGTATTGAGAAGTTAGGTTGATTTTTAGGGTGAAATTTCCGAACAAACGGCCGCCATCTTGGAGCGGGGATGAATTTATAACTTTTAAATACATCAGTTTCTGCGTCTTATTTCAAAGTACTTGTATAATTATACCAAATTTTATCCCAACCAGGCAATAACTGCGACTGTAACTGCGGTACAAACAAACAAACAAACGCCGATTGACTTGAAACATAGAATACGCTTTGCTCATTCAAAAATATCCACTAAACTAGTTATTCATTCGAATAATTTCACCTTCAGATCCTATTTGTTCAGCAATCTTTGTCCACAGATTCCTTTGAACATCACGACTTTGATATCTTTTGTCTCGCATATCCATCCCACAATGGAACATGCTCTTCAACCAAACTTATCAACGTTAATTATTGTCCCTAGTTACAACTTTATAAAACAACATCTTCAACAAACAAGACTCTGAAACAATTTCAGGTTAGGAACACTTTGTTGTCTCAGCTCAACTAGCTAGTTCAGAAAATCCAATTCAATTCGGATAGAAAACTTGATCGGCCGTGCACGGATGTATGAACCTGTTGCAATGGACGAGCATCTATAGCTTTCTTTGTTGGGGGATCGTTCGGACGAGTTCGGCAGTCTTCGGCCGATGCTAGTTCGGACGAAATCGGTTCCAGTGGACGGCTCACCAAAATAAGAGAGGCAACTGTTGATTCTATTAAATCATTCACTAGAAGTTTTAAAATTTTAAATTAATAAATTATTTATAAATTTTCGAGAAAGCATAACAACAGGTCAATGTAACTCACTCAGCGTGAGGTCTACTGTTCACAGAACTACTAGTATTATTGCTATTTATTATAATTATAGAGATACAGTTTATTGAACCAGTTTCAATATCAGGAATTCTCATAATCAGAAAATCCACTATTTTGCAGAGCATTGATAGAACAGACCCGACAATTAAATATTCCATTCAGTTCTCCAGCCATTCATGATATTCTCAGACGATAAAATTGGGTTGAAAATAGATTCTAAGGCGAGACGCAGAAGTAATATTGAAATTTTTGAAATTATATCTCAACCAATTATCTCTCGCTCACATTATTGAATTCGCTTCCTCTGTGGAATGAATTCGGAGACCCAGTGAGGAGAGCGGATGTGAAATGGGATGATGATTGGAGAAAGAGGAAAGAGGTGAAGTGTTGGAGGAGGAAGGTTGAGAGAAGAGAGAGAGAGAGAGTGAAGATGATTGACTGAAGAACGTGTGAATTGAGTTGAGCAACTTGGATGCATGCTGAATCTCTTATTAACGTAGGAGGACTGAAAAAGCGGTCCCCGGAGCAATGCCAACTTGGAATGGGGAGTGAGTAGGATTATAAGGCTAAAAACGTCTCCAATCTTATTAAGGAGAAGAGGAAGCTGCATAGAAAAGGCGGGAAATGAGTGAGAGAGATGAGGTTGCAAGTATGTGTGAGAGAGAGAACATAAGACATTGAGAATAGATTACTAGTAGTTCTTGAAACAGTAGACCTCACACAGTTTTTCCATCCACAAGTATGAATCAGTAAAGTATCTGATTTCAAATCTGATGGAACAAATGACTGAAACTGTCCAGCCACAGAACGATCACATGACAACCATCACTCAACCATCCAATACGAACCTATAAACCCTTTATAGGGTATGTAATTGTATACATATATTATATAAACTCAAGTTACTTCAATGACTAGTTTCGACTATTGGTCATTTTAACTGAGCATTGGTAATTTTAACTGAGCATTGGTCAATCTCCAAATGTCACATTTTAACTTGAAAATGACCAATGGTCGGGACTAGTCCTTAAAACATTTCAAAGTTTTCAAAAAACGGTCAACAATTTTCCATATTGTTTTTATTAATTTCAATATTGTGTATATATATGACTAGCCGTCAGGCTCGCTTCGCTCGCCATATCCGTTTAGCCAGGGGGCTCCGCCCCCTGGACCCCCGACTGGATCGTCCAAGAATGAGATCAGCAGGCTCGCTTCGCTCGCCTGCATTTTTCATTTGAGCATTTTCATCATATGTTAGGACAATCCAGTCGGGGGTCCAGACTAAACGTCTTGCTAAACGGATATGGCGAGCGAAGCGAGCCTGACGGCTAGAAATATAATATTCCCAGGAATGAAGTAGCAGTGCCCAATCAATTTTTCCGCGATAAATGTAATTAAATCTTCAACTTGGTGCCAACCTAACAAAGTCAACTCAACTTAATGCCAACCTGACAAAATTATTAATTTAGTTGCCAGTTAACAACTGTTTCGAAGAGGTACTCTATCTAGATTATAGTTCTATAGTAACATATGATATGGAAATTTCAATTATAATTAAGAGATTGGGAGAAGAATATACATGCTAAAAGACGAACTTTAAACCCTTAAAAACAACCCTTAGAGTTGAAATATTGCCAAACGATTTCTTAGTGCGCCTCTAAAGGGCCAACTGAACATACCTACCAAATTTGAACGTTTTTAGTCCGGTAGATTTTTAGTTCTGCAAGTGAGTGAGTGAGTGAGTGAGTGAGTGAGTCAGTCAGTCAGTCAGTCAGTCAGTGAGTGAGTGCCATTTCGCTTTTATATATATATATATACTGACAACTGTGTTCTATTTTGTTTAGGTGTGCCCATGACGTCACAGCAATCGTCTTCAAGAGCATCAGCAGCCAATCAGAAGGCAGGGGGCGTGGCCAACCAGCTATTGACCAATGCAGTGCCGACCGCTGAGATGAGGCCACGCCTACAGCAGAGGCCTTATTTCGATTTGCCGGCTGGAAATGTGTCATGCATCGTCGGACAGACAGTCACACTGCTGTGTCGCGTCAGACATGTCGGCGACAGAACGGTGAGATTTTATTATTCAATCTCCTTTATTCACTTACTCCTCATTCATTTATTCTCTATTCATTCATTCTTGATTCATTTATTCTTTATTCATTAAGGTTGTGCATTCAATAATTTTTTTTTAAAAGAGTTTTTTCTTTTTCTAATCTATTGGACAGGTTCGTAGGACATAATCTATGCAATTGAAATATTTTTATCAGCTCCTGTTAGCTAACAATAGGGCTTCAAAAGTCACTTTTTTGAGGCAGATGGTACACATACCCTACAAAAACTACTGGTCAGAAATTTTTGAGAAAAATATGCAAGTCTCGTCTTTAATATAGCAAAAATTATGTCAAATTTGTTTTTGAAAATCTGAAAAAAATAATTTTTTATGCATTTTAAACTCCTTTTTCACATTCAATGTTCGTTCTATAGACTTCAAATTCATAGCAACTACATGTTGTTATTGATGAATAAAGTTGATGCTTAAACTTTTTCTACAGACACAATAATAGCCGCTGGTATGTGTACCTTCAAACAGCGGTTTTACACCTGCTATGCTCGGGCAGCAAGTGAATAGTAAAGCTGGAGCGATCTAGCGGAATTAGTTTGTCCCTAGAGCTAAGCGCTCACGTTAATACAATAAGTATATTATCAAAATGATAGGGAGAACAAAAAAAAAAGGTAACCTTGTGCTATTCCTCTCCCAAATTCAGAATAACACATAGTCCGGAATTGGTTAAGTCTTGTAGTTCTTCAATTCACAAAATTTTCAGTCCTCAAGTATTCTCAGAAAGTAGGTTTTCAAATTCAGTTGCTTTGAAACTGAACATAGAAGAAAATAAATGAATAAGATACTTTTGTATCATGAACTATTCAAAGTTACTGTGAGACTAAGTGCCGGTTGCACAAAAGCCCGTTAAATTTTAACCGTGATTAATTCCACGAGAACCAATCAGAGAACCAATCAATTCAAAAACTCATTCTCTGATTGGTTCTCGTGAAATTAATCACGGTTAAACTTTAACCGGCTGTTGTGCAACCGGGCATAAATGTTACAAATTCAGATAATTCATGGGGAATAGCAGTTGATTTATTCAATAAATTTATTCAATTTCAATCTTGCACAATATAAATTAACTGTAAGCTCAAAATCATGTTACAAATTGAGATGATTTTATTTATTTTTTTACAAAGGTGACTTTCTAGAAGTATTCTAAGCCTAAGTGATGATGATGGGATGGATGATAATACAATGAAGGTAGAGTTATGAATGTATAGAAATTATAGGTTATGCTATCCACTTGTATTGATTTGAGTCCATTTTTCAGTCCAGGAATAAACTAGTAGTTATGTGAACAGTAGACCTCACACAGTATACTCATCCACAAGTACCTATGATTGAAACTGTAGACCCATAATGGAAATACAGCAATAGACTGGCTTCTCCACACATCTGTGTAATCACTTGTCAGCTGATTAATGATGAATAATTCTACAGTCTGATTTTTAATCTAAAGCTGCGTACACATATACGCGCTTCCAACCCGCACCGAGCACGCTCCGCCCTCGTACCGCCCTCGTTCCTCCATCGAACCACAGTCGCTCCGCCCACGCACCCATCATGAACGTTACGGAAGATGTTAGATCTTCTCGCGTTCCCCGGTCGAACCACTCTTGCTCCCTGGTCGATCATCAATAGCTCTGCTCGAGTGACGTTCGGTTGCGGAGCAGAGCGAAAGTTTGTACGCACCTTTATATTGGCGTATAAAGAAGGCTCGTTTCTCCTTCTATATTATCCTTCAAATGCAAAATTTCCAAAAACCTTGTATATAGGTCGTCGCGCAATTTAAAAAGGAACATACCTGTCAAATTTCATGAAAATCTATTACCGCGTTTCGCCGTAAATGCGCAAAATATAAACATTGAAACATTTAAACATTAAGAGAAATGCCAAACTGTCAACTTGAATCTTAGACCTCACTTCGCTCGGTCAACTAAAAATTTTTAATTTCAATGAATTAAAAATATAATTTTGAAGAATCACCGGAAAACAAACTCAATTCTACAAACATAATCCTATAGCGAGTTCCACGTTATAATGGCAGTGGAGAAAAATAGGAGAAGAACGTTGAGGAACCTCTCTCTGTCTTGTCAATGCCTTCTTTAGACGGTAGCTGATACAGGTTTATTGATGTAATATCAACTGTTCATTCTCGTTTAAAGTAATAAATTCTATTTTATCAAGCAATGAATTACATCAATCTATATATATATATATAAAAGCGAAATGGCACTCACTGATTGACTGACTGACTGACTCACTCACTCACTCACTCACTCGCATAACTAAAAATCTACCGGACCAAAAACGTTCAAATTTGGTAGGTATGTTCAGTTGGCCCTTTAGAGGCGCACTAAGAAATCTTTTGGCAATATTTTAACTCTAAGGGTTGTTTTTAAGGGTTCAAAGTTCGTCTTTTAGCATGTATCCCAATCTCTCCCAATTCTCAATTATAATTGAAATTTCCATATCATATGTTACTATAGAACTATAATCTAGATAGAGTACCTCTTCGAAACAGTTGTTAACTGGCAACTGAATTAATAATTTCGTCAGGTTGGCATTAAGTTGAGTTGACTTTGTTAGGTTGGCACCAAGTTGAAGATTTAAATGCATTTATCGCGGAAAAATTGATTGGGCACTGCTATTTCAATCCTGGGAATATTATATTACTAGCCGTCAGGCTCGCTTCGCTCGCTATATCCGTTTAGCCAGACGTTTAGTCTGGACCCCCGACTAAATTGTTCTAACATATGACAAAATGCTCAAATGAAAAATCTGCTGATCTCATTCTTGGACGATCCAGTCGGTGGTCCAGGGGGCGGAGCCCCCTGGCTAGACGGATATGGCGAGCGAAGCGAGCCTGACGGCTGGTTTTTTAATAATTTTATAATCAAGAAGAAACAATTTTCCAATTAGCTATTAATTCTACATTGTTGAAAGATGAACTGGCAACAGATCAAAGCGAGAAAGAGATAGTGCTATCTGCTTTGTTGAATGATAGACGAGGATAGCAATACCATTGCTAATCAAACACTCACATTATAACGTGAACTTCACTATAGTAGAATAGACATTATCAGTGTCTACTAACACTCAAAAAAGTGAAAATAGATAGTTTCAATTTCTCAAATTTCAATGTACTTTGATAACGTATTTCATAAGGGGTACATAATTTCTTAGTTGAAAAATAATTTATTAGAACCCTTTATTGAGAATTTTTTTCTTATTTGTATATTATATAAAAGCGAAATGGCACTCACTCGACTGACTCACTCACTCACTCACTCGCAGAACTAAAAATCTACCGGACCAAAAACTTTCAAATTTGGTAGGTATGTTCAGTTGGCCCTTTAGAGGCGCACTAAGAACGGATTTGGAAAAACGTCTAAAGATACGCCCAAAATCTGCGTTTTCCAGCGTTTTCTCAGCTTTATCGAGAACAAATGAGCAGAAAATGTTCAAATTTAGTACAGAATCTCAGCTAGGGTGTGATAATGTTGTGTTAGAAGGAATTTGCAATAATTTCGAAGATACAGCCAAAATTAGCGTTTTTTTTTTTGCTTTTTCTCAGATTTATCAAGAAAAAATGAACAGAAAATGAACAAATTTAGTACAGAAGCTCAGCTAGGGTGTGATAATGTTGTGTTGGAATGAATTTGCAATAACGTCAACGATACATCGAAAATTAGCGTTTTTTTTGCTTTTTCTCAGATTTATCGAGAAAAAAGAACAGAAATTGTTCAAATTTAGAAAAGAAGCAAAGCTAGGGTGTAATAATTGTGTGTTAGAAGGAATTTGAAATAACACACACGACATGCCCAAAATGAGCGTTTTTCCAACATTTTTCTCAGCTTTTCTGCGTTTTCTCAGTAGTTTCTGATTGAATGAAGCATGCTGAAATGGAATATGCAGGCGAGCGAAGCGAGCCCACTGATCTCATTTTTGGACGATCCAGTCGGAGGTCCAGGGGGCGGAGCCCCCTGGCTAGACGGATATGGCGAGGGAAGCGAGCCTGACGGCTAGTAAAATATATAAACAACTACTAGTTTTGGATCTTTCATCCATTTTCAAGTTTTTCTTAGAAGTTCTAAAAAGTTTTTAAGAAAAACTTGAAATTGGATTGAGAATCCGAAAATAGTTGTTTTTCCTCCAATGTCATAATTGTATTATGATTATAGTATTTTATACAATAAATAAATAAATAAAATAAATATACAGTAGTTTATTAAGTTTCATCAATAGTTCATCATATTCAATGATAATTTTTTTAATTGGATTATTTTCCAATGTACTCATCCATTTTATTTTTCAAAGATCTATTAAAATTTTTGAATGTGAATATCTTTGAAATTTATTTATTTACAATTTATTTATTTATTTACAATGCAAATGACACTAATGTGATAACATTGAAAGATAAAATAATAAGATAGTCCTTGTGCTATTTTTCTTCCAAATTTATAGCTGAAAAAGTCCGAAATAAGGTTAGAATTTCACGTGTATAATTTTGATAAAATTTCAGTCCAAAACAAAAATGGTTCGAGATATTGATGAGTGGTGTTCTCCATTCTCTTTGTCTTGAATTTCTGTTTCGGGATGAAGTTTGATTCATATGAGAGTTCCAAGGTGGCGGGCGAAAATTTCGAAGAGACAGAAAATTAGTTTTTCTTGACCGAGCGAAGAGAGGTCTAAGATTCAAGTCGACGGTTTGGCATTTCTCTTAATGTTTTGATTTTCAAATGTTTGAATGTTCAAATGTTTAAATGTTTATATGTTGCGTATTTACGGCGAAACGCGGTAATAGATTTTCATGAAATTTGACAGGTATGTTCCTTTTTTGATTGCGCGTCGACGTGTATACAAGGTTTTTGGAAATTTTGCATTTCAAGGATGATATAAAAGGGAAAAGGAGCCTCCTTCATACGCCAATATAAGAGTGAAAATCAGACTATAGAATTATTCATCATAAATCAGCTGACAAGTGATTACACAGATGTGTGGAGTAGCCAATCTATTGCTGTATTTCCATAAGGTCTATAGTTTCAATCAGGTTGTGGATGAGAATACAGCGTGAGGTCTACTGTTCACAGAACTACTTTGAAATGGTTCGAGATATTGATGAGTGGTGTTCGTCATTCATTTTCTCTTGACTTTCAGTTTCGGGATAAAGTTTGATTTATATAACAGATCCAAAATAGCGGGTAAAAATTTTGAAGAGACAGAAAATCATATTTTTACTTTCCTAGCCCTATTACCATAGGTAATAAAAGTATTGCTTTCCGAAAAAAATTAGGGTACCCCAATTTCTAAATTTCTATACGTTTCAAGGTCCCCTTAGTCCAAAAAAGTGGTTTTTGGGTATTGGTCTGTATATGTGTGTGTGTGTGTGGTGTGTGTGTGTGTGTGTGTGTGTGTGTGTGTGTGTGTGGTGTGTGTGTGTGTGTGTGTGTGGTGTGGTGTGTGTGTGTATGAGTGTATGTGCGTCTGTGTACACGATATTTCATCTCCCAATGAACGGAATGACTTGAAATTTGGAACGTGAGGCCCTTATAATATAAGGATCCGACAAGAACAATTTCGATCAAATGCGATTCAAGATGGCGGCTAAAATGGAAAAAATGTTGTCAAAAACAGGGTTTTTCGCGATTTTCTCGAAAACGGCTCCAACGATTTTGGTTAAAGTTATACCTAGAATAGTCATCGATAAGCTCTATCAACTGCCACAAGTCCCATATCTGTGAAAATTTCAGGAGCTCCGCCCCATCTATGCAAAATTTGATTTTAGATTCCCAATTATCAGGCTTCAAATACAATTTAAACAAAAAAATACAAGTGGAAAAGATTGGGCATGAAAATCTCCACAATAAATTAATGTTCAGTAACATTTTCACCTAAAATTGAAAATAAGCTTTAAATTCGAGAAAATGTGATTATTCAATTGCAAATTATTGTTGATTTTATTAAATCATTCACTATGAAGAGATAGCAGACCTCATGTGTGTCTCCAGCGTTATTGCCCTGTCACCAGCTGGCTCAAATCTTTTAATAGTAGACTTGAGATGCGCGGGAACACTAGCGTCAGGTGATCAATTTTCATAACGGCAAGTAAAGTTGTGTGAGTGCGCCACACCAGATTTTCTCTATTTGAATAGGATCCTCAATGAAATCTACAGTCAAATTATTGTCCTTGTGATGAAATAATATTAAGCTGTTTCCATAATTTATTTAAGATAGTAAACCCAGCTGTTGCATCAGCTTCACTATCTCTATCATTATTTAACTATCCATATATATTACTTAACTTTTATATTAATTAAAAGTCGCGGATTTCAAAGATCGATACTACATTTAATGAGCGAGTTCTCCAACCCAGGGGGTCACTGATGCTTGTCAATTTAGAATTTATTATACAAGAGTGACAAGAATAGAGCTCTCAGAAATCCTTTGTTAGGGCAAAAACTTATTGTGAGGTGTCAAAACACTTTGACACGACACGTTACTGTTGTCTCGACATACGCTCGACAAACATATCCCAGACACAAGCTGAGAGAACCAAAATGTAAGCATAAAAGGTCAGGTTAGGTTAGGTGATCTGTACTCCATGGACACACTTTGTATTGGGAAAGTCTATAGTGAGGTTCACGTTATAATGGCAGTAAAGAAAGATAGGAGAACATGGTTGCCGAATCTTCATACTTACTCCATTTTGTACTGGTTTTGTACAGCTGTTACACAATTCAACCGTTTAAATGTGATCCAAAATTTTGATTAAAAATATAATATAATAGTTATAATCTCTATATATAAAATTAATGTCTGTTTGTGTGTTAGTTTGCTTACTTACCCCGTTTTGCCACTGGTTTTGTACAGCTGGTTTGACAATTCAACCGTTTAAATGTGATCCAAAATATTGATTGAGAATATAATATAATAGTTATAATCTCTATATATAAAATTTATGTCTGTTTGTGTGTTAGTTTGTTTGTTTGTTAGTTTGTTCCTTACAGACTCAAAAACCACTTGACAGAACAGAAAGAAACTTTGGGAATAAGTTGTGTGAATATTGGGGATGGTTTCTGACCAGAAATTTTGATAGGGGGGCTAGTAATATTATTATAGATGAATCCATTTCACAGACCTATGTTTTCGAAACTGGAAGATTATCATGAGTGAAGATCATGTTGTGATAATATTATTTAGCATCTAAACTTACCAGCTAATAAACACGTCAATCTGTGATAACATTGTTTACTGGTATTAAAACGGTAGTTTTAAGCACATAGGAAGTCCATATTGAGATGTAAATGAAAATAGTGATTGTGAGATAAATTTCATGATTCACCAAATAAAGTCGAGTGTGACATGAGATACATTGACTTTTTGACGGTACGAAGTTCCCCGGGTAAGCTAGTAATGTATCATATAATATTGATTCGAAACTTCGTTTTTATGTAACTGAGATAAGATTTTTATTCTCATAAAACCCTGAAATGGCGACTAATTTGAAAAAAGATGTGATACACCAATCTGAACTTCAAATCAACAGAAATTGAGTTATTAGGTAGGAACTCTATACCAATACATTCTCTTAAAAAAATATTAGCAAAATAGAAATCCTATTCATGATAAGATAATTTCAATAGGAATGATTCTGGAATAACCTTTTAATATAATTTATACCACGTTATAATTGCAGTGTTTGTATAGCGTGTTAGTTATTGCTATCCTTGTCTATCATTCCACAAAGCGGATAGCACTTTCTCTATCTCGCTTTCTCTGTTGCCAGATCGTCTTCTAAAAATGTAGAATTGATAAATAATTAATAAAATATCTCTTCCTTATTATGAAGATTCATTACGAAATTATTGAAAAGAATAATTTCTTGCTCAATAAAATATATTTGATCATTTTAAACGAGAATGAACAGTTGATATTACATCAATAAAACCTGTATCAGCTACTGTCTATAGAGGGCATTGACAAGACAGAGGTTTGGCAATGTTTTTCTCCTAACTTTCTTCACTGCCATTATATCGTCCTTGTCTATCATTCAACAAATCGAATAGCGCTATATCTTTCTCGCTTTCTCTGTTGCTGGATCGTCTTTTAACAATGCAGAATTAATAGTTGAATAACAGATTATTTCATCTTAATTATGATAATTCATTATGAAATTATTGAAAAATATAATTTCTTCCTTAATAGAATATAATTGATCATTTTAATCGAGAATGAACATTTTAATCGAGAAATTACATCAATAAAACCTGTATCTGCTACCGTCTATACAAGGCATTAATAAGACAGAGGTTTGGCAACGTTGTTCTCCAATCTTTCTCCACTGCCATTATATCCTTGTCTATCATACGACAAATCGGATAGCGCTATCTCTTTCTCGCTCTGCTCTGTTGCCAGATCGTCTTTTAACAATGTAGAATTAAAAAATATTCCACCTTTATTATGAAAATTTATTACGAAATTATTGAAAATAATAATTTCTTGCTTAATAAAATATAATTGATTATTTCAATTGAGAATGAACAGTTAATATTACATCAATAAAGCCTGTATCAGCTACCGTCTATAGAAGAAATTTACAAGACAGAGGTTTGGGAACGTTGTTTTCCTATCTTTCTTCACTATCCTTATATCCTTGTCTATCATTCGACATAACGGATAGCGCTATCTCTTTCTCGCTTTCTCTGTTGCCAGATCGTCTCTTAACAATGTAGAATTAACAGTTGATTAACAAAATATTTAATCGTAATTAGGCCTATGTCATAATTTCATTATGTCATATTATTGAAGAAAATAAGTTCTCCCGTGATAAATTATAATTGATTATTTTTATCGAGAATGAACAGTTGATATTACATGAATAAACCTGTATCAGCTACTGTCTATAGAAGACATCGACAAGACAGAGGTTTGGCAACGTTGTTCTCCTATCTTTCTTCACTGCCATTATATCCTTGTCTATCATTCAACAAATCGGATAGCGCTATCTCTTTCTCGCTTTCTCTGTTGCCAGATCGTCTTTTAACAATGTAGAATTAATAATTGATTAACAATCTATTTAATCGTAATTAGACCTATGTCATTATTTCATTATATAATATTATTGAAGAAAATAATATCTTCCAAAATAAAATATAATTGATTATTGTAATCGAGAATGAACAGTTAATATCACATCAATAAACCTGTATCTGCTATTGTCTATAGAAGGCATTGACAAGACAGAGGTTAGGCAATGTTGTTCTCCTATCTTTCTTCACTGCCATTATATCCTTGTCTATCATTCGACATATCGGATAGGGCTATCTCTTTCTCGCTCTGCTCTGTTGCCAGATCGTCTTTTAACAATGTAGAATTGATAATAATTGATTAACAAAATATTTAATCGTAATTAGGCCCATGTCATAAATTCATTAGGTTATTATTGAAGAAAATAATTTCTTGCACAATAAAATATAATTGATTATTTTTACTTTCCTTGCACAATTACCATAGGTAAGGAAAGTATTGTTTTCCGAAAAAAATTAAGGTACCCCAATTTGTAAATTTCTATACGTTTCAAGTTCCCCTGAGTCCAAAAAAGTGGTTTGTGTGTGTGTGTGTGTGTGTGTGTGTGTGTGTGTGTGTGTGGTGTGTGTGTGTGTGTGTGTGTTGTGTGTGTGTGTGTGTGTGTGTGTATGACTGTATGTGCGTCTGTGTACACGATATCTCATCTCCCAATTAACGGGATGACTTGAAATTTGGAACTTAAAGTCATCACAATATAAGGATTCGACACGAACAATTCCGATCAAATACAATTAAAGATGGCGGCTAAAATGCCTAAAGTGTTGTCGAAAACAGGATTTTTCGCGATTTTTTCAAGAACGGCTCCAACGATTTTGATCAAATTCATACCTAAATTAGTCATTGATGAGCTCTATCAACTGCCATAAATCTCATATCTGTAAAAATCTCAGGAGCTCCGCTCCATCTATGCAAAGTTTGATTTTAGATACCCAATTATCAGGCTTCAGATACAATTTAAACAGAAAATTTCAAGTGGAGAAGATTATGCATGAAAATCTCTACAATTAATATTTCGTAACATTTTCATCTAAAATTTAAAATAAGCTCGAAATTCGAGAAAATGTTATTATTTCTATTACAAACTGTTGGCAACTGTTTATTCTATTAAATCATTCACTATGAAGAGATAGCAAACTTCGTGTGTCTCCAGCGTTATTGTCCTGTCACCAGCTGGCTTGGATCTTTGAATAGTAGACTTGAGATGCGCGAGTACACTAGCGTCAGGTGATAAATTTTCATAACGGCAAGGAAAGTTGTGTGAGTGCGCCACATCAGATTTTAAACAAGAATGAACAGTTAATATTACATCAATGAACCTGTATTAGCTACCATCTATAGAAGGCATTGACAAGACAGAGGTTTGGCAATGTTTTTCTCCTATCTTTCTCCACTGCCATTATAACGTGCACCTCACTACAGTCACATCAACCTGTCAATTGATGTGTTGCTGAATATATCCTAAACAAGCCAGGTTGATCAAAGTATGAAGCCTTTCAACGTGTCAGTTAACAGCTGACAGGTAAAGGCTGCATTTGACTGCTATAGGTGAGGTCCACGTTATAATGACAGTATTTGATCAACTTTGGTTTTACTATCCTTTGTCTATCATTCGACAAAGCAGGTAGTACTATCCTTTTCTAGGTTCACAACGATGCCAATTATGTTTTTGATAGTGTAGAAATATGATTAATTAATGCAGAGAATCGGCATCGCTATTCTTCTATCTTTATCCACTGCCATTATAACGTGGACCTCACTATAGATGGGGCGAACGGCTGTAAATGAAGGTTGGACATATCTAACTTGATCGGTTCACTTCATCACTTTCCCAGTCCTCCCCGATTTAAACCTACTCCTCATCATCAATATCCTCCTCTCCCTTCAACACCACATCATCATCCTTCTCCAGCTTCTCCTTATCCTCCTCCTCCTCCTTTTTCTACTTCTTCTTTTAATAATTATTATTCAACGAAAATCCTAAATAAATTTATTATTAAACAAAAATCCTGAATAAATGCTGTAAATCACCCCGAAGACTTCTGCTACTGCAGACATTGACATCAGGGTAAACAGCTATAGTGAGGTCCACGTTATAATGACAGTATTTGTTCAACTTTTGTTTTGCTATCATTGTCTATCATTCGACAAAGCCGGTGGTACTATCCTTTTCTGGGTCCACAACGATACCAATTATGTTTTTGACAGTGTAGAAATATAATTAATTAATGCAGAGATTCGGCATCGCTATTCTCCTATCTTTATCCACTGCCATTATAAAGTGGACCTCACTATAGATGGAAATTCGATGAGAACTACTATCCAAGAATTAGTTGCCAGCCCGGGAATCGAACCCGGTACCTCCCAATTGCTAGTCAGGAATGCTTACTCATACACCAGACTGACAATCTCTCGATAGCAGTGCTCCTTCTTCTTTTTCTCCTTCTTCTCATTCTTCTCCTCCTTCTTCTTCTTCTCCCCCTTCTCCTCATTCTCATCTTCTCCTCCTCTCCTCCTTCTACTCCTTCACCTCCTTCTCCTCCTTCTCCTTCTTCTCCTCCTTCTCCTCCTTCTACTCCTTCTCCTCCTTTTCCTCCTTCTCCTCAATCTCCTCCTTCTCCTCCTTCTCCTTCTTCTCCTCCTTCTCCTCCTTCTACTCCTTCTCCTCCTTTTCCTCCTTCTCCTCCATCTCCTCCTTCTCATCCTTCTCCTCCTTCTCCTCCTTCTCCTCCTCCTCCTCCTTCTCCTCCTTCGTCTCACTCCTCCTTTTCCTCCTTCTCCTCCTACTGTGGAACACTCAGTAGATCAAAAGTGAAAACTCCCTAACGCTCGTTCAATGAATGTGAATGTCCGACTCATGTAGAAGATATAGTAGAAGAGGAAGACGGAGAAGAAGATCAAGAACAAGAAGGAGAAGAAGTAGAAGAAGAAGAAGAAGAAGAAGAAGATGAACAAGAACAATAAAAAATTATGATGTTCTTCTTCTTTTTCTTTTTCTATTACCACTTCTTCTTCTCCCTCTCTTTCTTCTCCCTTTCCTTCCTCTCCCACTCCTTCTCCTCCCTTTTCTTCTTCTTCCTCTCCTTCTAATCATTTTCTTCTTCTTCTCCTCCTCTTCTTCTTCTTCTTCTTCTTCTTCTTTTTCTTCTTCTCCTGGCTTCTTCCTCTTTATCTTCTTCTTCTTTTTCTTCTTCATTCTCTTCTTCTTCTCCTCCTTCTCCTCCTTCTCCTCCTTCTCCTCCTTCCCCTTCTTCTCCTCCTTTCCTCCTTCTCCTTCTTCTCCTCCTTCTCCTTCCTCTCCTCCTTCTCCTCCTCCTCCTCCTTCTCCTCCTTCTCCTTCTTCTCATTCTTCTCCTCCTTCTCCTCCTTCTCCTCCTTCTTCTCCTTCTCCTCCTTCTCCTCCTTCTCCTCCTTCTCCTCCTTCTCCTCCTTCTCCTCCTTCTCCTCCTTCTCCTCCTTCTCCTCCTCCTTCTCCTCCTTCTCCTCCTCCTCCTCCTTCTCCTCCATCTCCTCCTTCTCCTCCATCTCCTCCTACTCCTCCTTCTCCTCCTTCTCTCCTTCTCCTCCTTCCCTCCTTCTCCTCCTCCTCCTCCTTCTCCTCCTTCTCCTCCTTCTCCTCCTCCTCCTCCTTCTCCTCCTTCTCCTCTCCTCCTTCTCCTCCTTCTCCTCCTTCTCCTCCTTCTCCTCCTTCTCCTCCTCTCCTCCTTCTCCTCCTCTCCTCCTTCTCCTCCTTCTTCTCATCCTTCTCCTCCTTCTCATCCTTCTCCTCCTTCTCCTTCCTCTTCATCTTCTTCTTCGTCCCACTTTTTAAGTAGAAGACATGTTAATTTCTCTTCTTCTCCTCCTTCTTTTTCTTCTTCTTGTAAATTTGATGAGCGAACACAGCATGTGAACAAATACTGTTAACAATGCGTTGGGCTGTCGAACAGTAATTGTGATACACTGTGTATTGTGAAACACTCCACTGTGTTCAGCTCGGCACGTCGCAACAAAGGCGGCTTTTCACACAGACTTCGGCAATCAATAAACTTAGTTTGAAACTGTGTTGCAGCTCTTTGTGCGCTCCAATACATCTCCACTGCTAGCAAATCAAATACAGGCCAAGTCTATTACAGACACAGTCGATTCATGATGAACGCTTTCCATATAGTTACAGAGAATTTGACAGAAACTGATTCATCATTTCTAAAACTAGTAGCTCTGTGAGCAGTATACCTCGCGCAGTTATAAACCACAGTCTCCTCTTCTACTGTCCATCAGAGTAAATTCTATCCTGTCGTGTCATGTCGGCAAGATATCGGTGTGAAAACGGCTAATGGCTGTTTGGGTTGGTGTATCAAAAATGCTAGCATCAAAAGCTAATCTCCTTCAAGACATACTGGCAACAGGACAGCCCGAGTTCAAAGCAGAGAAAATTTGAGAGCCAATACTATGTTATTTTAGTTATTAATTGCATGCGTTATTGCACGCAATCAATAGTTCATTTAATAGTGCATAAAAATTGCATTCAGTGAGGCATGCAATCAATAGTCTACACAGCTGCTGATTTCTTTCCCAAGCTACATTGAGATATGCGTCATGGCATGCAATTTATTATAATCCACTCGACAGCTGATTTATGATGAATAATTCTATAGTCTGCGCTATTGCATGCAATCAATAGTTCATTCAATAGTGCATAAAAATTGCATGCAATGAGGCATACAATTGATAGTCTACACAGCAGCTGATTTTTTTTATCAAGCTACAATGAGATATTAATTGCCTCCAATTAATAATCCACTCGTCAGCTGATTCATGATGAAAAATTCTATAGTCAGATTTAACGGTAATATTAGCTTTAGAAGGAGACTCCTTCTCCTTTTGTATCCTTTTATATTAAGCGAGCAATTTCTGTATATGGTTATTTGTATGGTTATTCATGTCCAACGGATACAGCTATACTGTATGGAACAGAAACATGGCCCATTTCAAAGAAACAGGAACGAATGATGGAAGTGACTGAGATGAGAATGTTAAGATGGATGTGTGGAGTTACAAGAAGAGATAAAATAAGAAATGAATTGATCAGAGGCACTGTAAAAGTTGGACCACTGGGAAAGAAAATGCAGGAGACAAGGATGAGGTGGTTTGGGCATGTGCAGCGACGGGAGGAGGATTATGTTGGACAGGATTTGGTTTTGGATGGTGTGAGAGGACGAGGTCGACCTAGGATGGGGTGGGGAGATAGAATAGCGGGAGAGTGGTTGGAGGAGAGAGGAAGCATTGGATAGGGCTTTGTGGAGAGGCACACTAAGAGGAAGGAATGCCGACCCCATTTAAATGGGATAAGGCACAGCCGAAGAAGAAGAAGAAGATTCATGTCCAACGGATCTCGAAAACGGCTCCAACGATTTTCACGAAATTCGGATCATTGTAGGTTTATGATATAAAAATTCGATTGAACTAGGTCTCTTCCTTGGGGAAACTGAATGAAAGATATGAAAAGGATGATAATCATTCATCCTTGGAAAAACACATGATAATCGTCTGTTCATAACGAAAGATGGGAGTGTCTGTGTGGGAGAGAGACAGAATTATGTTCAGCTGTTGAATCAATCAGCATAATTATCACATGAGAAATATTATCTAGAAATTTTAATCGACTTGATCAAAATAATCTGATTTGTTGAAATGACGTGGTATATCATTCTAAAATATTGGAAAATAAGCTCTGGAGTACAAAAGCATCTACATATATAAAAGCGAAATGGCACTCACTCACTGACTGACTGACTGACTCACTCAATCACTCCCTCATTCACTCGCAGAACCAAAACTCCACCGGACCAAAAACGTTGAAATTTGTTAGGTATGTTCAGTTGGCCCTTTAGAGGCGCACTGAAAAATCTTTTGAGAATATTTTAGCTCTAAGGGTTGTTTTTAAGGGTTTAAAGTTCGTATTTTAGCATGTATATTCTTCTTATTCTCTTAATTAATTATAATATTGAAAAATGTCCTTACCATATGTTAATATAGAACTATAATCTAGAGAGAGTACCTCCTCGAAACAGTAAGTTGTCAACTGGTAACTGAATTAATAATTTTGTCAGGTTGGCATTAAGATGAGTTGACTTTGTTAGGTTGGCACCAAGTTGAAGATTGAAATACATTTGTCGCGGAAAAATTGATTGGGCACTGCTACTCCAATCAGAGCTATTCCTGGGAATATTATATTACTAGCCGTCAGGCTCGCTTCGCTCGCCATATTCGTTTAGTCAGACGTTTAGTCTGGAACCCCGACTGGGTCGTCCTAACATATGATCGACCTACAAATGAAAAATGCAGGCAAAAATATCTAGCCTGCTGATCTCATTCTTGGACGATCCAGCCGGGGGTTTATCGCTCGCGCAAAACAGTTATCACACGACGCGAAGCGGAGCATATAATTTTGCAAGAGCGATAAAGAAGCATTACGCGCGAATTAACATACAAAATTTTTTTACAACTGCACAAACCTGTTAAATCACTTATATCTGGCGGAGTTTATAATAATTCATGTACACTGATATCCATCATGGCTGTAGAATCGGTACAATTACCGACTTTATAGGTTAAGATCTGACCGAGAGTGGTTTGTCTTTGGCGAGCTGCTTATCATCAGCTGATTAGAGAGCGTAAAATCTTCTGCGCATGCGCGAATGATTTGGGAGCGTAAAGTAAATCTACTGCGCATGCGCGGATGGTTAGCGAGCGAAAAAGTAGATTCTCCTCAGAAATAAGCTGTTTTACGAGGAGAATTGAGTGTGTAAATTCTTTCTTTACGCGCAGTTGTCGAAAAAGTACGTTATGTTCCATACTCCTCAATTTGTATTTTGTGCCCTCAGCCTCTTCAAATCTGATACTCTCACAGGAGAAAATCGAAACACAACATTGTGTTGGAAAATACTTAGGTTAAAGAGCATTGATGAAAATTATTGTTTGGAGAATATTATAAATCATAGGATAGTGAAACAGTGAGGAGAGAAAACAAGGATATGAATAAGAGAGAGGTGAAGCGTGACGAATATTGAGAAATCTTGTGAGAAATAGAGAAATTTCGATATAATAGACGACCGTATCGAAAACGGGTGATGTATGAGGTTGGGGCCGAACTGATATATATTTTTCTGCCCACAGGCAACGCATTGAATAAACAATGAGAAAAAAGTAATAAAGACAAGGGTGAGGAAGTGAAATGGAGAAGTTGGTTATGAGAGAGAGTGAGAGAGAGCGAGAGAGTGAGTGAGAGTGAGTGAGTGAGAGGAAAAAAGTAATAAAGACGATGGAGAGGGAGAGAAATGGAGAAGTTGGTTATGGAGGGGAACTAGAAAGATAGAGAGAGGGTGTGAGTGATAGAGAGAGAGAGTGTGAAAGAGTAGGGGAGAGAGAGTTAGAAAGATAGTGTGAGAGAGAGTGATAGAGCATTGGAATGCTATCGCCCTCTCGACTCATAAATCGAAATATGTACTGCAGGTTGCATCTTGGAGTTTTCACGGCGTTCAACTTTTGTCAAGGAAAAGAGTTATTAGGCATTGCGTGAAATATGGATGCCGATAATGGACCAAACATGGAGCCGTTTTATTGAGATTTAGTGGAAGGGGAGAATGTTCGAGTGAGTCAGACAGATTTGGAGTGAGAAAGATGGAGGTTGATATTTACTTTCGAAGATCAAGTTTATTGAATAATTAGACAGTAGGCTCGCTGCGCTCGCCTTATTGTTCTAACCAAGGAACTATCCCATTCTTGTTACTTGCTCTATTACCATAGGTGAGGAAAGTATTGCTTTCCGAAAAAAATTGAGGTACCCCAATTTCTAAATTCCTATACGTTTCAAGGTCCCCTGAGTCCAAAAAAGTTGTTTTTGGGTATTGGTCTGTATGTGTGTCTGTGTACACGATATCTCATCTCCCAATCGACGGATTGACTTGAAATTTGGAACTGAAGGTCCTTACACTATAAGGATCCTACACGAACAATTTGGATCAAACGTAATTCAAGATGGCGGCTAAAATGGCGAGAATGTTGTAAAAAACAGGGGTTTTCACGATTTTCTCGAGAACTGCTTCAACGATTTCAATCAAATTCATACCTAAAGAAGTCATTGATAAGCTCTATCAACTGTCACAAGTCCCATATCTGTAAAACTTTCAGGAGCACCTCCCCATCTATGCAAAGTTTGATTCTAGATTCCCAATTATCAGGCTCCAGATATGATTTGAACAAAAAATTGCAAGTGGAAATGATTCAGCATAAAAATCTCTACGATTAATGTCTTGTAACATTTTCACCTAAAATTGAAAATAAGCTTGAAATTCGAGAAAATAAGATTATTCAATAGCAAACTGTTGGCAACTGTTGATTCTATAAAATCATTCACTATGAAGAGATAGCAGACTTCGTGTGTCTGCAGCGCTATTGTCCTGTCACCAGCTGGCTCAGATCTTAGAATAGTAGTCTTGAGATGCGCGTGAACACTAGCGTCAGTTGATCAATTTTCATAACGGCAAGGAAAGTTGTGTGAATGCGTCACACCAGATTTTTTATTCTGATTGTCACTTCTTTGTACTGTTTTTGTTGTGTTTCTGGTGGAATACGTTGAATTGAACTATAGTGAGGTCCATGTTATAATGGCAGTGGGAAAAGATAGGAGAAAAACGTTGCCGATTCTCTGTCTTGTCAATGCCTTCTATAGACGGTAGCTGATACAGGTTTATTGATGTAATACTAACGGTTCATTCTCGTTTGAAATGATCAATAATTATTATATTTTATGGAGCAATTGAGATTTAGTGGAGAGGAAGAATATTGGAGTGTGTCAGACAGATTGGGAGTAAGGAAGATAGAGGTTGATATTTCTTTCAAAGATCAAGTTTATTGAATGATCAGAAAGTAGGCTCGCTGCGCTCGCCTTATTGTTCTAGACAAGGGACTGTCCCATTATAGTGAGGTCCACATTATAATGGCAGTGTAGAAAGATAGGAGAACAACGTTGCCGATCGTCTGCCTTGTCGATGCATTCTGAAATTTTGTATTTCAAGGATAATACAAAAGGAAAAGGAGTCTCCTTCGAACGCCAATATTACCGTAAGAATCAGACTATAGAATCAATGACCCAAATGAATAAAACCAGAGCAAATTCTCATGAGCAAGAGCATGGAGCATAAGGTTTTGCTCATGAGCAAAAGGCTGAAGCAGAAGCATTTGCTCATTTTTATATGAATAAGCTTTTCCTTATACTCTTACCTTATGCTCCTAAACTCTAGAGCAAATGCTCACGTATTTTAAAGATTTTTCATCAGCTGATTCGCTTTTGTAGCCTTACTTTGTTTTTATAGCTCACCGAAGCGCTAAATATGCATGTAGGGGGCACCGCTTGTGTTTGCGTCGTCTGCTCTTTTTTCTATTTATCAATAGAGTTTTAGGTTAGTTGAGTTTAGAATATTGAAATAATATTGAAAAAAATCTCTATAATAATCTCCAGCATATTCTTATGATATCAATAGCCTTTTGAGCAAATGCTTAAACTATTCTTTTGATGAGCATGAGCAAAAGGTTTTTCCTCCACCTACTATCAAAAGTCTCATTTTACACCCTGGAATCGAATACTAAAGTACTACTTTTCCTCCCATGGGACTAAAAATAATTCCCAGCGGGAAAAGTGATCTTTTTTACTCCCAAGGGAGTAAAAATAAACCCATAAGATTAACATGGGAAGAAGTCCGACAACGCCGCGATTGAAGAATGAGGAATGTGGCAACACTGTCGTGGTCGGTAGAGGAAAAGTAAAAGAGCTCTATTTCGATCTTTGGAATATTTTAGCTCTAGGAAATAAGTAGCTCTATTTCGATTGTTAGGTTATGTTCAACCGTTGGTGGATATGAAAAAGTACACACCTCTAACGTCATCGGCATCTCTACGAGAGCGTAGTTTTGTTTTTAAAAAAATAGTGTGAAAGCGTGAAGATGTAGTAAAATTATTCATTGTTATAGGTATTGGTGTAGGTGGAGGAAAAATGTTGTGTGCATCACGGGACTAAAGTACTTATTCTCCCTCAGGGAAATTGTCGCCCTCGGCTACGCCATCGGGCGACAACAGTTTCCCTCAGGTAGAGAAAGTTGCACTTTAGTCCCTAGATGCACAAATAACTATTGCTCACGTTTATCCATAGAAAATGAAGCAAATGCTCCATGTTTAGAAGTATAAGCAAATGCTCAACTTTATTCATATGACCCATTGTCATGAATCAGTTGTCGAGTGGATTATTAATTGCATGCAATGACGAATGCAATTCGATATCTCAATGTAACTTGGTGAAAAATCAACTGTCGTGTGGGTTATTAATTGCATGCGTCATTGCATGCAATTCTTATGCACTATAAATTGGATGCAATTAATAACTCAAACATGGCATTTCCTCTAGACCTTTCTCTGCTTTCAACTTGGGCTAACCTGTTGCTATTATGTCTTGAAGGAGATTAGCTTTTGATGTAAGCATTTTTGATACACCAACCCTAACAGCAATTAGCCGTTTCCACACCGATATCTTGCCGACATGTCATACAGACAGGATTTACTCTGATGGACAGTGTGAGAGGATTCTGTGGTTTATAACTGCACGAGGTCTACCGTTCACAGAACTACTAGTCTATAATAATGACTTTCCTAGATAGATTGAGATGATGAATCAGCTGTTTATGCTCGGCCTCTGCGCTCAGGTTCCTCGAACCTTGCAAGGACTTCCCGTTCTTAATATAGTTATGTATAATCCTATTTAATGGTTTTTCATTTTTTCATTTTATATTGTATTTCACTTTTTTCTTTATAACAATTTTTTCATTGTGATATTGTTTTCTAGGACAAATAGAGATTCGATTTGATTTGATATGTGTTGCCATGATTTACTAGTAGTTCTGTGAACAGTGGACCTCGCGCAGTTATAAATCACAGTTTCCTCTTATACTGTCCATCAGAGTAAATCCTGTCTGTATGTCGTGTCGGCGAAATATCGGTGTGAAAACGACTAATGGCTGTTAGGGTTGGTGTATCAAAAATGATAACATTAAGAGCTAATCTCCTTCAAGACATACTGGCAACCGGTCAGCTCGATTTGGAAGCAGAGAGAAAGGTCTAGAGAAAATGATATGCTATTTTCAGTTATTAATTGCATGCAATTAAAAGTGCATAAGAATTGCATGCAATGACGCAGCCCACGCGACAGTTGATTTTTACTTTCCTTGCCCTATTACCATAGGTAAGGAAAGTATTGCTTTCCGGAATGAATAAGGTAGCCCAATTTCCAAATTTCTATACGTTTCAAGGTCCCCTGAGTCCAAAAAAGTGGTTTTTGGGTATTGGTCTGTATGTGTGTGTGTGTGTGTGTGTGTGCGTCTGTGTACACGATATATCATCTCCCAATTAACGGAATGACTTGAAATTTGGAACTCAAGGTCCTTACACTATAAGGATCCGACACGAACAATTTCGATCAAATGCAATTCAAGATGGCGGCTAGAATAGCGAAAATTTTGTCAAAAACAGGGTTTTTCGAAATTTTCTCGAAAACGGCTCCAACGATTTTGATTAAATTCATACCTAGAAAAGTCACTGATCAGCTCTATCAACTGCTACAAGTCTCATATCTGTGAAAATTTCAGGATCTCTGCACCATCTATGCAAAGTTTGATTCTAGATTTTCAATTATTAGGCTTCAGATACAATTTGAACGAAGAATTTCAATCGGAAAAGATCGAGCATGGAAATCTCTACAATTGATGTTCAGTAACATTTTCACCTAACATTGAAAATAAGCTCGAAATTAGAGAAAATAAGATTATTCAATTGCAAACTGTTGGCAACTGTTGATTCTATAAAATCATTCACTAGGCCTATGAAGAGATAGCAGACTTTGTGCGTCTCCAGCGTTATCGTCCTGTCACCAGCTGTCTTAGATCTTAGAAAAGTGGACTTGAAATGCGCGTTAACACTAGCGTCAGTTGATCAATTTTTATAACGGCAAGGAAAGTTGGGTGAGTGCACCACACCAGATTTTCCAACTTACATTGGGATATTGAATTGCTTTCGTCATTGTATGCAATTGATAATCCACTCGACAGCTGATTTATGCAATTGTATTGATAATTAAATGATAGTGCATTCAATTGAGGAAAGGAAGTGAGATCTAATATTATTCAAGTCGACGGTTCTATTGAAAAGAAAGTTGAATTCCCATGTATACAATAGTCTGATTGACATGTGAGTCCAAAATATTGAAATCAGAGATTTTAAGTCTTACAAGAGTATAATTCGCCGAAAAATCTAGGCAAAGGGCAAATAATGAGGGATTTACGGCACTCTAGTGAAGTCCAAGTTATAATGTCAGTGTTTGTTTAGCAGTGGTTTTGCTATCCTTGTCCATCATTCAACAAAGCGGATAGCACTATCTCTCTGATCTTTGATCTGTTGCCAGATCGGTTTTTAACAATGTAGAATTAATAATTGATCCACAAAATATATTTCATATTAATTGAGAAAATTCATTATGAAATCATTTAAATAGTTATTTGTGCAACTAGTGCGCAAAGTGACAGTTTGCTGCACCGAAAAAAAACGTTTACGCACGAGCCGTTGGCGAGTGCGGAATAATTGTTTCTTGAGTGCAGCAAACAAGCTTTGCGCACGTATTCCACATTAAATTTTTCCTACAGTTACCACTGAATAAGAAAAGTGTGTAATTATGGATAAAATTCCCTGAAATCCATCAAATGTTTTTCTGTGTAATTTTATTATTAATAAAAACCTTAATTTATTTAAATTGATATAATAATTAAATTATAATGATTGGAGATTCAATTGAAAGTTTATCTTACTGCTTGAAGGGGGTTTATCTTATGTAAGCATTGAAATGATTATAGTGAGGTCTACGTTATAATGACAGTATTTGATAAACTTTGATGTTGCTATCCTTGTCTATCATTCGACAAAGTAGGTAGTAATATCTAGTACTATCTTTTCTAGCTCCACAACGAAGCCAAATCTGTTTTTGACAATGTAGAAATATAATTATTAATCAAGGCACATAATAAATAGGCAACGCTGTTCTCCACTGCCATTATAACGTGAACCTCACTATACCACAGTCAGTGTTACCAACTTAATTTTGATTTTCCTGCACTGGTGCTCCATATAACCTACTAACTATTTTGCGTTGTCATGCTGCAAATCTGGAGTAATACTTTGCGCACTAGAGCGGATAAGTGATTATTTGCGGCCTGCAATCAGTGCAGAAATGGTCACTTTTCATGGTATCTGTAGGAAAATATAATTACATGCTTCATATAATATATTATTGATTATTTTGAAGGAGAATGGACAGTTAGTATTACATAATTATCCTGTATCAGCCACCGTCAACAAGGCGTTGACAAGACAGTGAGGATCGGCAACGTTGTTCACCTATATTTCTCCACTGCCATTATAACATGGACCTCACTAAAGGCTGTGTGCGAACAGAAGTAAAATCAACTTGCTCTGATGAATGGAAAAGCGACAGGCTGAGAGCTTTTCACAGTTGGCAAAACTCAGCAAAGACCATCGGAAAAGTCGGCGAAAACTTTTCCCTCGTCTATTTCCTCAACACGTGCTTCATCTCTCTCAAGACACGTGATCAGTTTGACGGGTTTTCCTTCGGGGGAAATTCCATGAGCGATGAAAAATCCTGTTGAACGATTTTTCCGGTGGAACAGTTTTCCTCGTCTCTTGAAAGTTTTCCGTGGAAAATTTGTGAAGTTATTTCCGCAGTAAGGTGAAGTTGATGATGTGTGAGGCCGTCACTTGTGGCAGAGTGTGATATTTATTGGAAAATTTTCATCACAAATTGTAACAACCGTTGTTGATATGACTGACTCGATTCAGTCAATCTAATTTCTTTCCATTTTTTTATCTCTTCCTATTCCCCTGCCTTAATCACTATCCATCAATTTTTTCAACCTTTTTCTTCACTCAATTTCTCAACTCAAAAAACAAGCCATACACAGTCAAATAGGAACAGTTGGTTGACTCAAACGTTGATTTAGTTCTCGATTCAGTAAAATCTCACTTCTTCCCATTTTTTCATCTCTTCTATTTCCCTGTCTTAACCGTCAAGCTACCGTCAAGAAGGCATTGACTAGACATTGAGGATCGGCAACGTTGTTCTACTATATTTCTCCACTGCCATTATAACGTTGATATCACTATAGACAAGGATAGCAATACCATTGCTAATCTAACACTGCCATTATAACGTGGACCTCACTATAGCAACAATGACTTGGGGCCGTTTGCACAGTAAAGATTGCTAAACTCGATTAAGTTGATCCAGTTTAAGTTAATATGAAAGTTTAAACTTGAATCGGTTTTCTCAGTGCATTCAACAATCCAGTTTAAATTAAACTAGTTTAGCGTTAAGTTGGTAATAGAATGTCATCGTTTATAATATCAGGAAGGCTGATTCTTACAGGAAATTTGTTATTTGTTCACAAATCATCAGTAAATTGAGGTTATGTAGCTACTATTTTAGTATTTTCTTGTTCTTGCTCAAAATCCACAGAGCTGTAAGCTGTACGGTACGGTTATAAAAGTGAAAGGCGATCAAGATATTCTTTGAAAACTGATGTTTAGTTGGCATCAGAAAATATATTTTAGAATGTAAGATAAAAAAGTTATTTTTTCACGCTTGAATCTACTACGGTCTTCCTCGTTTATTAGAAATCTATCAAAAGCAATATATCTCAGTAATGTGTTATTAAAAACATGTTTTCTAATCGAAGACTACTGTTAAAAATTGTCTTAATTTCTATCAAGTGGTTTATTCAATCAAAATACTAAATTGGCAGTTGCTGTACTTAAGCAAAACCGTTCAAAAACTCTCTATCCCAGAAATTCAAATTATTTGTTTTTTGCCCAATTTTTCTCAGTTTCAAAATTTCTTCACAGCCATCTTTATCAATCGCATTAAAAACTTCTATCAATTCCTCCATTATATTTTTTTTTAATTCAAATAATGATTCACTATAACCTAAATTAATAATGATTATCATCTACAGAAGCATTAAAAACAAACGTCGAAAAATAATATACTATCAGCTGTTTCCCAATCAAATCTTTACAGATGTCAAGTTAATCAAAATTATTTGGTTTAAACCTCCTGCTTTGGAGGTTTAAACTGATACTGTGCAAACGGAATGTTGGTTTGAACTAACAAAATCTGGTGTGACGCACTCACACAACTTTCCTTGCCTTATGAAAATTGATGTTCACGCGCATCTCGAGTCTACTTATAAACAGAGTTCTGAGCCATCTGTTGACAGGACAATAACGCTGGAGACATACGAGGTCTGCTATCTCTTCATCGTGAATCATTTAATAGAATCAACAGTTGCCAACAGTTTGCAATTGGATAATCACATTTCCTCGAATTTCGTGCTTATTTTCAATTTTGGGTGGAAATGCTACTCAACATTAATTGTTTAATGAAAGCGTTTTCATGCTCAATCTTTTCCAGTTTTTTTTTGTTCAAATTGTATCTGAAGTCTCATAATTCAGAATCCAAAATCAAACTTTGCATTGATGGGGCGGAGCTCCTGGAAATTTTACAGATATGGGACTTGTGGCAGTTGATAGAGCTTATCAATGACTATTTCAGGTATAAAAATAATCGAAATCGTTGGAGCCGTTTTCGAGAAAATCGCGAAAAACCTTGTTTTTTACAACATTTCGCCATTTTAGCCGCCATCTTGAATTGCATTTGATCGAAATTGTTCGTGTCGGAACCTTATATTGTAAGGACCTTGAGTTACAAATTTCAAGTCTTTCCGTTGATTGGGAGATGAGATATCGTGTACACAGACGAACATACACTCATACACACCACACACCACACACACAACACACACACACACCACACACCACACACACACCACACACACACACACACACACACACACACAACCACACACACACACACACACACACACACACACACCACACACACCACACACACACACACCACACACCACACACACACACCACACCACACACACACACACACACACACACACACACACCACACACACACACACACACACACACACACACACACACACCACACACACACCACACACACACACACACACACACACACACACACCACCACACCACACACACACACACACACACACACACACACCACACACACCACACACACACACACACACACACACACCACACACACACACACACACCACACACACACACACCACACACCACACACAAACAACACAACACACACACACACACACACACACACACACACACACACACACCACACACACACACCACACACACACACCACACACACACACACACACACACATTTTTTCACATACACACATTTTTTCAATGTATTATTTTACGGAAATAAATTTTATTTGAATTTGAATTTGTTTTTTTTTTCAATTCAGAACCTGACAAGAACTTACCTTATTTTAAATTTACAAATGCCTGTTATGAAATTTTCGTTACTCGCTCATTTACAAGGCCAAGAGTCATCAATATAAATAATATTTTTGTATAACAGATTTATACATACTGTATAACAGTTATAGGCCTACTGATATAATAGAGAATCTAGCAATGATTTTGTTCAAATTGGTGTGAAATAGGTTGGAATGTTGCATTTCAAGATACGAGCAGCACTCATGAGAATAGCTTTGTCCCTTTTCTAGCATTCAATAACGTAGTAGCCCAATATACTTTGTCGTGTCTTGGTTGGAACGTGACTCATTGTTCCAGAACCAGAAATCATGAATGGAGACAGAGGTTTTTGTCATTTCTTTCTCCCTCCTTTTTGTTGCTCACTTGTAGCAATGGTCAATTGGTGGGGGAGACACTTCTAGACTTCCAATATGTCTTTACTCCTCCAAACGAACTCTCTCCAGCGCTGAATCTGTCATAGTTGGAAGTGGCGGAACTAAAATACGAAATTTCAGAGGTGTACAGTAGAATCTTAATTGTGGAGATTTTCATGCTCAATCATTTCCACTTGAATTTCTCTGTTCAAATTGTATCTGAAGCCTGATAATTGGGAATTTAAAATCAAACTTTGCATAGATGGGGCGGAGCTCCTGAAATTTTTACAGATATGAGACTTGTGGCAGTTGATAGAGCTTATCAATTACCATTTTAAGTATGAATTTAATCGAAATCGTTAGAACCGTTTTCGAGAAAATCGCGAAAAACCCTGTTTTTGACAACATTTTCGCCATTTCAGCCGCCATTTTGAATTGCATTTGATCGAAATTATTCGTGTCGGATCCTTATATTGTAAGGGCCTTAAGTTCAAAATTTCAAGTCATTCCGTTGATTGGGAGATGAGATATCGTGTACACAGACGCACATACACTCATACACACACACACACACACACCACACCACACACACACAACACACACACACACACACACACCACACACACACACACAACCACACACACACACACACACACCACACACACAACACAACACACACACACACACACACACACACACACACACACACCACACACACACACACACACACACACACACCACACACACACACACACACACACCACACATACAGACCATACCCAAAAACCACTTTTTTGGACTCAGGGGACCTTGAAACGTATAGAAATTTAGAGATTGGGGTAAATTAATTTTTTTCGGAAAGCAATACTTTCCTTACCTATGGAAATAGGGCAAGGAAAGTAAAAATTGTCTCAATTTCTATCAAGTGGTTTATTCAATCAGAATACTAATTTGGCAGTTGCTGTACTCAAGCAAAACCATTGAAAAATTCTCTATCCCGGGAATTCAAGCTCTTTGCCCAATTTTTCTCAGTTTCAAAATTTCTTCGCAGTAATCTTTATCAATCGCATTAAAAACTTCTATCAATTCCTGCATAATAATTATTTTAAAATTCAAATAATGATTCACTATAACCTAAATTAATAATGATTATCGTCTACAGAAGCATTAAAAATCTGTTGTGGCGCACTCACACAACTTTCCTTGCCGTTATGAAAATTGATCACCTGACGCTAGTGTGCACGCGCATCTCAAGTCTACTTATAAACAAAGATCTAAGCCAGCTGGTAACAGGACAATAACGCTGGAGACATACGAGGTCTGCTAACTCTTCATAGTGAATCATTTAATAGAATTCAACAGTTGTCAACAGTTTGCAATTGAAATAATAACATTTTATCGAATTTCGTGCTTATTTTCAATTTTAGGTGAAAATGTTACTGAACATTAAGATTCTACTGCACACCCACCTAACAAGCTGAAAAGTAAGCATATTGCTTACACTCATACCTCAAGAATGGATTGAACTATTTCCTTGAAAGTTCGTAGGACTCAACTATATGCTTTTACAGAGAGCATACGCTTTTCATAATTTCATTATTTCTTCAAGTTTTTCTTATTTTAGCTATTTAAACATGAATTTGATATTTTGAAAAAGAAGCATCGAGAAACGAATTTGAAAATACAGTGACCTTTAGAATAACAACACAAATCTAAATCCGTTTGAATTTTGTTCAAATTCCTAATATTTTTGCAATAAACTGAGTCGTTAAATTGCAAATTTGAACCAAAAATGAACCGTTACATTGCCAACCTAGTTCGAGGGTTATTCTCCAGAGAGCTCTACTGTTGAAACGTAACCCCCACCACCTACTACTTACATACTAAGACTGCCCAGCAGTGTATCAATGAATGAATTGAATGAATGACCACAAGAAAGAGTGGGAATGGGAGGGGAATAGATGAGAAGTCTGTTACACTCTCTCTGTCTCTCAATTCCAGCTAGCTTTTGCCATATCCATGCCATGTGTAACTTATTAGCTCGTTGAAACGTGACAGTGACAGTTCATCCAGTCATTTGTGATAAGTTACTATGGGTTTTCATTTATAGAAACGTTTTGCCTTGTTTATTCTAGACAATCCTTGTTAGTGAATAATACTTTTTCTATTCTATTCCTATTGACTTCGAATTACGTGAAATGTTATAAAAATGTTGAAGTGCATGCGACCAAATTATTTATCATAAAAAATGGACGAAACGCCGAAGCCTCATCAAAGTCGCCGACGCTTTAGACACAAAAGTGGACGCAGATTGAAACTTAGCGCGAAACCGCTTAAACGAAGAGGAACAGCGTTAATTCAATACTGGGCTTCCAAAAGGTAAGCTAATATTTGATACACATCCATAATTTCCTTCATCAAGAACCATAACAATCAATATATCTCCATTTGTAATTTGAGTAATAAGCTTCAATTCTCAATCGAATATACAATTATACATGTCAACGTTTTTAGAAATATTGAACAGTTTCACGATTCTATGCTATGAAGCTCAGGGAACTTGGAAACCACCCATTCAAAAAATGTCAATTGTCAATTACGAATAGTGTAATCGGCAGACCTATCTTACACTAATTTTACTGCATTTTCCATAATATTTTTCACTATTTTTTGAATGGGAAATTCGTCATTGCCACCTATGAATAGTCCTATTGATCTTGTTTTTTTCTTGTAATTCCAGGGGCAGAGGCAGAAGTGAAAAAACAACAGTTGACCATGATTACGGACCGAATGCTCAACGCCCTGACATCAGTGAAAAAGAACTTGTCATTGAGAAAAATAGGTTTTTAGCCTCACTGGTGTTATCAGAAGAGAGCCGTCACCAGTTGGAAAGGAGGACTGTCCTGCAGCATCACTCCGCTGAATGGCTTGAAGAGACACGGAAAAGGATTACTGCATCAAATTTTGGACGAATAAGCAAGAAGGCCAATACCGGATGTGAAAATGTTTCGCGAACTATTGTATGGGGGCGGTAAAAAAGTTCAGCAATGGAGTATGGGAGGATGAACGAGGAGGCTGCTCTAAAAAAAGTTAGTGAGATAGCTGGACAAAAAATTTTGAAATGTGGGCTATTCATTGATGCCGATTTTCCATTTCTGGCAGCATCGCCAGATGGATTATTAGAAGATGGGCATGGTATTGTGGAGGTCAAATGCCCTCAGACAATAAAGGACCTACTCCGAAGAGAAGCAGCAAAGTTGAAAATATTGAAATTTTGCAAAATTGAAGATACAAATATCGAATTGAACACAAACCATAACTACTACTATCAAATACAGGGACAACTCCACATTACGAAACGTCAGTACTGCTTATTTTGTATATGGTCGCCGGGGACAGAAGTTGTTACTGTATACAAAGATGAGCAGTTCTGGAGTTCGAAGATTCTTGAACAAGTGAAAAAATTTTATGGACTGTGTATTGCCGGAACTTGTTGATCCTCGACACACGCGTTCAATGCCAATTCGAAATCCAGATTGGATTATTGAGGCGCAAGAAGCACGTAAGAAGAAATAATGATGACACAAACATAACTGGAAAATAAAAAAAATATTGTCACATACCACTTATTTATTATTAAAACTTACATGAAAGTATTATTAAAGTAATACTTTATTAAAGTAAACTTACATTAAGTAATGTACCTAGGTTTCATAATGGCCTAGGCTTACATTACTTTAATGTAAGTTTTAATAATAAATAAGTGGTATGTGACAATATTTGTTTTTATTTTCCATTATGGAGAAATACCACAACATCTCCTCAAACACAATCAATTATACAAACATAACTATTCTTCCTTTTCTCCTTTATAGTAGTAGTTATGGTTTGTGTTCAATTCTATATTTGTGTCTTCAATTTTGCAAAATTTCAATATTTTCATTTTTAACAAAGTCATTTTTCATTGTTCATTGCACCGGTAAGGGCATTTGTGCAGAGAGAAAAAGAGAAAGAAACGAGTGAGAGCGAGGAGGAGAATGAGAAGATTTAGAACGGGAAGAGTGAGGAGAAGTGGATGGAAAAGAGGGAGAAGAAGAATAAGGGGAAAAGAAGGAGGAGAAGGTGAAGGAGGAATGAGAAAAAGATTAAAAAGAAGGAGGAGAAGGTGAAGAAGGAGGAATAGGAAAGAAAGAGGAGAAGGTGAAGAAGGAGAACAAGAAGAAGTAAGGCTTATTATTTCTCAAAATTCACGTAATATTGTTTGAAGACCATCAAAATATTTTATCGTCTTATCTGTCTCAACTTCCGCTGAAATATATATTTAAAATACATAGAAATATATTTTCAATTACTTCTTTTATATATTTTTTTATTATTAATAATACTTTTTAGATTAATTTTTCCATTTTAAAACAAGTAATGAGTTTGTACTTCTCGCACACATTTTGTGTTTGAGAACACTCACGGAGAAAAGTTTTCTTCTGATATTGATAAATTTGAAGTTGTAGGGTATAATAGTAGCTTCAGTTTCTAGTGTAATAGTAGTTCTAGTAACAGTATAGTGTATATTTATGTGATATTGAATTCCTGGGCTGACTACCTTTAGGATATAATTCAATTATCTTCTGACTTATTGTAGTTTATCAATGTAAATTAATATTAATCCTATTTTTATTACCCCTTAACTACTTACTAACCCTTATTAATATTAACCCTTATTTTTATTCTTTTTTCTATTTATTTTATTTATATATTTTCAATTTTATTTATTATCCATTACTATAATCTTTTTTGTTCTAATCTTTTCCATACTGTAATCATCTTGTTCAAAGAACAATTTCATTCTTCCCAAACAGGTTCTGTAACCTATGGGTTATTTCCAATTATTTCATTTTATTTGTATATTTATTTATTATTGATTTATTGTTAATGCAAGTTTGATTTATTGTAAACTGTAGCCTATGTATATTGCTATAATGCTAAAAATTCGATTTAGATTTGACTTGAATTGTACAATTGATTGTAGATTACAAAACTAATAATTTTTTCAATGTATTATTTTACGGAAATAAATTTTATTTGAATTTGAATTTGTTTTTTTTTTCAATTCAGAACCTGACAAGAACTTACCTTATTTTTAAATTTACAAATGCCTGTTATGAAAGATTTTTCGTTACTCGCTCATTTACAAGGCCAAGAGTCATCAATATAAATAATTATTTTTGTATAACAGATTTATACATACTGTATAACAGTTATAGGCCTACTGATATAATAGAGAATCTAGCAATGATTTTGTTCAAATTGGTGTGAAATAGGTTGGAATGTTGCATTTCAAGATACGAGCAGCACTCATGAGAATAGCTTTGTCCCTTTTCTAGCATTCAATAACGTAGTAGCCAAATATACTTTGTCGTGTCTTGGTTGGAACGTGACTCATTGTTCCAGAACCAGAAATCATGAATGGAGACAGAGGTTTTTGTCATTTCTTTCTCCCTCCTTTTTGTTGCTCACTTGTAGCAATGGTCAATTGGTGGGGGAGACACTTCTAGACTTCCAATATGTCTTTACTCCTCCAAACGAACTCTCTCCAGCGCTGAATCTGTCATAGTTGGAAGTGGCGGAACTAAAATACGAAATTTCAGAGGTGTACAGTAGAATCTTAATTGTGGAGATTTTCATGCTCAATCATTTCCACTTGAATTTCTCTGTTCAAAATTGTATCTGAAGCCTGATAATTGGGAATTTAAAATCAAACTTTGCATAGATGGGGCGGAGCTCCTGAAATTTTTACAGATATGAGACTTGTGGGCAGTTGATAGAGCTTATCAATTACCATTTTAAGTATGAATTTAATCGAAATCGTTAGAACCGTTTTCGAGAAAATCGCGAAAAACCCTGTTTTTGACAACATTTTCGCCATTTCAGCCGCCATTTTGAATTGCATTTGATCGAAATTATTCGTGTCGGATCCTTATATTGTAAGGGCCTTAAGTTCAAAATTTCAAGTCATTCCGTTGATTGGGAGATGAGATATCGTGTACACAGACGCACATACACTCATACACACACACACACACCACACACACACACACACACACACACACCACACACACACACACACACACACACACACCACACACACACACACCACACACACACACACACACACACACACACACACACACACACACACCACACACACACACACCACACACACACACACACACACACACACACACACACACACACACACCACACACACACACACACACACACACACACACACACCACACACACACACCACACACACAACACACACACACACATACACACACACACACACATACAGACCAATACCCAAAAACCATTTTTTTGGACTCTGGGGACCTTGAAACGTATAGAAATTTAGAGATTGGGGTACATTAATTTTTTTCGGAAAGCAATACTTTCCTTACCTATGGAAATAGGGCAAGGGAAGTAAGAATTGTCTCAATTCCTATCAAGTGGTTTATTCAATCAAAATACCAAATTGGCAGTTGCTGTACTGAAGCAAAACCGTTGAAAAATTCTCTATCCCAGATATTCAAATTATTTGTTTTTTGCCCAATTTTTCTCAGTTTCAAAATTTCTTCTCAGTCATCTTCATCAATCGCATTAAGAACTTCTATCAAGTCCTCCATTATATATTTTTTCAATTCAAATAATGATTCACTATAACCTAAATTAATAATGATTATCAAAGACCTTAAAGAGATATAGACCCAAAATGCCCATGCCTTCCCAATGATAGCTCTTACTCTTGAAATTGAAGGCCGCCATTGGGGTATTTTAGCACGAGATATTATAAATTATTTATTTGTAATACTATAGATCACAAAGGCATTGGTGGCATTGGTATGTAATAATCTTATGGGTTGCCCCCTCAATGACGGATTTCAATTCCAAGTACGACACTAGCGCTGCATGTGAGTCTATGCATCTTTAGGGTCTTTGATGATAATCGTCTACAGAAGCATTAAAAACAACCGTCGAAAAATAATTTACTATCAGCTGTTCCCCCATCAAATCTTTACAGATGTCAAGTTAATCCAAATTATTTTTGGTTTAAACCTCCTGCTTTGAAAGTTTAAACTGATACTGTGCAAACGGAATTTTAGTTTAAAGCAAAAATAATCCAGTTTTGGTTCAAACTTTAGCTTAAACTTACACTGTGCAAACGGCTCTTAGAATTTCAGGTGAAAAGTAGTTTGTAGAAATTGTAGGCAACTGAGTGAATCCCAAATCTGCGTATGAGGAGTGAGAATAGGTCTGCTCACTACACAATGATTTTTGCACAGATCCTTGTGAAATTCAGCGTCGCCATGGAAGCAGCTGGTTACTGCTTGATGTGACCTCACATAAAAAGCTGGGAAGAGATGAAAAAGGAATGGAAATTCAGAAAGTGGGAGAGCGAGAGAGGAGTAGAGATTGATGAGACACAATTCGTGTGCCGAGTGAGTAATAGGCAGTCGTTCCAGAAAGGGCATGTTTTATTGAACATTTTGTGGTTCACAGACATCAAGGAGAACTGAAATTTCTACAAAGGAACGGGAAGGGGAATGTGCTTCAGTTTTGAGTGTAGAGACAGAGTGAGATGTGAGGTGGGTGATAGAGAGGGTGGTTGGAGCATGAATCAGAGCTAGAGGTTTGAGAGGGAGTAGTTCTGTGAAAGTGGAAAATAGTTATTTGTATATCTCGAGTGGAAAGTACTGTTTTTCTCCCTGAGGGAGAAAAAAAATTTTCGCCCCACTTGGATGTGATGAGCTGGTTTTCGTGCATCATATGGAGGCCGAAAGTGATTGTTTTCTGACCAGGCCGGTAAAATTTTTATGGCTCTAGGGCTGTAAAATAACCTTGAAGTCAGCTGATTCTGATTTGATATGAACGGGTTTACAATAGTATATTTCGCACCTAGGTCCGAAAATGAGATATTTCCGGCTCGAAATCGGTTTTTAAGACCGAGGCCGTAGGCCGAGGACTAGAAAAAATTGAGAGCTGGAAATACATTTTTGCCCATGGTGCGAACGCTATTTTTCGCCACACCAAAAAAAAACTTCCCAATATATAAGAAATTAAAAAATAAATAAAATTCAAACAGCCTATTTTGATATTTTGAATCTTGGTTATGACAATTTTTACTGTCAATTAATTTCAATATTACTAATTAATCATTTACAATAGTGACCATATTTTTATACTATTAATATTAGGCGCAAGTTTTGCGCCCAGTGAAATATATCCATTGATAAATGGATGAATAGAATTATCATTACTATTTTGAAATAATGTGATTAAAAAATTAATATAATTGCATATTTCACAGTTTTGTCTCAAAATATATCTAAAAAATTGATTGAAATTAAAAATACAGTAGCTAATATAAAAAATAGGTAATAAAAGTCGAAATTCATCGACAAAAAAAAAGTCATTGACCAAGATTCGAACCTAGATAATGTTTGTTATTCACTGAGCTTTGAGTTCTGATGTTTACGCCTTTACACTCTCGGCCATTGTGTAATGTTGAACATGGGGGCATGACTGATAACACTTAGCATACACGTAATACTGTACACTGTAAACTGGACTTCTAAAAAAGTTTACTTCACTCCTAAAAAGCATACAACATACTTTGGCTCATGACTTATATTATTAAAATTAATATCATTATCTTTCCCACAGTAAAATTTTCACTCTGAATTGAGTCAGGTAAAGTATGTAAGCTACTATAATATAGTGTATAGCGGCAAATTTGAAGCCAGTTTGCCGGCATTTTCACAACAAAATATTGCTCTGAAAATAGTTAAATCATAGAGAAAACATTCGAAGATTCAATCTTGAGTGGGCCTAATGTTTTCTCTATGTGGTTTAATATTGAAGAAAAATTATCTAAAAGTTTTAATAATGAATTATGAAAAAATTACTAGGAATTTTTCAGTCAAGGCTGAGTTTCACCAGTAAGCTTACCTTAAACTTTAGATCTCTGCTGTATTTTCTTATTATTATTGTTGATTGTATTGCATTAAGAAGTGGAATTCGATAATAAAAAAGAAACAATTATTACTCTACCTCACTTTTAAATATTGATACAGTTATTGTACTTTGATTTCAAATTCGTTTCTTCACTTTTAAATACTTGCAATATGTACCTTTCTGGCAATGGACAATGCAGCCAACATTATATTGTTGAGGCTATGGAGATATATTATGGAGATTCTATTGTTTGATATCGAAAACACAATAATAAATATTAAATTATGAAACAGAAATTTATAAAATATATTATAGACATAATACCGCGATTCACGATACATAATTATATAGATTATTACAGTCTTTATGAGATTATCTCTAATAAAACAAATATAACTTGTTGCACCCTTGTTTATTATAAAAACTTAAAATATTTGAACACAAATATTATCTCTCTATGATTCTTGTGAGATCGGACACAATCAGCTGTTATCCAAGGTCATTTTACAGCCCTAGGGCCGTAAAGTTTTACCGGCCTGGTCGGAAAACAATCACTTTCGGCCTCCATATGACGCACATAAACCAGCTCATTACATCCAAGTGTGGCGAAAAATAGTTTTCGCCCCACTTGGATGTAATGAGCTGGTTTTCGTGCGTCATATGGAGGCCGAAAGTGATTGTTTTCTGACCAGGCCAGTAAAATTTCCACGGCCCCAGGGCTGTAAAATAACCTTGAAGTCAGCTGATTCTGATTTGATGTGAACGGGTTTACAAAATAGTTTATGGAACGGAATCAGTTTATGCTTCTAGAATTGAATAAAGTATTCTGCAATAAGATACTATCATTTTATTCGGATTAATGAGATACAAATAAGATATTATGAACGATTCAAATTCAATTTTCAGAGTATAATAGAATCTAAAATCTAACCTCATATAGTGAGGTCCATGTTATAATGGTAGTGTAGGAAGATAGGAGAAAAGGGTTGCCAGATCTCAGCCTTGCCACCCAAACAGCTGATACTGGTATATCTCATCAATTTAACTGTTCATTATTGTTGAAAATAGTTAGTCATATTTTATTTGTCAAGAAAATATATTTTTTGAAGATGTAATAATGAATTTTCATGATTGAGATTGAATATTTTGTCAATTAGTTGAATTAGTACATTGTTGATAAACGATGGGGCAACATCGCAATGCGTGAAAGAGATAGCGCCATTTGCTTTGTTGAATGATAGACAAGGATAGCAACACCATTGCAAATCACATACTGCCATTATAACGTGGACCTCACTATAGTACTGCGTTTATCACGAAACCTGGAGGATAATTTTGGAACTACTTGGGCAATATTCTTTAGTGCTGAACGTTTTTACAAATAGTTTATCAAACGAAATCAGTTTATGCTTCTAGAATTGAATAAAGTGTTCTGCAATAAAATTCTATAATAATTTCAGTTCACAGACATCAAGGAGAACTGAAATCTCTACAAAGGAACGGGAAAGGGGATGTGCTTCAGTTTTGAGTGTAGAGACAGAGTGAGATGTGTGATGGGAGATTGAGAGGGAGGTTGGAGCATGAATCATAGCTAGAGGTTTGTGAGGGAGTAGTTCTATAGAAGTGGGAGAATGCAATTTTTTCTCACTACTTTGTTGTTCAGTTTGGTGCAGCTTGGCTATACGAGATTTAACAGAATAAAGCTTGGTTTTCATAATCAAGATTATATATTTTGTTCATTAATTATCAATTCTACATTGTTAAAAGATGATCTGGTAACAGAGCAGAACGAGAAAGAGATAGCGCTACTATCCGCTTTGTTCGATAATATAGTGAGGTCCACGGTTTAATGGCAGTGTTTGAATAGCAATGGTATTTCTATCCTTGTCCATCATTCAACAAAGCAGATTGCGCTATCTTTTTCTATATAGTGAGGTCCACGTTATAATGGCAGTGTTTGATTAGCAATGGTATTGCTATCCTTGTCTATCATTCAACAAAGCAGATAGCGCTATCATTCTCTATATAGTGAGGTCCACGTTATAATGGCAGTGTTTGATTGGCAATGGCATTGCTATCCTTGTCTGTCATTCAACAGAGACGATAATGCTATCTCTCTCTCGCTTTGCTCTGTCGACAGATCAGCTTTTAACAATGTAGAATTTATAATTAATCAATTATTATTATTAATAGATTAATTATTAGAATGAGTCTTGCTAATGCCTCCTATCATAGAGAAACAATAGCGTAAGTAGATATCCCATGGTTTAGGGCGGTTATGTTGCAACTTTTACTGTTATCTCAAGCCGATTACTGTCGATTTTTACTGTTTTTTTGGGGTGAGAGTGTATGATCGGCACGATATGAGAGACTACGACCGTCACATAGCTTTACGGGAAAGAACTACATGTGCGGCTTTAAATAACAGCAAAAGTTGCGACATAAACGTCCTATACCATGGAATATCTACTTACGCTATTGTTTCTCTATGCTTCTATAGACGGTAGCTGATACAGGTTTATTGATGTAATATTATTTGTTCATTCTAGTTCAAAATAATAAATTATAATTATTTTATTAAGCAAGAAATTATATTTTTAATTGATTTAATAATTAATTTTCATAATCAAGATTATATACTTTGTTCATCAATTATCAATTCTACATTGTTGAAAGATGATCTGGCAACAGATGAGAACGAGAAATAGATAGCGCTATCTGATTTGTTGAATGATAGGCAAGGATAGCAATACCATTGTCGAACAACACTTCAGATATGTTCCTTATTGAATTTCGGTAGCTGATACAGGTTTATTGGGTCAATTTCCACACAGAAAAAACTAAACAAGTAGAGAACACATTATAAGAATCTTTTGTAACTAACTATTGTATGTAATATTGTATTTTATCTCATATTTTTGTAATTGATGTTGTAGTTTTAGTTTTCTTGGGAAATAAACATTCATTTATTTATTTATTATATTATATATTATATATGTTATATATAGTGGACCTCACTAAAGAGGTGTTAGAGTGAGCAGTTCTGTAAGAATGAACCGTTAATATTACATCAATAAACCTCATCAGCTACCGAAATTCAAAAAGGAACATATCTGTCAAATTCCATGAAAATCTAAGGCTGCGTTTCGCCGTCAAAGCGGAACATAATATGAACATAAAGATAAATGCAAAACCGTAAACTTAAATCTTAGACCTCACTTCGCTCGGTCAATGAACTATTTCACAATTCACTGATCTCAAAATTCGAGTAGGTTCATTGAAATGTGAGATATATTAATATGAGCTCCATGTATCAATGGAAGAGATATCTATGTATCAATGTAGGAGATATCTCCTTAGGCTCAACTTACACCTACGCGACTCAGGTCGAGAAGAGACTCGACTCTAGTGGAGGGCATGTGTTTTCAAATGTAACGTCGCGGAGACTAGAATCGCCTGGTCTGAGTGTCACCATTTGAAAACACTCTCGACTAGAGTCGAGTCTCTTCTCGACCTGAGTCGAGCCAGTGTAAGTTGAGCCTTAGAGTTGGGGAAACCATAGCAAACCTGGGGTTATGGCTGTTATCAATACTGTTGAGCATCTGTAAATCTAACTCAAGCACTCCAAGTAGGTTATAATGTTTCTAAGCCAATTCACCTTCGACTCTTAATTCCTTCTGATCCTATAGTGAGGTCCACGTTATAATGACAGTATTTGATTAACTTTGGTTTTGCTATCCTTGTCTATCATTCGACAAAGCCGGTGGTACTATCCTTTCCTAGGTCCACAACCATATCAATTATGTTTTTGACAGTGTAGAAATTAAATTAATTAATGCAGAGAATCGGCATCGCTATTCTTCTATCTTTATCCACTGCCATAACAACGTGGACCGCACTATAGTAGACGACAAGGGACTGGATATCAAGACTATAGTGAGGTCCACGTTATAATGGCAGTGTTTATTTAGCAATTTTATTGCTATCCTTGTCTATCATCCAACAAAGGGATAACACCATCTCTTTCTCGCTTTGCTCTGTTGCCGGATAATCTTTCAACAATGTAGAATTAATAATTAATTAACAAAATACTTCATCTTAATCATGAAACCTCAATATGAAATAATGAAACATATAATTTTTGTCATAGTCCATAAATTTCAGCTGTTTTACATGTATGAAATCAAGCCGGTAAACAGCTGATTGTAAAACAAATGAACATATGATTCTCATTACAGCATACTATACTGGAATGGAATCATTTATGTTCCCTTCACAGTCGAGTATATTATTCCTAGTTCCGAATTTGGAGCAGCAAAACCAAGGTCTATGAATACAGGTCATAACACAATCCCGTGATGCATTGCAAAATCGCCATTTTATGGGGTCCAGTTCAACAATTTTCAAATCAAATCAAATCAATTTATTCTCACCATTTACAAATAATACAGTACAGTTACAGTACATTTTTATATACCCTTACGTTATGAGAGACTCTTATGTAGGCTTAAGCCTGTGTTTGTGAGGGCCTGGCGTAATTCGCTGAATTTAAAATCTCTCAGATGTTATTTTTTAGATTGAACAAAATGATGTGTTATTTTGTTATATTGTTCAAGGAATATTGCTTGGCTGAAAATTGTAAAATAAATTGTTCCAACAGAATAATAATATTTATTCCAACTGGGAACTGAATTTTTGATTTTCAGATTTAATTGATCGGGAACTAAAAATCTTTTTGAAGTTGGCCTCGCATATTTCTGTCTTGTACCGATGCCTTATGAATCATAATCATTAAAATACAAGAATAAGAACAATTTTTAATAATAAATAAATGATATAATAAATAATAAATAATTGAGGCATTTATTAGTGAAATTCCATTATTAAAGAATTTAAAACCTGAATTCACATATTATTTAAATTAGAATAATGTTTTTAAAATGCAAAATTTTGTTACAAGCAAATTGACTTAGATTGGATTTTCAAATGTACCGCCATGGAGACCCCACATAATGGCCGCTCCATAAGGAACACGAGTGTCATGACCTGTATTCATAGACCTTGAGCAAAACTACTGCCTTTTAGCTCTCCAAGTGGATGTTTTTTGTCAACTACAATCAAGAAATTCCTGATTCGAAACTTGTAAACTGGGCTATGTTTATAGAATGCATATAGTTATGTCAGCACAAGCAGTTTGTTTTCTGTTTCTCAATTATTCTTTTCTAGATTATTATGACAAAAAATAGTGTAAGTTACTTGAACGTGAATATCTTTTGCAGTGATCGAATGTAATTCTAGTCGAGACTAACGCCTCAACTAGAAAAACCACTCTCGCCTGCAAAACCGTCCGTCCCATCCATGTGACTTAAGATACTATTCTTGCTTGATAAAATATAGTTGATTTTTTTAAACGAGAATGGAAAGTTGATTGATAAACATCAATAAACCTGTATCAGCTACCGTCTATGGAAGGCATTGACAAGACAGAGGATCGGCAATGTTGTTCTCCTATCTTTATCCACTGCCCTTATAACGTGGACCACACTATTGCTATTTATCAATGCTGTTCAGCATCTGAAAATCTATGTCAAGCTTTCCAAGTAGGTAACAATGCTCCTAAGCCGATTCAGCTTCGAGTTTTAATGCCTTGTGCTCACTAACCTATTATTTTGAGCAAGCAATTTCTGTATATATCTGGTTATTTTTATATCTGATTAATTTTATATCTGGCTATTTTTATATCTTGTTATTTATGTTTTACGGATCTCGAAAACTGCTCTAACGATTTTCACGAAATTTTGAACATAGTAGGTTAATGATATAAAGATTCGATTGCACTAGGTCTCATTCTTTGGAAAACACGCTGAACGAAAACAGATTGGTAAACAGATGATAATCTCGCTGTCTCTCGATAACAGAAGATGCGTGTGCCTGTCTGGGAGAGAGACAGAATTATTTCCAGCTGTGTAATCATAATCAATCAGCGAGAAACTTTATCTAGCTATACAATTTAATCAATTTGATCAACATAATCTGATTTGTTGAAACGACATGATAATCCTCCTAAACTAGTGTACATCATAATTTTCAAAGTTGATCATTATTTGACAATTTCAAGTGATTAGTGAGTGCTATTTTATTATTAAATTCAGTTTGTATATAATCTGAATTATAAATGTTTTGTTTTTAAATGTTTGAACAGAAAATTGAACCTGAATTCAAGTGTGTGGAACATAACCTTCTTTCTAGACTATTTTTATAGTGTATAAATCAAAATTCGGGAAAAAAGTTTTGGGCTGCGCCTGTTGGTACTTCACCAATCATTTTGAAGAATTGTGTTCGGTTTATCAAAAGTCAATAAATAAATAACGAGCAAAGCTCGGTGCCCCGATATTGGACATTTATCAATACTGTTGAGCATCTGAAAATCTATCTCATGCTCTCCAAGTAGCTAACAATGTCCCTAAGCCAATACAGTTTCAACTCTTAATGCCTTATGATGATTCTAGTAGACGACAAGGGACCGAATATCAAAATTAGATATTATTTATTAATACGGTAGAGCATCTGAAAATCTATCTCATGCTCTCCAAGTAGCTAACAATGTCCCTAAGCCAATTCAGTTTCAACTCTTAATGCCTTATGATGATTCTAGTAGACGACAAGGCACCGAATATCAAGATTAGATATTTATTAATACGGTAAATCATCTGAAAATCTATCTCAAGCTCTCCAAGTAGGTAACAATGCTCCTAAGCCAATTCAGCTTCGAGTCTTAAGGCCTTGTGATGATTGTAGAGAACGACAATATCAAGGGACTCTCCAGGGTGTGGGAGGGCGACAGTGAATTTCGAGGGCAGCTAGATTCTAGATGATCGCCATCAAAATATGCAAATTTAATGGGTGTCAGGTGTAGCCCAAGTAACTCCCTACTTCAGCACATGTTGGTCCCATAAATCGTCACTTAAGAGCCCCTTGGTTGAATATCTCCTCCAGTAGGGCCGGTCGATCTTGATCGTGAGGCCCTTTACACACTACATATCCATTTATGTGAAGTACATGCATGAACATGTATGTGTGTACATGCATGTGTGTTCATGCATGTGTGTACATGAAGTCATTAACGGAACTGTTATACACTATTAGTCAATGTCAAGTGAGGACACAAACTGCGGCTATTATCCTGAGTCAGTTTCCAGCCTATAAGTTTTGCATGACACTATTTTGCATTAACAAAATTCAGAAAGTTTGAATGAAGGGTACATATAATGATCACTGTTGAATTTGTAATGGTGATTACTCGTACAATCTCTCATCACTTGGTAGAGAGTTAGTGGGGAGGATATTTTTAATATTCTTTCCAAAGAATGGACATTGATATGTCCAAAGCTCCGCCAATTTATGTAGATGCATAACAATATAATTATCTATAGTTATTATATTACAAATTGCTTTTTCATATCATATACAGTTCAATAATTATTTTCTCAGTCTATATTATGTAAATTCATCTATAATTTTGCTGTTTTGTAAGCTATTGTATATAAGTGTATAAGCCAGTATATATTGTAATCTACATAAATAAAGTACTCAATCAATCAATCACTTTCGTCACCTTGTCGAGTTTATCCTTATTATCCTACTATATTGAGCAAGTAATTTCTGCATATATTTTTATATTATTTTGACTGTCTATATTTAAGGCTATTTATGTCCAACGGATCTCCAAAACGGCTCTAACGATTTTCACGAAATTTGGAACATAGTAGGTTTATGATATGGGAATTCGATTGCACTAGCTCTCAACCCTGATATAAGTCGCTGAAGGACATAAAAAGGATACCAATTATTCATCCTTGAGAAAACAGTTGATAATTTTGTCGTCTGTCAATAACAGAAGATGCATGCGTGCCTGTGTGGGAGAGAGACAGAATAATGTTCAGCTGTTCAATCAATCAGCTTATCTCACGAGGAGTAATGTATAGAAATTTCAATCGACTTGTTCAAAATGATCTGATTTGTTGACATGACATGGTATATCATTCTAAATAAGAGTATATCATAATTTTCAAAGTTAATTTTTATTTTACAGTTTTAAGTGATTAGTGAGTGTCATTTTTTCTTTCAATTTGGTTTGTAAACGATCTAGATTAGAACTTTTCTTTTCTCAAATGTTTGGACTGAAAATTCGACCTGAATCCAAGTGTTTGGGCATAACCTACTTTTTTGAAAATACTAAGTGTATAAATCAAAATTCGGGGAAGAAACAGTTTTGGGCTGTGCCTCTTAGTCCTTTCCCAATCATTTCAAAGAACTATTGAGTTCTGTTTATCAATAAATAAATAACGAGCGAAGCTCGGTGCCCCGATATTGGACATTTATCAATACTGTTGAGCATCTGAAAATGTATCTCAAGCTCTTGGAGTAGGTAACAATACTCCTAAGCCGATTCAGCCTCTACTCTTAATGCCTTATGATGATTCTAGTAGACGACAAGGGACCGAATATCAAAATTAGATATTATTTATTAATACGGTAGAGCATCTGAGAATCTATCTCAAGCTCTTGGAGTAGGTAACAATGTCCCTAAGCCAATTCAGTTTCAACTCTTAATGCCTTATGATGATTCTAGTAGACGACAAGGGACTGAATATCAAGATTAGATTTTATTTATTAATACGGTAGAGCATCTGAAAATCTATCTCAAGCTCTTGGAGTAGCTAACAATGTCCCTAAGCCAATTCAGTTTCAACTCTTAATGCCTTATGATGATTCTAGTAGACGACAAGGGACTGAATATCAAGATTAGATATTTATCAATACGGTAGAGCATCTGAAAATCTATCTCAAGCTCTCCAAGTAGGTAACAATGCTCCTAAGCCAATTCAGTTTCAACTCTTAATGCCTTATGATGATTCTAGTAGACGACAAGGCACCGAATATCAAGATTAGATATTTATTAATACGGTAGAGCATCTGAGAATCTATCTCAAGCTCTCCAAGTAGGTAACAATGCTCCTAAGCCAATTCAGTTTCAACTCTTAATGCCTTATGATGATTCTAGTAGACGACAAGGGACTGAATATCAAGATTAGATATTTATTAATACGGTAGAGCATCAGAAAATCTATCTCAAGCTCTTGGAGTAGGTTACTATACTCCTAAGCGAATTCAGCCTCGACTCTTAATGCCTTATGATGATTCTAGTAGACGACAAGGGACTGAATATCAAGATTAGATATTTATTAATACGGTAAATCATCTGAAAATCTATCTCAAGCTCTCCAAGTAGGTAACAATGCTCCTAAGCCAATTCAGCCTCCACTCTTAATGCCTTATGATGATTCTAGTAGACGACAAGGGACCGAATATCAAGATTAGATATTGTAATCTACATAAATAAAGTACTCAATCAATCAATCACTTTCGTCACCGTGTAAGTCCAACGTGTCGAGTATAACCTTATCAGTAGTTTTGTAAACAGTAGACCTCACACAGTTTTCTCATCCACAAGTATCTGGTGTCACCTGTTCTAGTTCCAGCTGTGCCAGTCTTCATACAAAATATCTGTCATATGTTTCACGGTCTATTATAAACTCTCTCAATTTTAGAGATGGTGAAGATGATGAACGTTTCCTTCGAATCATCCAACTAATTGAATCTTCACTTTTCTTCCAATAGATGTGCATTAGAGTTATGTTTATTTTTACTTTCCTTGCCCTATTACCATAGGTAAGGAAAGTATTGCTTTCCGAAAAAAATTAAGATACCCCAATTTCTGAATTTCTATACGTTTCAAGGACCTCTGAGTACAAAAAAGTGGTTTTTGGGTATTGGTCTGTATGTATGTGTGTGTGTGTGTGTGTGTGTGTGTGTGTGTGTGTGTGTGTGTGTGTGTGTGTGTGTATGAGTGTATTTGCGTCTGTGTACACGATATATCATCTCCCAATTAACGGCATGACTTGAAATTTGGAACGTAAGGCCCTAACAATATAAGGATACGACACGATCAATTTCGATCAAATGTGATTCAAGATGGCGGCTAAAATGGAGAAAATGTTGTGAAAAACAGGGTTTTTTGCGATTTTCTCGAAAACGGCTCCAACGATTTTGATTCAATTCATACCAGGAATAGTCATTGATAAGCTCTATCAATTGCCACAAAACACATATCTGTAAAATTTCAGGAGCTCCGCCCCATCTATGCAAAGCTTGATTTTAGATTCTCAATTATCAGGCTTTAGATACAATTTAAAAAAAAAATTTCGAGTGGAAAAGATTGAGCATGGAAATCTCTACAGTTAATGTTTAGTAACATTTACACCTAAAATTGAAAATAAGCACGAAATTCGAGAAAATGTGATTATCCAATTGCAAACTATTGGCAACTGTTGATTCTATTAAATGATTCACTATGAAGAGATAGCAGACCTCGTGTGTCTCCAGCGTTATCGCCCTGTCACCAGCTTGCTCAAATCTTCAAATAGTAGACTTGAGATGCGCGGGAACACTACTGTAGCGTCAGGTGATCAATTTTCATAACGGCATGGAAAGTTGTGTGAGTGCGCCACACCAGATTTTAGAGATGGTGAAGATGATGAACGTTTTCTTCAAATCATCCAACTAATTGAATCTTCACTTTTCTTCCAATAGATGTGCATTAGAGTTATGTTTTTTTCGAGTTGTTTAAAGCTGCGTACACATATACGCGCCTCCAACCCGCACCGAGCACGCTCCGCCCTCGTACCGCCCTCGTTCCTCCATCGCACCGCAGTCGCTCCGCCCCCGCTCTGCAGTCGCACCGATCATGAACGTTACGGAAGATATTAGCTCTTCTCGCGTTCCCCGGTCGATCCACTCTTGCTCCCCGGTCATCATCAATCGCTCTGCTGGAGTGACGTTCGGTTGCGGAGCAGAGCGGAAGTTTGTACGTACCTTAACAGAGTAGCCAAACAGAACCAGATATTTCAACTGCATAGAGGCCGCGGCATTAGCGCTGGTATAACATGGGCCTTATAGAAATAGACACGGCTTCTCCAGGCATCTGTTTAATGAATGCAATGAATAATCCACTTGTCAGCTGATTGATCATAAATAATTCTATAGTCTGATTAATCCTATCTTCAGAGTGGATGATATATACAGTGATATCGGAGTATGGAGGAAATTCCTTCTCCCTTATATTATCTTTAAAATGCGAAATTTCAAGAAACCTTGTGTATACAATGACGCGCGCAGTAAAAAAGGAAATGAATCACTAATTGCAGAAAGGGAACATGTCCAACTTTTTCAAAAATTGTTTTTTTTTTAAATCTACTATTTAATATAAGATACATCGTTTACTGTAGGAAGGATACATGTCCAACTGAAAGCATTGTAATGATGACGTTTTGAATATATCGTTTAGATTCAGGTTTCAATAAGTTTTTTGTATCTCCTGAAAAATTATGAAAACTGAACATGTTCCCTTTCTGCAATTAGCGATTCAAATACTCCTGCCAAATCTCATCGGATTCTATCAACGCGTTTGGCCGTAATCGCGTTACATACAGACAGACAGATGAAAGAAAATTCAAGTTAAAACATAGACCTCACTGCGCTCGGTCAATTATATCGTATGAAATTGGCTGTACCTCTCAATTTGAGTAGGTTATTCCAATTTTATACCTACTTATTTATACCTATTCCTATACCTATTCCAAAATAAATATATTTGTTAAGTTAGTAGTAAAAATTGTGAACATGAGATGTAAAAGTGAGATGTATTTGATTTCGAAATATCTACCACGAAGCTGGGTAGATCCGGGCTCAAAATTAAGAAGTATAGTGTGGTCCACGTTATAATGGCAGTGGATAAAGATAGAAGAATGACGATGCCGATTCTCTGCATTAATAAATTATATTTCTACACTGTCAAAAACATAATTGGCATCGTTGTGGACCTCATCAAATAATTGTGTTATGTATCAAGTTGAGATGATACTGTATCTTATTGTGTTGATACTGTATCATATTGAGTTTCTTTTGATAACAGGTGTCGTGGATGCGTAAGCGGGATCTTCACATCCTGACCAGTAACATTTTCACATACACGGGAGACGGTCGCTTCAGTGTGTTGCACCCGGAGTCAAGTGATGACTGGAACCTGAGGATAGAGTATGTGCAGCCACGTGATGCCGGCATTTACGAGTGTCAGGTCAACACAGAGCCCAAACTCAATCTGGCCACATTCCTCGATGTTGAAGGTGAGCAAATATTATCAATTCATTCAAAAAATAGTTTTATTAAATAAAAATACTAACAAATAATCACAAGTTCACAGTTGAGGAGAATGTTGAGTTTCTGCAACAAAGGCAGATCTTTGAATATTCTAGAGCAGTGGTTCTCAAAGTGTGGGGCACGACCCCCTAAGGGGGGGGCGCAAAGCTTGGTTGGAAAATGCTTTAAATTTACCTCTAAAATACTTACGATAAGCAATGTTCCTATTTTTACTTACTTATGATACGGTCGTCTATTATATCGAAATTTCTCTATTTCTCTCAAGATTTCTCAATATTCGTCACGCTTCACCTCTCTCTTATTCATATCCTTGTCTCTCTCCTTACTATTTCACTATCCTATGATTTATAATAATTATCAAACAATAATTTCCATCGTCTTTTTACTTTCCTTGCCCTATTACCATAGGTAAGTATTGCTTTCCGAAAAAAATAAAGGTACCCCAATTTTTTCAATTTCTATACATTTCAAGGTCCCCTGAGTCCAAAAAAGTGGTTTTTGGGTATTGGTCTGTATGTGTGTGTGTGTGTGTTGTGTGTGTGTGTGTGTGTGTGTGTGTGTGTGTGTGTGTGTGTGTGTGTGTGTGTGTGTGTGTGTGTGTGTGTGTATGAGTGTATGTGCGTCTGTTTACACGATATCTCATCTCCCAATTAACGGAATTACTTGAAATTTTGAACTTAAGGTCCTGACTCTATAAGGATCCGACACGAACATTTTCGATCAAATGCAATTCAAGATGGCGGCTAAAATGTTGTCAAAAACAGGGTTTTTCGAGATTTTCTCGAAAACGGCTACAACGATTCCGATCAAATTCATACCTAGAAAAGTCATTGATAAGCTCTATCAAGTGCCACAAGCCTCATATCTGTAAAAATTTCAGGAGCACTGCACTATCTATGCAAAGTTTGAATTTAGATTCCCAATTATCAGGCTTCAGATACAATTTAAACAAACATTTTCAAGTTGAAAAGATTGAGCGTAAAAATCTTTACAATTAATGTTCAGTAACATTTTCACCTAAAATTGAAAATAAGCTCGAAATTCGAGAAAATAAGATTATTCAATTGCAAACTGTTGGCAACTGTTGATTCTATAATAATTCACTATGAAGAGATAGCAGACTTCGTGTGTCTGCAGCGCTATTGTCCTGTCACCAGCTGGTTCATATCTTAGAAAAGTAGACTTGAGATGCGCGGGAACACTTAGCGTCAGGTGATCAATTCTAATAAGGCAAGGAAAGTTGTGTGAGTGCGCCACATCAGATTTTTGAAATTACATGTGAGTAATTTTTACTCATAAAATATTTATATCAACCGTATTGTCAAATTCAAATTCTCAATCAATAACTGCTCCCTCAACAAGATAGAAAAAGAAAACCTCATTCATCTCCAAGTTGACTTTTCGCTAAAAATGAACTCCAAAGAATATTCTCCTACATCCTTCTGGATTGGTGTGCAAAAGGAACACTCAATTTTGAGTAAAAAGGCATTGAATATATTGACTCCATTTGCTACAATTTATCCGTGTGAAACTGGGGTTCTGCTCTATAGTGAGGTCCACGTTATAATGACAGTGGATAAAGATAGGAGAATAGCGATGCCGATTCTCTGCATCAATTAATTATATTTCTACACTGTCAAAAACATGATTGGCATCGTTGTGGACCTACAGAAGGATAGTAGCACCGGCTTTGACGAATGATAGACAAGGATAGCAATTCCAAAGTTGATCAAATACTGTCATTATAACGTGGACCTCACTATAGCTGCCATGAAAAGTGAATATAGATCAAGACTGGATGTGACCCAGGAACTTAGAGTAGCGTTATCGGAGCTGACACCTCGTTTCAACAAACTCTGTGCGAAAAAAACAAGCTCATCCTTCACACTGACGCTCTTTGTATTGCTAATTTCTATGAGAAACAAAAATAACAACTATGTACTATAGTAGCTGTAGTACCTGAGTGAATTATAATTGTTTGTATTGAATTTGTTGTTTTATTATGATTGAAACTAATGCAACATTGGGTGATGCATAGAATGTGCAATACTCAACTAAATAGATATTGAGTGTAAAATATGTAGGCTAGGTATATACGTACATATACGTACGACATGTATCGGGGGTCCGGCTTACAGCTGAATCATGCAGGAGGGGCTCGAAGTAAAAAGTTTGAGAACCACTGTTCTAGAGGCTTTAGAAATAACAAGAGTAGTTAAGGACAATTCCCAATATATTTTGAATAATGACCAGATTCATTTCAACCAATACAACACTACGAATTTAGTTTTATCATAACATTGTAAGCATACATTGGTCGATAGTTTTTCTATTTACATATTTGTTTTATTATATTTTACTTTTTTCTTGCTTCTTATTTTGTGCTAAAAGTAAATTCTGTTATCATGGCGAGTCTGTTGCTTAAGCCGCCATTTTCTGACACCGTTAAGTGGGAGGAGACTGTCTAGCTGGGCCAATGGCAGGCGTTCATGCCCTCGACCAATAGCAGTACTCGCCTACTACTATAATTACTAATTAAATACTCAAATACTAGTAATTACTAGTATAATACTAAAATACTAGTATTTGAGAATTCTGCTGCTCTTGTATTTAGTTTTAGTTCATCAGAGATTGACAATGGTGTAACAACCGAAACCGGTCTTTCTAAGTATCAATAAATCTGTGGTTTTTTGACAATTTCTTAGTATTTCTATTTAATATGGGTAATTACCACAATATCAACTTCTCAACTACACAAAAAGTGGAAAAATAGTTCCCATGTTCTTTTTTACTGAAATGGTATAGAAATGTACACGTGATATTCTAACCCTATTTTGGACTGTGTAGCACTGTAAAGCACAGGGACTACCTTATTATTTTGTCTACCATATATAACATCAGTTTCATTACTTTCCTTGCCCTATTACCATAGGTAAGGAAAGTATTGCTTTCCGAAAAAAATTAAGGTACCCCAATTTGTAAATTTCTATACGTTTCAGGGTCCCCTGAGTCCAAAAACATGATTTTTTGGTGTTGGTCTGTGTGTGTGTATGTCTGTGAACACGATAACTCCATTCCTAACTAACCGATTGACTTGAAATTTTAAACTTGAGGTCCTCATAACATGAGGATCCGACAATAAGAAATTCAATAAAATTCAATTCAAAATGGCGGATAATGGCTAAAAAACAACATTTTTCACGGTTTTCTCGAAAACGGCTCTAACGATTTCCTTCTAATTTAAACCCTAGATAGCTATCTATAAGCCCTATCAACTGACATGAGTATCATTTCTGGGAAAATTGCAGGAGTTCCGTAATTCCTGAGAAGAATGAATTTTGTTAAATTTCTATTACGATTTTCTGAAAAATGACTCGACCGATTTTTTTCAAACTCATACCCTGTATAGTTATTTATCATCTCTATCAAATGGCATGTGTCTCCTCCCTGGGAAACTAACAGGGGGTCTACCCCATCCCTTAGAAATTTACTTTGTAGCCTCCTTCTCGTGCGTGAGGTAGGTAGAGCAGTTTATTCAAAAGAACACATGTCGATATTTTATTTGTAGAACAGTTGTCTTGACAACGTTTTAAAAATCCTCAAATTTCATAATTTAAACAAAGGAAAATGTACTCGGAAAACAATAACAATAGTATAATCATAGTTTTAATTATTTAGCCGCCAATCGGCATAATGTTATTCCCCGAAATTATCCTCTTTAAGAATGAGGCTTATAGATCAATGAGCAAGGAAAGTTGTGTGAGTGTACCACACCAGATTTTTAGTATCGTGAATAGATGAGAAATGAATAAAATATTATAAAACAATAGAAAAAAAATTCTCAATGTAGAATGTCAGAATTTATTATTGAGCTATTCAACTGTCTTTCTATTCCTCTCTACATTTAATCAATAATTCATTGAAAAACGAAAAAAAAGAAAAATCGGGAACTATTTTTATTCTAAAAAGTAGTGCAATTCAAGTTAATTATCGAATGCATAATCGTTTGGAAAACTGTTACAATTTATATTAATGAGTTATTAGTAGCGAAAACTGATATTAATCATAGAGAAACAATAGCGTAAGTAGATATCCCATGGTATAGGGCGTTCATGTCGCAACTTTTACTGTTATCTCAAGCCGATTACTGTTGATTATTGTCGATTTTTACTGTTTTGTTGGGGTAAGAGTGTATGAACGGCACAATATGAGAGACTACCAGCGTCATAAAGCTTCACAGGAAAGAACTACGTGGACTATCGGCTTGAGATAACAGTAAAAGTTGCGACATAAACGCCCTATACCATGGGATATCTACTTATGCTATTGTTTCTCTATGTATTAATTCATCCATTAACAAAAATACACAAAACACAGTTTAATCTTTCCTTTTCACTTTCCTTGCCCTATTACCAAAGAATTCTATCTGTATTTTGTCTCAGCCTAATGCTAGGCACACACCTGTTAGTCAAGACAAGACAAGACACGTTTAGTCACAGTACTTCACATAGTTGCTTATAAAGACATGTTCAATTTCGATGACTAATCAGTGTGAGTTGCGTCATAAGCAACTATGAGAAGTATTGTGACTAAACGTGTCTTGTCTTGACTAACAGGTGTGCGCCTATAGTGAGGTCCACGTTATAATGGCAGTGGATAAAGATAGAAGAGCAGCGATGCCAATTCTCTGTCATACAGCCACAAGCTACTATTTACAGCTGTGCTTAGTGAGAGAAGTTGTATGTATTTTTGTGTTCAAAATTTCATAAAATAACTTGATTAATTAAATATGAAATGATAATTAAGTGTTATATCTAAATATAGTTTGGTGTTTTAATTTCTCTAAATTCAAAATTTTTAGCTTATATATATTTTTGGACGAAAATTTAATTTGAACGTTTTACAGTAGAAACATAACCTATTTCTTGGACATTTTATCAATTTATCAAAATTTGGGAATGGAATAGATTTGGGCCAAGCCTGTTGTTCCTTCCTAATCATATTTATATGATTTGTGATTCTGTCCACGAATAAATAAATAATTAATTATATTTATACATTGTCAAATACATATTTGACATCGTTGCCGAGCTAGAAAAGGATAGTACTACCTGCTTTGTGGAATGATAGACGAATATAGCAACATCAAATTTAATCAACTACTGTCATTATAACGTGGACCTCACTATAGCCTAACTTTTGCTGCCAACCAACTAAAAATTCCCTACATTGGACATCGTTCATTAATATGGCCTATACCATAGAGAAACGATAGCATAAGTAGATATCCCATGGTATAGGGCCTTTATGTCGCAACTTTTACTGTTATCTCAAGCCGATAGCCCACGTAGTTCTTCCCCGTGAAGCTTTATGACGCTGGTAGTATCTCATATTGTGCCGTACATACACTCTTACCCGGTCAAAACAGTAAAAATAAACAATAATCGGCTTGAGATAACAGTAAAAGTTGCGACATAAACGTCCTATACCATGGGATATCTACTTACGCTATTGTTTCTCTATGGCTATACAATCGGATAGAGCAATCTGGTCACATGATTGTAATATGAGGGAAGGAACAGTGGAGAGGGATTAAATCAGAGGGAAACCATTTCTGTTGTGAGGTTCACGTTATATAGACCGTGGAAATTATAGGACTACAGAGTTGCCGATTCTCCGTTACTACCGCCCACTATAAAAAAGTCCGAAAACAGCTTAATATCTCATACACGAGAGTTATTTGATGGTGGGTGTGATTGGGGATCCTACTCAAATTGAAAATACTACTTTACTATGACTTCAAAATTCTGATCCGCCATTTTGGAGCCGCCATATTGAATGCATCTTTATTTTTTTAATAGGAAGGTGGACATGCGATAGATGATTTGATACGAAATTTGAAGAAAAAATGAATGGCGGAAACCGCATATCGATATCTCAAACCGTTCAGAAGATATTCACATTATTAATCAATACTATTCAAAGCAGAAAGGAGAGAAAAAGTCCGAGAACGGCTTCATATCTCAAGGACAAAGTTATTTTGATGATGAGTGTGATGGGGGATCCTATTCAAATTGAAAATACTACTTTACTATGACTTCAAAAATCTGGTCCGCCATATTGAATTCAACTTTATTTTTTTAAAATAGGAAGGTGGTCACATCATGGTCATACGATACATGATTTCGATACGAGATTTCAGGAAAAAATGAATGGTGGAAACCGCGTATCGATATCTCAAACCATTCAGAAGATATTCACATTATTATTCAATATCATGCATATCAGAAATAAAATTCATGAGTGGTATTGATTAATAATGTGAATATCTTCTGAACGGTTTGAGATATCGATGTGCGGTTTCCAACATTCAATTTTTCTTGAAATTTCGTATCAAAATCATGTCGCATGACCACCTTCCTATTCAAAAAAAAAGATGCATTCAATATGGTGGTTCCAAGATGGCGGACCAGATTTTTGAAGTCATAGTGAAGTAGTATTTTGAATTTGAGTAGGATCCCCGATCACACCCACCATCAAATTACCTTTGTGTATGAGATATTAAGCCGTTCTCGTACTTTTCACCCACCCAGTAGTATCCTCTACTATAACGTTGTCCCATTCCCCGTCACGGGAAGAATGCCAGAGACGGGAGTGTGACGATTTCTCGATCGAGCACTAAACATAAAACTTCAACGAGAGTAATGAAGCGATCGTCGAACACAATGGCCCATATGATGAATAAAACCAGAGCATATGCTCATGAGCAAGAGCATGGAGCATAAGGTTTTGCTCATGAGCAAAAGGTAGAAGCAAAAGCATTTGCTCATTTTTATATGATAAGCTTTACCTTATACTCTTACCCTATGCTCCTGAACTCTGGAGCAAATGCTCACGTATTTTAAAGATTTTTCATCAGCTGATTCGCTTTTGTAGCCTTACTTTGTTTTATAGCTCACGGAAGCGCTAAATATGCAAGTAGGGTGCAACGCTTGTGTTTGCGTCGTCTGCTCTGTTTTCTATTTATGAATAGAGTTTTAGGTCAGTTGAGTTTAGAATTTTGAAATAATAGCGTGAAAAAATGTCATCTCTATAATTATCTTCAGCATATTCTTATAATATCAATAGCCTTCTTATAATCGTCCACACTCTCATCTCCTTAAATGCGTATTTCCTATTTTGTGATGGCTATCTTTATAACAGGTAGCTAGCTATCTTTTGTATTTATTCTTTTGTAGGGATAATGATGATTATATATCATGGTTGAATCTAAAAAGAGTTTCATAGCTCTCAACTATCGGTTGTGATCGTATCTGGTATAGTTTCCTCTCCCTCATACGAATTAGTTGAGCCATTTTACTAAGAGAAAAAGGTGATAAGCTGCTCTAGACTAGACTCACCTTTTTCTTCAAAAGTTGAGCAAATGCTCTTGTTTATTCATACAATTTTGAGCAAAAGCTTTTACTTTCGAGCAAATGCTCAAACTATTTTTTTGATGAGCATGAGCAAAAGGTTTTGCTCACGTTTATTCATAGAAAATGAAGCAAATGCTCCATATTTTAGAAGTATAAGCAAATGCTCAACTTTATTCATATGGCCCAATAACGTCCTGAGGAGTTGAAACTTTGTCATCAATTTTCTCAAATTTGACATCATTTTGCTCTCGAACGTCCTTCTTGCACAGATCTTGCACAGTTATTTGCATGTTTGCCTGTCTCTTTCCTTAATAATTATCATTTGATCAGTGTTGTTTGTTTCTCTGTGCAGACACTACGGTTGCTTCGGGATCACCTCTACGTCCCGGAACGCCAGCTGTCCTCACTCAAGGTCATTTTTCTTCTTTTCTTCTTCTATTTTATTCATCTTCTCTCACTCTACCTTCTCCTTCTACTTCTATTGTATCACATATCCAACCATTATTCTACTACCTACTGTAAATCAAGGTCTTTAAATACAGGTCATGACACAATCCCGTGATGCATTGCAAAATTGCCATTTTGTGGGGTTCTAGTTCACCAAATTTTCAAATTTATCAGCTACTAGCAGTCAGGCTCGCTTCGCTCGCAATATCCGTGTAGCTCGCTCGCCTGCATTTTTATCATGTTAGGACGATCCAGTCGGGGGTCCAGACTAAACGTCTGGCTAAACGGATATGGCGAGCGAAGCGAGCCTGACGGCTAGTATTAAAGTATTCCCAGGGATAGCTCTGATGGAAGTAGCAGTGCCCAATCGATTTCTCCGCGATAAATGCATTTCAATCTTTAACTTGGTGCCAACCTAACAAAGTCAACTCAACTTAATGCCAACCTGACAAAATTATTAATTTAGTTACCAGTTAACAACTGTATCGAGGAGGTACTCTCTCTAGATTATACTGTAGTTCTATATTAACATATGGTATGGTCATTTTTCAATTATAATTAAGAGAATAAGAAGAATATACATGCTAAAAGAATAACTTTAATTCCTTAAAAACCACCCTTAGAGTTAAAATATTGCTAAAAGATTTCTCAGTGCGCCTCTAAAGGGCCAACTGAACATACCTACCAAATTTGAACGTTTTTGGTCCAGTAGATTTTTAGTTCTGCGAGTGAGTGAGTGAGTCAGTCAGTCAGTCAGTCAGTCAGTCAGTCAGTGAGTGCCATTTCGCTTTTATATATATATAGACTATCATTAAAGATTGAACAACATGATGTGTTATTTTGTTGTTCAAGGGATATTGCTTGGCTTTGAATTGTAAAATGAATTCTTCCGACAGATTAATAATATTCAGATTCCAACTAGGAACTGAATTGTTGATTTTTAGATTTAATTGATTGGGAACTTCAAACTGTTTTTGAGGTTAGCCTTTTGTCCCAATGCCTTGTGAATCTCAACAGGTTACAAGCATGAGAACATATTTGATAATAGAAAATTTGGTAAAAGAAAGGAGACGGTGCCGCCGAAAGCAATGGATGAACAGGTAGAAGTTCTAGTGACCCTTCAGTGGTCGCCTATTGTTATTGAATTTCGACATTTTCGTGGTCTATTATTAAGGATTTCACTCCAAGGAATAAATTGGTGGACCAGTCTGATTACTTGAAGGCATTTTCAGCTGTAAACCAGTGGTAGCCTACAGTGATTGGATAAACACACACATCACTATCGTTTATAAGTACAAATTTATAGTCAAACTGAGAACGTATTATCATTTTTTTATAAAGATTAAGTCCAAATACGTCCTTTTATACTTATCCTTAACTCCTTTTATATTCAGTGTACATGATGAGACCAAATAGATTGGCACGAACACACGCCGTACGCTTTCCATAAGCTGATGCTATAATATTATACATATATTCGATTATATGATTATTAAATTCATACAAATGAATATAATACGCATATCATCAGCTGATGAATAGCGCACGTTGTGTGTAACCACGAATTGTATGTAACTCAAGTCAGTCTGTATACAGCTTGTGAGCAAATTGAGTTTCATCAAATAATAAACCATTGGGAATAATTCAATAACAAGTACTTGATCACTGATCTAGATTCAATAATAAATTTTAGAAAATAGCAACAGATGTTACAAAAGTAACAGATGTAAGGTGCAAAGTGATAGATGAGTCGCTACCAGCTGAAACTGCCCTCAAGAAAGCAGACGGGGCCACTCCGGCTACTAATGAGGGTAATGAAGCCGATTCAGAGGACAATAGAGTGTGATAGTCGAGAGTTGGAGGATGAACCTTTTTTGGAACAATAGCCCAGTGTACAGGTAGCGCGGTCCCGGCTCCTTTCTTTAACCCAGAAAATTAATTATTGAAATTCCATTATTGAAAAATCGAAAATCTGAATCTACATATTATCTGAACCAGAATATTGTTTTAAAAAGCATAATGCATGATTTTGTTATGAGCAGATTGGAATTTCAAATGTACCGCCATTAGAACCCCACAAAATGGCCGCTCACGAGTGTCTTGACCTGGTTTTCATAGACCTTGCTCTGAATAGAACAAGTAGAAACGTGTACAAGAACACAAGATGCAAGTTTTTGCCAAATTGTACAGAATTGCAATTTTCCCAAGTAATTTCATACAGAGTTTTTTCCATCATACAACTTTGCATGGAATCTTATCGAAATTAAATGAATGCTTGATCACTTCGTTGAGATCACATTTTCCGTTGGGATCAAATTCTCCGTTGGGATCACATTCTCCGTTGGGATCACATTCTTCATTGGGATCACATTCTCCGTTGGGATCACATTCTCCGTTGGGATCACATTCTTCGTTGGGATCACATTCTTCGTTGGGATCACATTCTCCGTTGGGATCACATTCTCTGTTGGGATCACATTCTCCGTTGGGATCACATTCTCCGTTGGGATCACATTCTCCGTTGGGATCACATTCTCCGTTGGGATCACATTCTCCGTTGGGATCACATTCTCTGTTGGGATCACATTCTCCGTTGGGATCACATTCTCCGTTGGGATCACATTCTCCGTTGGGATCACATTCTCCGTTGGGATCACATTCTCCGTTGGGATCACATTCTCCGTTGGGATCACATTCTCCGTTGGGATCACATTCTCCGTTGTGATCACATTCTCCGTTGGGATCACATTCTCCGTTGGGATCACATTCTCCGTTGGGATCACATTCTTTGTTGGGATTCCACTCTGCAAGGATCCCTAGCCACTATTCATACAGTTTCACTGGATTTTCCTTAGTTGATGCATATCATGCATGTAATTCTATAGTGAAGATTCATGTTATAATGTCAGTGGAGAAAGATAGCAGAACAATGTTGCCAAACCTCTGTCTATTATTATTATTATATTATTATTATTATTATTATTATTATTATTATTATATTATTATTATTATAACTGTTCATTATCATTTAAATAATTCAATTATATTTTATTAAGCAATAAATCAGAGTTGAGAAGTTGATATTGTGGTAATTATTCATATTAGGGAAAAATACTGAGAAATTGTAAAAAAAAAGTTCTTCTGTTATCATAGCGAGTCTGTTGCTTGAGCCGCCATTTTGTGACACCATTGAGTGGGAGGAGACTTTCTAGCTGGGCCAATGGCAGGCGTTCATGCTCTTGACCAATAGCAGTACTCACCTACCAGTAAAAATTCTGCTGCTCTTGTATTTAGTTTTACTTTATCAGAGATTGACAATGGTATAACAACCGAAACCGATATTTCTAACTATCAATAAATCTGTGGTTTTTTGACAATAATTTCTTTTTCAACAACTTCATAATAAAATTTCTCAATAAGATGGAACATTTTATTATCTAATTATCAATTTTACTTTGTTTAAAGACAATCTGGCAACCGAGCAAAGCGAGAACGAGATAGCGCTATCCGCTTTGTTGAATGATAGACAAGGATAGCAATACCATTGCTAATCAAACACTGCCATTATAATGTGGAACTCACTATAGGGCCTAGAAGCTGACATCTTTATTCATCTATTCTTTATACATTTAATATCGGGGCACCAAGCTTTGATCGTTATTTTTATTTATCGATAAACAGAACACAATTCTCTTAAATGATCGTGTTTATATTTTACAGCTGGCTATACATCAGCTTATGAATTTCTATGATGCGATATTTTGATTTTCCACAGAATCACTCGCTCACTTTTTACTATCCACATACGACGAAAGTCTCAGCTGTTTCAGCCAAGGATGAATTATCCTTTTAATGTCGTTCAGCGAGTTTTCCCAAGGATGAAACCTAGTGCAATCGAATTTTCATATCACTAGTAGTTCTGTGAACAGTAGACCTCACGCAGTATTCTCATCCACAAGTACCTGATTGAAACTATAGACCTCATGGAAATACAGCAATAGACTGGCTTCTCCACACATCTGTGTAATCACTTGTCAGCTGATTTATGATGAATTATTCTATAGTCTGATTTTCAATCTAATATTGGTGTATGAAGGAGGCTCATTTTTTCTTTTATATTATCCTTGAAATGCAAAATTTTTAAAAACCTTGTATATACGTCGACGCGCAATTAAAAATGGAACATACCTGTCAAATTTCATGAAAATCTATTACCGCGTTTCGCCCTAAATGTGTAACATATAAATATTCGAACATTTTAACATTAAGAGAAATGCCAAACCGTGGACTTGAATCTTGGACCTCACTTCGCTCGGTCAATAAACGTACCATGTTAATGAAATTCGTTACCATGAAAATCGTTAGAGCCGTTTTCGAGATCCGTTGGACATAAATAGCCATAAATAAATATAAATGATCAAATTTAAAGAAATGAATTTAAATAACCAAATATATACAGAAATTGCCCGCTTAATATAATAGAGTACAATAGGTACATTATCAAAATGATAGTGAGACGAAAAATAAGGTAACCTGGAGATCTCTGTTGGGAGCCTCAGAGATCCAGTCGAGAGGTAGGGAAATTTTAAATCTAATTGATGCCCGGTTGCAGAGTCGACAAATAGCGTCGCCCACAAATAACAGCGCAGACTTAACTATTTAACAGGCCAATTAATTTCGTTGCAGAGACGTTCTGTTAGCTATTGCTCTGCCGATAGGTAACTGCGCGCCAACAAACACATTTTTCCGTTGCAGTGACGAAAAACCTACAGGCAGATGACGTCATCTGAGGCTACCAATAACTATAAGTGCTCTTAATGCCCAAAATCGTGCTTATAAATCCACTATACATTCGCGCCTAGTGTATTTTAAGGTTATGTTGACTTGTTTGCAAGTTTTAAAGACAGAAGAAAATGCTCATATATAATAGTTGATTACATTATTATAACGTTAACCATTTGAAACTAGATGAAGTTTAAATAAACTAAATAAAATATCATTGACTACTCGAGTAGCTTGAACGAAGATGTAATACAATTTTTAATAAATTGTATAATTTTATAAATTTGAATAATCAATTATTATTAATTTCAATAATAAGCACTGTATGTGCGCGCACAGAGTCATTAGAAATATATCTTGTAAGCTGGCTGCTTTGCTTCCAATATATATCAAAATGCCAGAAGACAATGAAATAATTCTGTCAAAAATTTTTTTTTATCAGTATTGTACAATAATAAATACACCAGTCACTTATTTTACTTCTACCTCTAATTTTATTCTACTTAATTCATTCATTTAGCTATCAAAAAATGAAACTGAAATAAAACTAAATAAGATCAAAATGAAAATAATTTATTACAAATTATTAATTTTACTTTGTTTAAAGACAATCTGGCAACCGAGCAAAGCGAGAACGAGATAGCGCTATCCGCTTTGTTGAATGATAGACAAGGATAGCAATACCATTGCTAATCAAACACTGCCATTATAATGTGGAACTCACTATAGGGCCTAGAAGCTGACATCTTTATTCATCTGTTCTTTATACATTCAATATCGGGGCACCAAGCTTTGATCGTTATTTTTATTTATCGATAAACAGAACACAATTCTCTTAAATGATCGTGTTTATATTTTACAGCTGGCTATACATCAGCTTATGAATTTCTATGATGCGATATTTTGATTTTCCACAGAATCACTCGCTCACTTTTTACTATCCACATACGACGAAAGTCTCAGCTGTTTCAGCCAAGGATGAATTATCCTTTTAATGTCGTTCAGCGAGTTTTCCCAAGGATGAAACCTAGTGCAATCGAATTTTCATATCACTAGTAGTTCTGTGAACAGTAGACCTCACGCAGTATTCTCATCCACAAGTACCTGATTGAAACTATAGACCTCATGGAAATACAGCAATAGACTGGCTTCTCCACACATCTGTGTAATCACTTGTCAGCTGATTTATGATGAATTATTCTATAGTCTGATTTTCAATCTAATATTGGTGTATGAAGGAGGCTCATTTTTTCTTTTATATTATCCTTGAAATGCAAAATTTTTAAAAACCTTGTATATACGTCGACGCGCAATTAAAAATGGAACATACCTGTCAAATTTCATGAAAATCTATTACCGCGTTTCGCCCTAAATGTGTAACATATAAATATTCGAACATTTTAACATTAAGAGAAATGCCAAACCGTGGACTTGAATCTTGGACCTCACTTCGCTCGGTCAATAAACGTACCATGTTAATGAAATTCGTTACCATGAAAATCGTTAGAGCCGTTTTCGAGATCCGTTGGACATAAATAGCCATAAATAAATATAAATGATCAAATTTAAAGAAATGAATTTAAATAACCAAATATATACAGAAATTGCCCGCTTAATATAATAGAGTACAATAGGTACATTATCAAAATGATAGTGAGACGAAAAATAAGGTAACCTGGAGATCTCTGTTGGGAGCCTCAGAGATCCAGTCGAGAGGTAGGGAAATTTTAAATCTAATTGATGCCCGGTTGCAGAGTCGACAAATAGCGTCGCCCACAAATAACAGCGCAGACTTAACTATTTAACAGGCCAATTAATTTCGTTGCAGAGACGTTCTGTTAGCTATTGCTCTGCCGATAGGTAACTGCGCGCCAACAAACACATTTTTCCGTTGCAGTGACGAAAAACCTACAGGCAGATGACGTCATCTGAGGCTACCAATAACTATAAGTGCTCTTAATGCCCAAAATCGTGCTTATAAATCCACTATACATTCGCGCCTAGTGTATTTTAAGGTTATGTTGACTTGTTTGCAAGTTTTAAAGACAGAAGAAAATGCTCATATATAATAGTTGATTACATTATTATAACGTTAACCATTTGAAACTAGATGAAGTTTAAATAAACTAAATAAAATATCATTGACTACTCGAGTAGCTTGAACGAAGATGTAATACAATTTTTAATAAATTGTATAATTTTATAAATTTGAATAATCAATTATTATAATTTCAATAATAAGCACTGTATGTGCGCGCACAGAGTCATTAGAAATATATCTTGTAAGCTGGCTGCTTTGCTTCCAATATATATCAAAATGCCAGAAGACAATGAAATAATTCTGTCAAAAATTTTTTTTTATCAGTATTGTACAATAATAAATACACCAGTCACTTATTTTACTTCTACCTCTAATTTTATTCTACTTAATTCATTCATTTAGCTATCAAAAAATGAAACTGAAATAAAACTAGATAAAAACAAACTGAAAATAATTTATTACAAATTATTAATAATTTATTACGATCTTGATTCGTAACCTCCAAGCATGAACAATACAATAAGCAGACTAGTGAACTCTATACTAACGTATAGAGTTAGTTTAGTGAACTCTATACTAACGTATAGAGTTAGTTAGTATAGAGTTCAGTGAAGCAGACAGCAGTTTTGTGATAAACAAGCGCCATGTTGTGACGTCATCCGACTGGAGGTTTGGAAGAACAGACTGTTCACAGTGATCCCCTCTCCGGTGCCAATACATTAGTTGGATAGAAGCATACCACGCAAAAAGTGGTATGAGCAGCAGTGTGACTTATGTGTGAGCCTTATCAGAGCCATTGTTAAAAGGGGTCTGGCAAACGACTCTGCAACGAACATCTATTTATGGGCGAGTTGTTAACTAACGGCTCTGTTAACTATGGGTGACTTTATGTAGCGACTCTGCAACGAACATCTATTTATGGGCGAGTTATTAACTATTGGCTCTGTTAACTATGAGTGACTTTATGTAGCGACTCTGCAACGAACATCTATTTATGGGCGAGTTATTAACTATTGGCTCTGTTAACTATGGGTGACTTTATGTAGCGACTCTGCAACGAACATCTATTTATGGGCGAGTTGTTATTTAACGGCTCTGTTACCTATAGGTGACTTTATGTAGCGACTCTGCAACCGGGCATTAGAGATCCAGTCTAGAGGTAGGGAAGTTTTAAATCTAATTGAGTCAATCTCACAGGTAGAGAAGGACCATTGGAAGTGAAGTTTATCCCTCTGAAACTAAATTCTCTCCACCAGAATTTAATACTCTTCACACTGTTTGCAGAGTCGACCAGTCTCTCGCTTTCAATGAAGGTCTTCCAACCGTCAAAGAACGTTGTTTGCTATTCCTCGAATACTACCATGCTTTGATATGCATGTTTCACTACCTATGGGTGAATTTCACACGTGGAAGGCATCTCTTACTATTAAACTGGTGAACCGCTGTAGATAAAAGTTTCGTTTAAATTATTTCTCTGGTATATTCATCGAATGAATATATTGTTGAATGAAACTTGGTTCCAGTATAGTCTAAGAAGAAGATAGAAAAGAAGAAAGAGAAGGAGGAGGAGAAGAAGAGGAAGAAGAAGAAGGAGAGGAGGAAGAAGAAGTAGAAGAGGGAGGAGAAGGAGGAGTAGAAGAGGTAGCAGATGCAGGAGAAGGAGGTAAAGCATGAGGAGGAGGTTGTAGAGGGGAGGAAGAAGAAGAAGGAGGACTACAAGGAGGAGAAGGAGAAGAAAAAGTTGGCGGTTAAGAAGAAGAAAAAGTAAGAAAAGGAGAAGATGAAAGAGAAGAAGGATAAGAAGAAGGAGAATGAGAAGAACGAGGAGAAGGTTTGGAAGAAGAAGAAGAAGAACGAGGAGGAGGAGGAGGAGGAGGAGGAGGAGGTGGAGAAGAAGAAGAAGAAGAAGAAGAAGAGAAGAAGAAGAAGAAGAAGAAGAATGAGAAAAAGAATGACAGAAAGGAGAAGAATGAGAAGAAGTAGGGTGAGAAAGAGGAGTAGAAGAAGTGGAAGAAGAAGAAGTAGAAGGATGAGAAGGTGAAGCAGGAGGAGGAGCAGGAGTGGATGAAGAAGAGGAAGAAGAAGAAGAAGAAGAAGAAGAAGAAGAAGAAGAAGAAGAAGAAGAAAAAGAAGAAGAAGAAGAAGAAGAAGGAGAAGAAGAAGAAGACGTAAGGACAAGTTTACATCGTATGTATGGAGAATCCCACACATGTGCATGTAACCATGTGTATTGATGAAATGTGCGGTTCCAGATTTGGATATCAGCTATAGTGAGGTCCACGTTATAATGGCAGTGGATAAAGATAGAAGAAAAGCGATTCCGATTCTCTGCATTAATTAATTATTTCTCTACACTGTCAAAAACATAAATGGCATCGTTGTGGACCTAGAAAAGGATAGTACCACCGGCTTTGTCGAATGATAGAAAATGATAGCAAAACCAAAGTTGAACAAATACTGTCATTATAATGTGGACCTCACTATAGTCCAGTTATAATCTAAGGGCCACTGCTAACAAATATGTAACCTATAACACTAATATTGAATGTATAAGGAGGCAGTTAATTTACATAGGTACTTAAATAATAAACCTCATTCCAAATCACTTTCTCATGGACAATAAGATCAGCGGGAAAATTAAACTGGACATACAGTAATTTCTTCTTCCATTTAGATATATGACTCGAGATTTCTGCTCCAGCATTGTTTTTTCATTAGTTTTTTCATTTTTCAGCTATTCCTCTGTTTTCTTCCTTCCCACAATTTCTCCCCTTCCTTTTTTCCTCATTACTTCTCTTCTCCTCTTTGCCTGCCGGGAAACCATAATAGTTGGCTAGGTATCTTCCTCTCTTTTTTCTCTTCTCCAACACACCCAAACACAAAGCCCATGGTTTTTTATATTATTAGTTTTATTTGTTCCGTAATTCTTTGCAATTTTGTTTTGTGTGTTTTTAATAAATTGAAAATTGAAGAACCGGTTTCGGTTGTTAAACAATTTTCAATCTCTGATAAAGATTGTTGTCCTCTGATAAACAGATCAGAAATTCAGGTTTCTGATTAAAAACTCAGGTTTTTCAGAGATTGACAATCATCGAAGAAACCAAAACGGTTTTTGACAATTTCTCTGGCTATTTATTTATTATAGCGTTTTTGTTTCACTTTTAATTGTGTGAATTAAATTCACTGACAATATTCAGTGAATGAGATATGCACAATAACCATGCTGATTTCATTGATTCTTATTTCATATAGTTGACCGAGCGAAGTGAGGTCTAAGACTCGACGGTTTGGCATTTCTCTTAATTTTTACATGTTTGAATGTTTAAATGCTTATATTTTGCGCATTTACGGCGAAACGCAGTAATAGGTTCTCATTGAATTTGACAGGTATGTTCCTTTTTTAATTGCGCATCGACGTATATACAAGGTTTTTGGAAATTTTGCATTTCAAGGATAATATAAAAGGAGAAAGGAGCCTCCTTCATACGCCAGTATTAGAGTAAAAATCAGACTATAGAATTATTCATCATAAATCAGCTGACAAGTGATTACACAGATGTGTGGATAAGCCAGTCTATTGCTGTATTCCCATAAGGTCTATAGTTTTAATCAGGTACTTGTGGATGAGAATAATGCGTGAGGTCTACTGTTCACAGAACTACTAGTGTATAGAGTTCTTTCCTTTTCGTGTAGTTGAGAAGATGATATTGTGGTAATTATTCATATTAAATGGAAAGACTAAGAAATTGTCATAAACCACAGATTCAATTGAAAGTTAGAAAGACCGGTTTCGGTTGTTACACCATTGTCAATCTCTGATAAACAGATTGTTGTACTCTGATAAACTGATCAGAAACTCAGGTTTCTGATTAAAAACCCAGGTTTCATTTGAAACTCAGGTTTATCAGAGATTGACAATGATCGAAAAAACCAAACCGGTTTTTAACAATTTCTCAGTCTATTTATCTAATATAACGTTTATGTTTCACTTTAAATTGTGTAAATCGAATTCACTGACAATATTCAGTGAATGAGATAAACACAATAACCATGATCGATTGCTAATTTCATTGATTCATATATTACTATTTCAAATAGTTGGAGGGAAATTTGAGACATATTTTGATTTTAAGAAGAACATAGTGTATGAAAGAGCAAATTTTTTCAAACGGAGACAGTCAACAGGAGAACTATAGTGAGGCCCTCGTTTTAATGGCAGTGGAGAAAGATAGGAGAGCAACGTTGCCGATCAACGGAGATCAGGAGATCAGGCAACGTTGCCGATCAGGAGAGCAACGTCTTGCTAATGCCTTCTATAGACGGTAGCTGATACAGGTTTATTGATGTAACATTAACTGTTCATTCTCGTTTAAAATAATCAATTATATTTTATTAAGCAAGAAATAATATTTTTCAATAATTTCATAATGAAACAGTCAACAGGAGAACTATAGTGAGGCCCTCGTTATAATGGCAGTGCAGAAAGATAGGAGAGCAACGTTGCCGATCCTCTGTCTTGCCAATGCCTTTTATAGACGGTAGCTGATACAGGTTTATTTATGTAATATCAACTGTTCATTCTCGTTTCAAATAATCAATTATATTTTATTAAGCAAGAAATAATATTTTTCAATAATTTCATGATGAAATCTCACATTAAGATGGAATATTTTGTGAATTATTAATTCTACATTTTTGAAAGACGATCTGGCAACAGATCAAATCGAGAAAAAGAAAGCGCTATCCGCTTTGTTGAATGATAGAGAAGGATAGCAAAATAAATACCATTATAACGTGGACCTCACTATAGCGGACTATCATATAAGTTCTAAATAGAGTGTTTGTCTTTTCGGTCTCAAAATTCTATAGTTTTTTCAAAGTTTGGATTTTCCAACTATTTTTGATTAATTTAGAAGTATTTTTTATAATAATTAAAATTTTTTTTTGTGTGTTGAATTGTAAATTGAGTGTGTAATTGATGAATGTTGAAATGGCACTTAACCTAGCTTCGTTTGGACTGTTGTATAAATTAGAATTGGAACCGTTTTGGGCTTATAAGCCTGTGCTACTTTACTCTAAGTTGTGTAATTCTCATTGATTAAATAAATAAATGAATAGATAAAAAATATTCGAGTGTCCCCCCACACATCGTAGCTTATAGAAAACACAAATTAGAAAACAGTATTGTATTTGCTTTTTGAAATATATTTACCCATTGTGTGGTACATCATTTTAAAGGCCTAATGAAAACAAGGAATATGACATCAATGAAAATGTTCTATGATACTTGTATTCAAAATGGCGGCTAAAGTTTTACCAATCACTTCTTTCAAAATAAAAGCTTCAATCAGCCGCCATTCTGGATGCAAGTATCATAGAACATCATTTCATTGATGCAATATTTCTTGTTTCAAAAAGGCTTTTGAAATGATGTACCTCCTAATGAGTGTTTTCATTGAAAATATTCGAGTTACAACCTCTAAGTCACCCCCTTTTGAGGGGTTGAAATCCAGTTGTATGTCAAAAGGTAGAGTATTCGACCAATAACTTATCTTGTAAGTTACAGTATTGTATCTACAACAGTCTCCAGTTTATTGAAGGGTTCCCATACATATGACTCACTCTAACCTGACGATGGTGCGATCACCGAAACTAGTTCAATTTGTATTCTTGTTTTATTATTTTATTAATTCTAGGGCCGTTTGCACAGTGTAAGTTCAAGCTAAAGCTTAAACCAAATTTGGATTTTTTTGGTTTAAACTAAAATTCCGTTTGCGCAGTATCAGTTTAAACTCTGTATTGACTCTGTAAACTCTAGGAAAGTTTCTCCAAAACAGGAGGTTTAAACCAAATAATTTGGATTAACTAGTCATCTGTAAAATTTGATGAGGAAACAGCTAATAGTAAATTATTTTTCGACGTTTGTTTTTAATGCTTCTGTAGACGATAATAATTATTAAGGTTATAGTGAATCATTATTGATAGAATTGACAGGAATTGATAGAAGTTTTTAATGCGATTGATGAAGATGACTGCGAAGAAATTTTGGAACTGAGAAAGATTGGGCAAAAAACGAATCATTTGAATTTCTGGGATGATGGAGAATTTTTTTAACGGCTTTGCTTCAGTAAAGCAAGTGCCAATTTAGTATTTGATTAAATAAATTCTTGATAGGAAATGAGACAATTTTTATCAGTGATTTTTGATTAGAAAACATGTTTTTAATAACAAATAACTGATATATTTTGCTTTCGAGAGATTTCTAATAAACGAGGAAGACCGTAGTAGATTTTCATAACAAAATTAGGTTTTTTATCTTACATTCTAGATTATATTTTTTGGTGCCAACTTAATATAAGTTTGTTTCTAATAGTAATATAGCATTTCATCATTTTTTGAAGAATTTCTTGATCGCTTTTCACTTTTATTACCGTACAGCTTACAGCTCTGTGGATTTTGAACCAGGAAATAGTAGCTACATAACCTCAATTTACTGATGGTTTGTGAACAAATAGCGAACTTCCTGTATAAATTACCCTTCCTGATATAAACAATGAGATTCTATTACCAACTTAACTCTAAACTAGCTTAACTTAAACTGGATTAGTAAATGCATTGAGAAAACCGATTCAAGTTTAAACTTCCAGATTAACTTAAACTCGATTAACTTAATCGAGTTTAGCAATCTATACTGTGCAAACGGCCCTTGGAGGGTACTATAATTGTATTTCATAAAGACTCACTCTGTATATAAAAAGGGGGAAATATAATTTTCCCATCTCCCTTATTTTTTCTGTAACAATATTTTGAAATCGAAGAGGATTTATCAAAGGACATACTACATAAAGTATTTATACTGGATCATGGATAACGCATTGGTTGGTGATCGTGTAAGCATTTTAGAGTAAAAATCCGGGATCTTGTCTGGCAATTAGGTTGGAAAATTATTCTGTTAGAGCTCCTGATCCGGATATCTATGTTCTGCGAGAAGAAAGAGTTTCGGCAGAAATTTTCTGGCTACTGCACAGCAACCGGCGGAATAAATCTTTTTTTGACACGGCGCCAAAACGCTTTGATAGATGGCCGTTTCTATGGTAAGGGGGTGAGAAGAGAGAGAGAGAGTGAGAGAGAAAAAGACCGAGATGGAAGATATAGTGAGGTCCACGTTATAAAAGCAGTGCTTGATTAGCAATGGTATTGCTATCCTTGTCTATCATTCAACAAAGCAGATAGCGCTATCTCTTCCTCGCTTTGCTCTGTTTGCCAGATTGTCTTTCAACAATTTAGTAATCGTAATTAACTAGTAGTTCTGTGAACAGTAGACCTCGCGCAGTTACAAAACCGCAGCCTCCTCTTATACTGTCCATCAGAGTAAATCCTGTCTGTAGGCCTATGTCGTGTCGGCGAGATATCGGTGTGAAAACGGCTGATGGCTGTTGGGGTTGGTGTATCAAAAATGCTAACATCAAAAGCTTAGCTCCTTCATGGCAACAGGTCCGAGTTCAAAGCAGAGAAAGATAAAAGACAATACTATGTCATTCTAGTTATTAATTGCAAGCAATCAATAGTTCCTTTAATAGTGCATGAAAATTGCATACAATGAGGCATGCAATTGGAAGTTCACACAACAGCTGTTCTTCCACTAAGTTACATTGGAATATTGAATTGCATGCGTCACTGCATGCAATTTTTAATCTACTCGACATCTGATTTATGATGAATTTATATATATAAAAGCGAAATGGCACTCACTCACTGACTGACTGACTCACTCACTCACTCGCAAAACTAAAAATCTACCGGACCAAAAACGTTCAAATTTGATAGGTATATTCAGAAGGCCCTTTAGAGGCGCACTAAGAAATCTTTTGGCGATATTCTAACTCTAAGGGTGGTTTTTAAGGGTTTAAAGTTCGTCTTTTAGCATGTCTATTCTTCTTATCCCAATATCTCAAAATTATAATTGAAATGTCCATACCATATGTTAATATAGAACTATAATCTAGAGAGAGTACCTCTTCGAAGCAGTTGTTCTGGTGACTGAATTAATAATTTTGTCAGGTTGGCATTAAGTTGAGTTGACTTTGTTAGGTTGGCACCAAGTTGAAGATTGAAATGCATTTATAAAATTGATTGGGCACTACTTCAATCACAGCTATTCATGGGAATATTATATTACTAGCCGTCAGGCTCGCTTCGCTCGCCATATCCGTTTAGCCAGGCGTTTAGTCTGGACCCCCGACTGGATCGTCCTAACATATGGTGTTAAAAATGCAGGCGAGCGAAGCGAGCCTGCTGATCTCATTCTCGAACGATCCAGTCGGGCGTACAGGGGGCGGAGCCTACGGCTAGTAATTCTATAGTCTTATTTTTACTCTAATATTAGCGTATGAAGGAGGCTCTTTTTCTTTTTAAATTTTCTTCGAAATGCGAAATTTCCAAAAACCTTTTATATACGTCGATGCGCAATTTAAAAAGGAGCATACCTGTCAAATTTCATGAAAATCTATTCACGCGTTTCGCCGTAAATACGCAACATAAAAACATATAAACACTAGCCGTCAGGCTCGCAATCCGTCTAGCCAAGGGGCTCCGCCCCCTGGACCCCCAAAATTGGATCGTCCAAAAATGAGATCAACGGCATCGCTTCGCTCGCCTGCGTTTTTCATTTGAGCATGCTTCCTTCCATCAGAAAGTCAAAGTACTGAGAAAGCGCAGAAAAGCTGAGAAAAACGCTGATTTCGTGCGTATCTTTGATGAAATATTAAAGTCACCTCATCACAAAATTTTTAGACCCTAGCTAAACATCTATACCAAATTTGAAAATGTTCTGTTAATTTGTTCTCGTTAAGCTGAGAAAGCGCAAAGAAACGCTGGGAAAACGAAGATTTTGGGCGTATCTTTGACGTTATTGCAAATTCCTTCTAACACAACATTATTACACCCTAGATAAACCTCTCTACTGAATTTGAACATTTTCTGTTCATTTGTTCTCGATAAAGCTGAGAAAACGCTGGAAAAACAGAGATTTTGGGTATATCTTTGGAATTTTTTTCAAATCCGTTCTTAGTGCGCTTCTAGAGGGCCAATTGAACATACCTACCAAATTTTAACGTTTTTGGTCCGGTTGAGTTTTCGTTCGGCGAGTGAGTGAGTCAATATATATAATATATATATAATATAAATATATAATATATATATAATATATATATATAATATATATATAATATAATATATATATATATATATATATAATATATATAAAGCGAAATGTCACTCACTCACTCGACGAACTAAAACTCTACCGGACCAAAAACGTTCAAATTTGGTAGGTATGTTCAGTTGGCCCTTTAGAAGCGCACTAAGAACGGATTTGAAAAAAATTCCAAAGATACGCCGAAAATCTCCGTTTTTCCAGCGTTTTCTCAACTCTATCGAGAACAAATGAACAGAAAATGTTCAAATTCTGTACAGAAGTTCAGCTAGGGTGTAATAATAGATAAAGAGAAATGAAAAACCGTCGACTTGGATCGTAGACCTCACTTCGCTCGGTCAATAAATAAAATCAGAATTATTGATATAATTTCGGACGAGAGATACGAGTTGAGTTTTGATTTGACGCACCGCCAATTGGCTTCAAGCTATCTTTGACAAGTCTGACGCTGTTCTGATTTTCAGATAAATTATTTTCCATTTCCTTCAACGGAGGTGAGTGACAGTTGAAATATAAATCAAAACTCGAATAGCAAGATATCAATCACGATAACATCTCTCGTCTGAGATTTATCTGTCCATGCCGAATCAGATCCCCGACTGCCAGTTCTCTCACTCTGCTTTCAACTCACTCTGAGGTTCACGTTATAATGGCAGTGTTTGATTGGCAATGGTATTGCTATCCTTGTCTATCATACAACACTTTTGGTAGAGAGTTAGTGGGGAGGATATTTTTAATATTCTTTCCGAAGAATGGACATTGATATGTCGAAAGCTCCGCCAATTTATGAAGATGCATAACAATATAATTATCTATAGTTATTATATTAAAAATTACTTTTTCATATCATATACAGTTCAATAATTATTTCCTTAGTCTATATTATGTGAATTCATCTATAATGTTGCTGTATTGTAAGCTATTGTATATAAGTGTATAAGCCAGTATATATTGTAACCTACATAAATAAAGTACTCAATCAATCAATCAACAAATCGGATAGCGCTATCTCTTTCTCGCTTTGCTCTGTAGCCAGATCGTCTTTTAATAATGTAAAATTAATAACTGATTAACAAAATATTTCATTCCAATTTTAAAAATTGATCAAGAAGAATATTATTTCTTGCTCAATAACATAGTTCTGTGAACAGTAGACCTCACGCAGTATTCTCATCCAAAAGGACCTGATTGAAACGATAGACCTTATGGAAATACAGCAATAGACTGGCTTCTCCACACATCTGTGTAATCACTTGTCAGCTGATTTATGATGAATAACTCTATAGTCTGATTTTCACTCTAATATTGGCGTATGAAGGAGGCTCCTTTCTCCTTTCATATTATCCTTGAAATGCAAAATTTCCAAAAACCTTGTATATACGTCGACGCGCAATTAAAAAGGAACATACCTGTCAAAATTAATGAAAATCTATTACTGCGTTTCGCCGTAAATGCGCAACATATAAACATTTAAATATTCAAACATTCTAACATTCAAACATTCAAACATTCAAACATTCAAACATTCAAACATCCAAACATTCAAACATTCAAACATTCAAACATTCAAACATTCAAACATTGAAAGATTCAGACATTGAAACATTCAAACATTCAAACATTCGAACATTCAAACATTCAAACATTCAAACATTCAAACATTCAAACATTCAAACATTCAAACATTAAAACATTTGCACATTAAGAGAAATGCCAAATCGTCAACTTGAATCTTAGACCTCACTTCGCTCGGTCAATGATAGATTATTTTAAACGAGAATGAAAACTTGATTCTTTTTACAGTTTTGAATGCTAAGTAGAAGCAATCTTGTCATAAATCCGGATCTTAATCTTTCTAAATTCAAAGTTAATTGTTTTGAGCGTTTGGTGAGAAAATTAGACAAAATTTTATAAAGTGAAGAAAATATGACGTTTTTTCTGGACTATTTTAATAAATCAAGATTCGGGGAGGAACAGCTCTGGGCTATGCCTGTTGATCCTCCCCAAATTATTTTAAATTATAATTTTGTATAATTGGATCAACAAAATAAAATAGAATAAATATTACTTCAATAAACCTGTATCTGCTACCGTCTATAGAAGGCATTGACAAGTCAGAGGTTCTGCAACGTTGTTCTCCTATCTTTCTCCACTGCCATAATAACGTGGATCTCACTCACTATAGGGATTTTGTTATGTTCAGTGGATTCCAGTAGATTGAGATTTTTTCCTTGTGTAGAAAATTTTATCTCACTCTGGGTTTTATAGAATATTCCATTCGATGCTTTTTCATCTGAGTTGATCAATAGATAAAAATGTTTTCTCCAGCCCATTTTGGATTTTTTTAAAGAATATGTTCCAGAATGTAAATTTATCGATTGATCTTGTCAAAATTGAATTGATCAGTTGATCAGAGGCACTGTAAAAGTTGGACCACTAGGAAAGAAAATGCAGGAGACAAGGATGAGGTGGTTTGGGCATGTGCAGCGACGGGAGGAGGATTATGTTGGACGAAGAGTGCAGGATTTGGTTTTGGATGGTGTGAGAGGACGAGGTAGACCTAGGATGAGGTGGGGAGATAGAATAGCGGGAGAGTGGTTGGTGGAGAGAGGAAGCATTGGATAGGGCTTTGTGGAGAGGCACACTAAGAGGAAGGAATGCCGACCCCATTTAAATGGGATAAGTCACAGCCCATTGATATATATAGTTTATATATATAATATATATATATATATATAATATATATATATATATATATATTATTCTCTAAATCAATGGCACAGCCAAATGAGAAGAAGAAGAAGAAGAAGAAGAAGAAGAAGAAGAAGAAGAAGAAGAAGAAGAAGAAGAAGAAGAAGAAGAAGAGAAGAAGAAAGCAGGAGAAGAAGAAGAAGAAGAAGAAGAAGAAGAAGAAGAAGAAGAAGAAGAAGAAGAAGAAGAAGAAGAAGAAGAAGAAGAAGAAGAAGAAGAAGAAAGCAGGAGAAGAAGAAGAAGAAGAAGAAGAAGAAGAAGATCTTGTCAAAAATTTTGATATAGTTCATTTGCACATAGAAGTTTTCAGGATATATCGCCCACGACCATGTTAAACGAGTTAATTGAAGTTACTTAGTAATAATATTAATGCTACAACTTACTTTTTAGTCCTAGTCATTCAATCTCAGCTGTTCTCCATGCATGAAATCAAGCCGGTAAACAGCTGTTCGCAGAACAAATAAACATATGACTCTCATTACAGGATACTGTACTGTGATGAAACCATATGTGTTCTTTTCCTACAGTTACGTTGAAAAGTGGCCATTGCTGCACTGATTACAGAACGCAAAGAATCACTTTTCCGCTCTAGTGCGGGAAAAATTTTTCTGCACTCCAGATTTGCAACATGGCAACGCAAAATACTTAGTAGGTTATATGGAGCAACAGTGCAGCAAAATCAAAATGAAGTTGGTAACAGTGACTGCTGTGGCTGCTATAGTGAGCAGAGGTGCAACCAAGCACAACGCGCTAATTATTAATTATATATTATTTATTTATTTATTTATTTATTCAAGGTGATACACATACTATAATTAGGAAAGAAAAAACAGGCAATTGCCCAAAACTTCTTCAGTTCCTGGATAACGAGAATGAGATTTATTATAACCAAGGACAACATTTTTATTCAATTTGACAATAAATTAAGGTTTTTATCAATAATAAAACTACACAGAAAAACATTTGAAACATTTCAGGCAATTTTACCCATAATTACCCACTTTTCATATTCAATGGTAACTGTAGGAAAAATTAAATGTGAAATACGTGCGCAAAGTTCCTCTGCTGCACTCAACAAATCATTCCGCCCTCGCCTACGGCTCGGGCGTAAACGTTTCTTTCGGTGCAGCAAACTGTCACTTTGCGCACTAGTTGCACAAATAACTATTACAGTCGAGTATGTTTCCTATAGTGAGGTCCACGTTATAATGACAGTATTTGATCAACTTTGGTTTTGCTATCCTTGTCTATCATTCGACAAAGCCGGTGGTACTATCCTTTTCTAGGTCCACAACGGTGCCAATTATGTTTTTAACAGTGTAGAAATATGATTAATTAATGCAGAGAATCGGCATCGCTTTTTTCTATCTTTATCCACTGTCATTATAACGTGGACCTCACTATAGTTCCGAAACAGGAACCAGAACACAAAAAACCACCTTCAGCACTCCAGGTGGAAATTTTGTCAACTTCCACAAAATTCCTGATTCGTAGTTAGTAAACTAGGTTATGTTTATAGAATGCATGTAGTAACTTCAACACAAGAAGGTAATGTTTTCTATTTCTCAATTATTCTTCTTTACATATTATTATGACAGATAATAGTGTACGTTACTTGGACGTGAATGTCTTTTGCAGAGCTCGAATGAAATTCTAGTCTCGGCTAACGCCTCGACTGAAAACATCATTCTCACCTGCTAAAGGCACCTCCCCGTCCTTGTTATGTAAGATACTATTATGAAACGAAATCAGTTTATGCTTCTAAAATTGAAAATCGAACTGATCTACTCCACATTTTATTATCCTCTTTTGTTTTCGATTTCTTGTTCATTGAGTAGTTTTCTGCTCCCCCTCCATTGCACGTGTGTATGTTGTTTCTTCATTTTCCAATTCTCTCTCTCCTTAATTTATCATTCTCTCTCATCTTCTACGACTGCGCGTTCACTGCTATTCCTCTCCCGTTCTCGTAAATGGAAATTCTCTGCTTTATTTAACGGTTCTCTCGTTCGTTGAATACAAACATTGGTTCAAAAGCGAGCGGGGATTTAAAATACATGCTACATTTAACGTGAATTTTGATTGAATCATGTACAGTAATATAGATATAAATACGCGGATCTATATGTAGCATTCTCTACATACAATATAATTATAGAGAAAGTATACAAGTTTATTTACAAGGATACATAGTATGTCAGTGGTATATATATACATCTCTCCCATGATCTACTTTCAGCCTACTTCATTTTATTAAACAATTATTTGATCTTATCTACCTATATAATTATTTTACTTTATCAATTCTTTGTTTTTTTCTCTTAAATATTCATATTGATTGAAACTCTTACAATATTTCCATTAATGAATAAATCCTTAGTTTAATTAATGAAATTAACGTTTTGGTAAAGAGTTAGTGGGGATGATATTTTTAATATTCTGTCCGGAGAATGGACATTGATATGTCCAAAGCTCCGCTAATTTATGTACATGCATTACAATATAATTATCTATAGTTATTATATTACAAATTGCTTTTTCATATCATATACAGTTAAATAATTATTTTCTGAGTCTATATTATGTGAATTTATCTATAATTTTGCTGTATTGTAAGCTATTGTATATAAGTGTATAAGCCAGTATATATTGTAATCTACATGAATAAAGTACTCAATCAATCAATCAGAATCACCACAATTTGGTCCATTTAACAATGATTTCAAAGCAGTTTTTGAATTTCCCTTTTCGATTTTTTTTATTCAACTGGAATTCTTCTTAACTGATATTTTTCAAGAGAGAAAAGTGATTGATCTAAGAGACAGGATCACACATACTTTATTAGTTGAGTTCCACATCATCTCTCTCCCTAGCGAAGAAGAATATGAAGAAGAAGAAGAAGAAGAAGAAGACAGGAGTAGAAGATGAAGAAGAAGAAGAAGAAGATGAAGAAGAAGAAGAAGAAGAAGAAGAAGAAGAAGAAGAAGAAGAAGAAGAAGACGAAGAAGAAGAAGAAGATGATGATGATGATGATGATGATGACGATGATGATGATGATGATGATGATGATGATGGATGATGTGATGATGATGATGATGATGATGATGATGATGATGATGATGATGATCATCATCATCATCATCATCATCATCATCATCATCATGGAGAAGAAGAAGAAAAAGTAAAAGAAGACGAAGATGACGATGAAGATGGTGATGAAGAAGAAGAAGAAGAAGAAGAAAAAGAGGATGATGTTAATGATGATGATGATGATGATCATGAAGAAGAAGAAGAAGAAGAAGAAGAAGAAGAAGAAGAAGAAGAAGAAGAAGAAGAAAAAGAAGACGAAGATGACGATGAAGATTGAGATTAAGAAGGAGAAGAACAAGAAGAAGAAGAAGAAGAAGAAGAAGAAGAAGAGAAGAAGAAGAAGAAGAAGAAGAAGAAGGAGAAGAAAAAAGGGAAGAAGGAAAAATGAGAAAGAGGAGAAGAACGAGTAGGAAAATGAGAGAAACAAGAAGAAAAAAGAGAAGAAGAAAACCTTGACATAGATGGGGAAATATCAGAGTCTTGGATGATCTTCACTGGTTCAGCAATTTGATGACAGCTCTGCTAATTCTATAGTGAGGTCCAAACATTCAAACATTCAAACATTCAAACATTCAAACATTCAAACATTCAAACATTCAAACATTCAAACATTCAAACATTCAAACATTCAAACATTCAAACATTCAAACATTTAAACATTCAAAAATTCAAACTTTCAAACATTCAAACATTCAAACATTCAAACATTCAAACATTCAAACCTTCCCGTCCATGTGACGTAAGATACTATTAATGGACAGAACAGGGAAATATGCGCGATAGATTTGATGTAGAAGATAAGTGGTTATGGAAGAGCAAATGGACTGACGTCACAACATCGACACCGGGTGGTACAAAAATGATGTGACCTGGTGGGAAAAGATGTAAGGGTGAAAAGTGAATGCATCTCTTTCAATCTGCAAGCAAATTTATTCACAGACAGCTCTGCATGTGACCATATTAATAATACAAGAAGACGAAGAAGAAGAGGGAGAAGAGGAGGTCGAATAGGAGGAAGAAGGTGGAGAAGAAGAGGAGAAGAAGAAGAGGAAGAACTTAATGTTATGGAGACTACCAGCCCTGGCTATTTACTAGGCTGTCTTTCTCTCAGAGTGACACTATCATTCATACTCTCTCACTCTTCTCTACTTCTTCCTCTTCTTCTTTCTCTTCTTATTCTTCTTCTCCTTCTTGTTCTTCTTCTTCTTCTTCATCTTCTTCTTCTTTTTCTTTCCCTGAAGAATGGTATCAATCGGAAGATAATGAATGTTGATCAAACTTTATAAAAATTGATTTTTCGCCACACTGCACAGAAAGCAGCTGTTTTCCAGTCCCTACGTAGATCTGGAAGACCTTGTCGGCAGACGACTCTCATCTGACGTTAGAAAAGGGTTTCTTTTCCGGTCTAGGCCAGAAAGTAGTCTTTTTCCAGCCACTCATGGAAGTCCGTAGTTAATAAGTCATCCGCTAGATCGGGCGAGTGTCCACTTTCTTCATCAGCTGAAGTCGCCGAGATTTCAGTTCGAGTTTCGAATCAAACCAATTCAGCATTCGCTTTCCAACCAGTTTTATTCAATTATTTATTGTTGATTAGCGCATTCAAAATTTTTAAAAATGCTTGAAGATGACGACGCCCATGATATTCCAAGTGAAATTTTAAAAGAATCCGAAATCCTGACTGCCACTTTTACCACTAAAATCAACAGATAGGTACGATAACTTAACGAGTATTCTTTATTTATTTTGTCAGCAATACCTGTAGTGTGATGAGAAATATCGTTCACACCACGGGCAAAAATGTTTTTCCGGCTCTCAATCTTTTGCAGTCCTTGGCCTATGGCCTCGAACTTGTAAACCGATTTCAAGCCGGAAAAATATAATTTTCTGCTCTAGGTGCGAAATATACTATTTCGGACTCAGGGGACCTTGAAACGTATAGAAATTTAGAAATTGGGGTACCTTTTCGGGAAGCAATACTTTCCTTACCCATGGTAATAGGGCAAGCGAAGCTCAGTGCCCCAATATTAATATATTTAACTATCAGAACTACATTATAAAATTGCAGGCACCAAGTGTCTGGACTGAAGAGATAGCAGGATTGATCTCGTCAGCTGATTCATTGAAGAAAAAAAACAGAATGAATCTATATATATATATATATATCTATATATATATATATAATCTATATATATATAGATATATATATATATATATATATATATATATATATATAGATATATATAAAAGCGAAATGGCACTCACTCACTGACTGACTGACTCACTCACTCACTCGCAGAACTAAAAATCTACTGGACCAAAAACGTTCAAATTTGGTAGGTATGTTCAGTTGGCCCTTTAGAGGCGCACTAAGAAATCTTTTGGCAATATTTTAACTCTAAGGGTGGTTTGTAAGGGTTCAATGTTCGTCTTTTAGCATGTATATTCTTCTTATTCTCTTAATTATAATTGAAAAAAGGCCATACCATATGTTAATATAGAACTTTAATCTAGAGAGAGTACCTCTTCGAAACAGTTCTTAACTGGTAACTAAATTAATAATTTTGTCAGGTTGGCACTAAGTTGAGCTAACTTTGTTAGGTTGGCACCAAGTTGAAGATTGAAATGCATTAATCGCGGACAAATTGATTGGGCACTGCTACTTCAATCAGAGCTATTCCTGGGAATATTATATTACTATAGTGAGGTCCACATAATAATGACAGTATTTGATCAACTTTGGTGTTGCTATCCTTGTCTATTATTCGACAAAGCAGGTAGTACTATCCTTTTCTTGCTCCACAACGATGCCAAATCTGCTTTTGACAATGTAGAAAGATAATTAATCAAGGCAGAGAATCAGCATCGCTGTTCTCCCATCTCAATCCACTGTCATTATATCGTGGATCTCACTATAGCCGTCAGGCTCACTTAGCTCGCCATATCCGTTTAGCCAGACGTTTAGTCTGGACCCCCGACTGGATCGTCTTAACATATTATGATAAAAATGCTCAAATGAAAAATGCAGGCGAGCGAAGCGAGCCTGCTGATCTCATTCTTGGACAATCCAGTCGAGGGTCCAGGGGCGGAGCCCCTTGGCTAGACGGATATGGCAAGCGAAGCGAGCCTGACGGCTAGTAAAATTATAATGGAAATTTTCATAGCGGCAAGGAAAGTTGTGTGAGTGCGCCACACCAGATTTTTCTCATTCACTCTCTCTCTCTATCTGCAAGCTAGTTCCACTCTCCATCTCTTTCAGAATCCCATCTAATGCTGATCTCTGCTATCTGTCCTGCTGTGAAGAGAGCTATTTTTCTCTCCGGCCGCATTTTTATTATTCCCTCGTTCTGGGAGACCACAGACAGATTCTCAAAACAGATTGCCAACCACACACACATCTCTCTACACAACAAACAACAGCCTGCTTGATTACACTTGACAATTTTTTTTTGAAACTCGCCGACGTTTCTTTCTGGAATTTTTATTATTATGATTAGGGGAAACGGAAAGAGATGGTGGAGACAGAGGGAAATGAGAATAAATATGGTGATCGAGTTGGGAAGGAGGATGATGATGAGGATGAGGAGGAGGAGGAGGATGAGGAGGATGTGGAGGAGAAGGAGAGGATGGAGAGGGAAGTGGTTGAGGAGGATGAGGAGGAGGAGAAAAAGAAGAAGAAAAATAAAATAAAGAAGAAGAAGAGGAGGAAGATGAAGTGATGAAAAAGAAGAGGAAAAAGAAGAGAGAAACTAGAAGAATTCTTTATCATGATTCTTCTTCTTCTCCTTCTTCTTCTCCTCCCTCCTCTCCTTCTTCCTCTTCATCATCATATTCTTCTTCTTCTCCTTCTCCTCCTTCTCATCATTTTCCATCTCCTTCGACTCCTTTACCACCTCCTCCTTCACCTCCTCCTCTACCTCCTTCTCCTCCTTCTCCACCTTCTCCTCCTTCTCCTCCTTCTTCTTCTTCTTCTCTTTCTCCTTCTTCTTCCACTTTTTCTTCCTCTCCTTCTTCTTCTCCTTCTTCTTCCTCTTCTTCTTCTTCTTCTTCTTCTTCTTCTTCTTCTTCTTCTTCTTCTTCTTCTTCTTCTTCTTCTTCTTCTTCTTCTTCTTCTTCTTCTTCTTCCTCTTCTTCTTCTTCTTCTCCATCACTTCTTCTTCTTTTCTCTCCTTCTTTTTCTCTTCTTCTTCTTCTTCCCTTTCTTCTTCTTCATGTCATTCTTTTACCACAGACAGATTCTCAAAACAGATTGCCAACCACTAATCACCACATCCAATTTTTTTTTTCAAACACACTGACAGTTCTTCCTGGAATTATTATGAGGAAGAAGAGGTGCAGTAGAAGTAGGAGAAGATGATGGATATTATGATTGTGGAGGAGGAGGAGTAGAAGAGAAGAAGGAGAGGGGAAGAAGATCAAGAGAAGAGTGAAGGGAGAGGAGAAGAGGTGAAGAGGAAGAGAAGCGACGGATGAGCAAGAGGAGAAGGGGAAGGAGTAAAAGTAGGAGGAGGAGGAGGAGTAGAATGGGTGGAGGAGTAGAATGGGTGGAGGAGTAGAATGGGAGGAGGAGTGAGAGGAGGAGGAGGAGGAGGAGAAGGAGGAGAAGGAGGAGAAGGAGGAGAAGGAGGAGAAGGAGGAGAAGGAGGAGAAGGACGAGAAGGAGGAGAAGGAGGAGAAGGAGGAGAAGGAGGAGAAGGAGGAGAAGGAGGAGAAGGAGGAGAAGTTGGAGAAGGAGGAGAAGGAGGAGAAGGAGGAGAAGGGGGAGAAGGAGGAGAAGGTGGTGAAGGAGGAGAAGGAGGTAGAGGAGGTGGTGAAGGAGGAGGTGGTAAAGGAGTCGAAGGAGATGGAAAATGATGAGAAGGAGGAGGAGGAGGAGAAGGAGGAGAAGGTGGAGAAGGAGGAGAAGGAGGTAGAGGAGGAGGTGAAGGAGGAGGTGGTAAAGGAGTCGAAGGAGATGGAAAATGATGAGAAGGAGGAGGAGGAGACTGAAGTTGATGGGATGTCTGATGAGAAGAGAGAGAGAGAAACAAAAGAAGAAGAAGAAAGATGGATGAGAACGAGAATAACGATAACTGGAAGGAGGAAGAGAACGAGGTTAAAAAAGACGCATACAAGAGAGGAGGAGGAGCAGGAGAAGGAGGAGGAGAAGGTTGATGATGTAGAGGAGAAATTGAGAGATCGTTCCACCTGATGAGAAATGAGATGATCCTGCCTGATTATGCAGATTAGGAGAATGAGTGAGGAGATGGAAGAGATATGCATAAGAAAGGAAATGTGACGCTGATTAGGAAAGAAGTGTATTTCAAATAAGAAAGTTTCCATGTCTCCGATTTCAGTCCGCCCAAAAAATTCCACTAAAAACAACCAACAAAAAATTGATTGCGTTTCTACGTCTCTACGGAAAATACGAAGAAGGATCGCATTCTACCTGGCTGAAGGTACAGGATATATTCTTATCTCCCAATCAACGGAATGACTTGAAATTTGTAACTTAAGGTCCTTATACACTATAAGGATCTGACACTAACAGTTTCAATCAAATGCGATTCAAGATTGCGGCTAAAATGATGCCAAAAACAGGGGTTTTGTGATTTTCTCAAAAACGGCTCCAAGGATTCTGATCGAAATTTATATATAGAATAGTCATTGATAAGCTCTATCAACTTCTTAGTTCTTTTAACTGCAAAAAATGTTTTTTTTCCTGTAAAACTTGAAAATTTTCAACCTTCTTTAACCTCATAATTGTTCCAGCAATCAGATTCTCAACTTAAATTAAGTGTAACGCTAGTTTGCCTCCATGGTGCACATTGGGTGACGCTAAATGGACTAGCAAATAATGGCGTCAGACAAACTTATGCTCTCCTGACCGAAAACTACACAACATCTCAAAGAATTTGGAAATATACAGTGAATATCTAGGCATTTGAGACTCTCTCTCTCTATATATATATATATATATATATATATATATATATAAAAGCGAAATAGCAATCACTCACTGACTGACTGACTGACTCACTCGCAGAACTAAAAATCTACCGGACCAAAAATGTTCAAATTTGCAAATTTGGTAGGTATGTTCAGTTGGCCCTTTAGAGGCGCACTAAGAAATCTTTTGGAAATATTCAAACTCTAAGGGTGGTTTTCAAGGGTTTAAAGTTCGTCTTTTAGCATGTATGTTCTTCTTATACTCTTAATTTATAATTGAAAAATGATGATACCATATGTTAATATAGAACTATAATCTAGAGAGAGTACCTCTTCGAAACAGTTGTTCACTGGTAACTAAATTAAAAATCTGGTGTGGTAAACTCACACAACTTTCCTTGCCCATATTTGAAACTACGATCAGACTTCTGTATATGTGTATATATAATTGTTTTCAAAGTACTTTTCCTTTGAGTGAATAATTGTGAAATTCGATTATTTTTTTAGTCGTTCTTTTTTTAAAGTCGTCAAAACAGCTGTTCTACAGAGAAATATCTCGACTATGTGTTATTTTTATGAACTGCGCTACCTACCTACCTCATGCACGAGAAGGAGGTTACTAAGTCCATTTCCCAAGGATGGGATGAACCCCCCATTGGTTTCCCAGAAAGGAGACTCATGCCAGTTGATAGAGCTGATAAATAACTAACTATAGAGTATGAATTTGAAAAAAATCGGTCAAGTTATTTTTGAGAAAATCGTGAAAAACATGGTTTTTTAGTAATTATCCGCCATTTTTCTCGAGAATATTACGGAGCTCCTGCAATTTTCCCAGGAAAAAACTTATGTCAGTTGATAGGGCTCATAAATAGCTATCCATGGTATAAATTTGAAGGAAATCGTTGAAGCCGTTTTCGAGAAAACCGTGAAAAACATGGGTTTTTAGTCATTATCCGTCATTTTTCTCGAGAATATTACAGAGCTCCCGAAATTTTCCCAGAAATGAGACTCATGTCAGTTGATAGGACTTATGAATAGCTATTCATGGTATAAATTTGAAGGGAATCGTTAGAGCCGTTTTCGAGAAAACCGTGAAAAACATGGATTTTTAGTCATTATCCGCCATTTTTCTCAAGAATATTACAGAGCTCCTGAAATTTTCCCAGAAATGAGACTCATGTCAGTTGATAGGGCTTATAAATAGCTATCCATGGTATAAATTTGAAGGAAATCGTTAGAGCCGTTTTCGAGAAAAACGTGAAAAACATGGTTTTTCAGTAATTATCCGCCATTTTTCCCGCCATCTTAAATTGGATTTTATTGAATTTCTTATTATCGGATCCTCATTGTATAAGGACCTTAAGTTTAAAATTTCAACTCAATCGGTTAATTAGGAATGGAGTTATCGTGTTCACAGACATACACACATACACACATACACACATACACACATACACACACACACACACATACACACACACACACACATACACACACATACACACATACACACATACACACACACACACACATACACACACACACACATACACACACACACAGACCAACACCCAAAAATCATTTTTTTGGACTCAGGGGACCTTGAAACGTATAGAATACATGAAATTAGGGTACCTTAATTTTTTTTGGAAAGCAATACTTTCCTTACCTATGGTAATAGGGCAAGGAAAGTAATAATTTTGTCAGGTTGGCATTGATTAAGTTGAGTTGACTTTGTTAGGTTGGCACCAAGTTGAAGATTGAAATGCATTTAACGCGGAAAAATTGATTGGGCACTGCTTCTTCAATCAGAACTATTCCTGGGAATACTATATTACTAGACGTCAGGCTCGCTTCGCTCGCCATATCCGTTTAGCCAGACGTTTAGTCTGGACCCCCGACTGGATCGTCCTAACATATGATAAAAATGCTCAAATGAAAAATGCAGGCGAGCGAAGCGAGCTGTTCAGTGATGCTGATCTCATTCTTGGACGATCCAGTCGGGGTCCAGGGGGCGGAGCCCCCTGGCTAGACAAATATGGCAGGCGAAGCGAGCCTGACGGCTAGTTAGTTATATATTTGTTGTGTATCTGCCATACGCTGAATAAATGAATCTATCAACTGCTACAAGCTTCATATCTGTGAAAATATCAGGAGCTCCAACCCACCTATGCAAAGTTTGAGATCTTAGATTTCAAATTAACAGGCTTCAGATTTAATTTAAACGTAAAATATTGAGTGGAAAAGATTGAACATGGAAATCTCTTCAATAATTAATGTTCAGTAAAATTTTCACCTGATATTGGAAATAAGCTCGAAATTCGAGAAAATGTGTTTATTCAAATTGGATGTTGTAAAAAGTACAACACGCGACTACCGGAAGGTTAATGAGAGGCAGCTATTGATTCCGTTGTATACCTATAGTGATGTCCACGTTATGATGACAGTATTTGATTGACATTAGTGTTGCTATCTTTGTCTATTATTCGACAAAGCGGATAGCGCTATCTCTTCCTCGCTTTGCTCTGTTGCCAGATCGTCTTTTGAAAATGCAGAATTAATTGACCGAACGTAGTGAGGTCCATGTTTCAACTCGATTTTCTTTTGTCTGTCTGTATGTAACGCGATTACGGCCAAACGATAGAATTCTATGAGATTTGGCAGAAATAATCCTTATTTGACTGCGCGTTGATGTATACACAAGGTTTTTCGAAATGTTGCATTTTAAGGATAATATGAAAAGAAGAGGAATACCTTCATACTCTGATATCACTATATATAAATATCGAGGACCGAGCTTCGCTCTGGAGTACAAAAGCATAAAACATTTATTACGAGAGAAGAAATTAAAATAACATTCATACAGAAATGTTCTATCTAATCACAGTGAATTGAGATTAATTCCCAGACGAATACAAAAATTTTCCTCAAAAAGGCCCAGTTGCACAAAAGCCGGTTGAAATTTAATCCTGATTAACTTCACGTGAACCAAATCAGAGAAGACCATTTCAAAAAGATGGATCTACTGGAATTAATCAGGATTGAAAATAACCCGGCTTTTTTGCAAACGGCACTAAGTACCTGATTGAATGATTACATAAGTTCAACAGCTGAGTCATAATTTCGACACAGTCCCACAAACATGAACTCGCTCACTCACTTCCATCACCAACAGACGACGAAATAATTATTATCAGCTGTTTTCCCAAGGATGAATAATAATTATCCTTGTAATGTCCCTCAGCGAGTTCTCCCAGGGATGAAACCTAGTGCAATCGAAACTTTATATTATGAACTAACTATGTATTGAATTTTGTGAGAATCGTTAGAGCGGTTTTCGAGATCTGGTGGAATACAAACATATGAGCATCAAACATCTAAACATCTGAACCTCTTAACATCTAAACATTTAAACATCCAAACATCTAAACATAAAAACATAAATTGCTCGTTCAATAATATAGGATATCATCTACTTCGAAGATAATATAATTATGATCAATTAGACTATAGAATTATTCATAATCAATCAGCTGACAAGTGGATTATTCATTGAATGCATTACACAGATGTCTGGCCGTGTCTATTTATATCTATGAGGTAGGGTTTCAATATTTTTATGATGCGTGCCCATCAGTATCATTATTCTCAAATTTGAAAAACAAATTTAATAGGTGATTGAAAATATAATAAAAAATGATAAAATGCACTAAATAATACGGAAGAAATATTCATGATTGAAAAAAAATTAATTTTAAAATAGTTGAGAAATTTTTTTATCAGATGGAAAGATTATCACGATACTGGATAAATTATTATCATATGGGATAGAAATTCAAACGTGAACAAACTGAGTTTATTAGATAAGTGAGTTTTTGATCTTGGAGAAAATGAATAACAGTTGTTGAGGGTAAACTATGATTCAATAGAATCAACTAGAACATGTGACATCGGATACTTGTGGATGAGAAAACTGCGTGAGGTCCACTGTTCACAGAACTACTATAGTGAGGTCCATGTTATAATGGCAGTGTACAATTGACAATACTGTTGCTGTCCTTTCCTATCATACAACAAAACAGATAGCGCTATCTCTCTCTAGCTTTGCAATGTTGTCAGTTTGCCAGAATATTTTATTTTTACTTTTGACAGTGACTGTACAAAAGTAAACAATTCTTTATCAGTCGCCATTTTTTTTCTTCATTCTATCGAAATACTTGAGTACACATTCAAGTCGCATAATTGATTTAAAATGTATTTTTGAAACAATTAAATAATTTTTAGACATTACCATATGAGAAACACAAATTAAAATACCTGAAATGACATTTTAAAAGTTGATTACTGACCATCCTAGACTTCATCCATGCTTCAGTTAGCCTACACGTATATGCTAGACCTACTCGTACCGGTATAAATAATATTGAAAGGTTATTTTAATATTATTTTTCCATTGAAATTACCTATTTTAAAAAGGATTTCTATTTTTCTATTATTTTTTGAAAGAAATATTGTAATAGAATATCTACCAAATTACTTAATTTCTGTTGTTTTGAAATTCAGATTGTTGTGTCACAGCTTTTTAAATTAGCCGCTATTTCAGGTTTGTATAAGAAAAATCTGATCTTAGTTATGAAAGCAAATTTTCAAATCAAATTATGGAAAAACAATTTCCTTTAATTAATTTGACATTAAATTGATTATGATGTGATCAAGGAAATGATAATTATTATTAGATCAAAATTTAATGGGATGAAGTGAGTAACTGCTGTGTACACTCAGTGGCAAAATGGAGAGACTTGGCAACGTTTATCTCCCATCTTTCTGCACTGCCATTATAACGTGAACCTCACTATAGTAACATGAACTTAAGCTATAACACAGAAATTGATAGATTGATTTATGAATTGTTGCAGCAGTGGGCCAAGCGTCCATAGCGGGTGCGCCGGAGGTGTTCGTGAAACGAGGCAGCACCATCTCGCTGTTGTGCACCGTCAGCACCAATCAGCGCACAGGTGCAGTCACGTGGTACCAGGGTTCGAGTCTGATAGACTTCGACGCACCACGCGGGGGCATCGCCCTGGAGACGGAGCGTACAGACGCAGGGACCACCAGCAAACTGCTGGTGACCCGTGCCGAAATGGCTGACTCTGGCAACTACACTTGTCTGCCCGCGCATGCGCGGCCCGCGTCTGTCTACGTTCACGTGCTCAATGGTGAGACATTTTTAATAAAATAAATAAATATTGAATTTTATTTCCATCAATATACAAACAAGCAATCTAATCATAAAGTGCTATCTAGTTTATTCTTTTGCTGGTGATGCCATATATAATACGTAAATCATATATACATACGTAAAGGGATATTTATGATTTTGTATTATTATTTTCTTATTTTTAAGTTAACACTTGTATTTTGTTTGAATTTATTGTTCATCATATTTGATTTGCTCTTTATTTGTGATTGTTTTTTTAAATGGCGAATAAGTAAATCAATAAAAATCTGGTGTGGCGCACTCACACAACTTTCCTTGCCGTTATGAAAATTGATTACCTGACACTAGTGTTCACGCGCATTTCAAGATTACTATTCTAAGATCTAAGCCAGCTGGTGACAGGACTATTAACGCTGGAGACACACGAGGTCTGCTATCTCTTGATAGTGAATGATTTAATAGAATCAACAGTTGCCAACAGTTTGTAATTGAATAATCACATTTTTTCGAATTTCGAGCTTATTCTAAATTTTAAGGGAAAATGTTACTTAACATTAATTGAAGAGATTTTTTATGCTCAATCTTTTTCACTTGAAATTTTTTGTTTAAATTGTATCTGAAGACTGATAATTGGGAATTTAAAATCACAGATGGGGCGGAGCTCCTGAATTTTTCGCAGATATGTGACTTGTGGCAATTGATAGAGCTTATCAATGAATATTTTAGGTATAACTTCGATCAAAATCGTTGGAGCCGTTTTCGAGAAAATCTCGAAAAACCTTGTTTTTGACAACATTTTCGCCATTTTAGCCGTTATATTGAATTGCATTTGATTGGAATTTTTTCGTGTCGGATACTTCTAGTGTAATGACCTTAAGTTCCAAATTTCAAGTCATTCCGTTGATTGGGAGACGAGATATCGTGTACACGGACGCACATACACTCATACACACACACATATACAGACCAATACCCAAAAACCATTTTTTTGGACTCAGGGAACCTTGAAACGTATAGAAATTTAGAAATTGGGGTACCTTAATTTTTTTGTAAAGCTATACTTTCCTTACTTATGGTAATAGGGCAAGGAAAGTAAAATATACATAATATTCAAAAATATAGTATATATGTAATTTACTACAAAATATCGGGGCACCGAGCTTCGCTCGTTATTTGTTTGTTCGATAAACAGAACTCAATTCCTTAAAATGATTGGGGAAAGACTAACAGGCACAGCCCAAAACTTCTTCCCCAAATCTTGATCCATATAGTATAAATATTCCAAAAAGTAGGTTATGTTCCATACACTTGAATTCCGGTCAAATTTTCAGTCCAAATATTTGAAAACGTAAAAGTTCTAATTTCGATTGTTTACATAACAATTTGAATAACATTATATCACTCACTAATCACTTAGAACTGTAAAATAATGATTAACTTTGAATATTATGATATATACCATCTCATGTCAACAAATCAGATTATTTTGATTGAGTCAATTAAAATTTATAGATTTCTCGCGAAATACGGTAAGCTAATTGATTACACAGCTGATCTCCCACACAGGCACACGCATCTTCTGTTATCGACAGACGACGAAATCATCATCTGTTTCTCCAAGAAAGAATGATCCTCTCCATGTCCTTCAGCGAGTTTTTCCCAGGGATGAGACCTAGTGCAATAGAATTATCATATCATAAACCTAATATGTACCAAATTTCGTGAAAATCTTTAGAGCCGTTTTCGAGATTCGCTGAACATAAATAAACAGATAAACAAATATAAAAATAACCAGATATTATAAAAATATAAACAGACATACAGAAATTGTTCGCTTAATATAATAGGATATAATTAAAAAAATTGCATTTTTTCGGAAATTAACCTAATCAACTATGAGAAACCCATATTTTAGAGGAGGTATAGTAGTAATACATTAAATTGAGAGTTGGGGTGCTATAGTGAGGTCCACGTTATAATGACAGTATTTGATCAACTTTGGTTTTGCTATCCTTGTCTATCATTCAACGAAGCCTTTTCTAGGTCCACAACGATGACAATTATGTTTTTGTCAGTGTAAAAATATAATTAATTAAATGCAGAGAATCGGCATCGCTATTCTTCTATCTCTATCCACTGCCATTATAACGTGGACCTCACTATAGGTAAGTGAGCTCGAACATTGTTCAAAATAATAATAATAATGAACATTTTATTTCCATTAATAAACAAACAAGCAATCTAATCAATAAAATCTACATAATATTGAAAAATATATTATATGAAATTTACTACGAATATATATAGATTGCATTTTTTTTCGGAAATTATCCTACTCAACTTTGGGGAACCTATGTACTAGATCAGGTGTAGTAGTAATACATTAAATTAAGGCTCAACTCACACTTACGCGACTCAGGTCGAGAAGAGACTCGACTCCAGTCGAGAGCATGACTGTGTTTCCAAAAGATGACATTCAGACCAGTCGATTCTAGACTCCGTGACGTCACCATTTGGGGCCTGCGATCTATCATCCAAAAAATTTTCCCTAGCAAAAAAATCCCACAAACTTGCTGATTGATTAATTCTTTTTACTTTCCTTGCCCTATTGCAATAGGTAAGGAAAGTATTGCTTTCCCAAAAACATTAAGGTACCCTAATTTCTAAATTTCTATACGTTTCAAGGTCCCCTGAGTCCAAAAAAGTGGTTTTTGGGTATTGGTCTGTATGTGTATGTGTGTGTGTGTGTGTGTGTGTGTGTGTGTATGAGTGTATGTGGGTCTGTGTACACGATATCTCATCTCCCAATAAACGAATTGACTTCAAAATTGGAACTTAAGGTCCTTACACTATAAGGATCCGACACGAAGAATTTAGATCAAATGCGATTCAAGATGGCGGCTAAAATCGCGAAAATGTTGTCGAAAACAGGGTTTTTGCGATTTTCTCGAAAATGGCTTCAACGATTTTGATCAAATTTATACCTAAAATAGTCATTGATAAGCTATATCAACTGCCACAAGTCCCATATCTGTAAAAATTTCAGGAGCTCCGCCCCATCTATGCAAAGTTTGATTTTAGATTTCCTACTATCAGGCTATCAGGTCTCAGATATAATTTAAACAAAATTTTTCTAGTGGAAACGATTGAGCATGGACATCTCTTCAATAAATGTTAAGTAACATTTTCACCTAAAATTGAAAATAAGCTTGAAATTTGATAAAATGTAATTATTCAATTGCAAACGCAAACTGTTGGCAACTGTTGATTCTATTAAATCATTCACTATGAAGAGATAGCAGATCTCGTGTCTATCCAGCGTTAATTGACCTGTCAATAGCTGGCTCAGATATTTGACTTGAGATGCGCGTTTACACTAGCGTCAGGCGATCAATTTAAATAACAGCAAGGAAAGTTTTGTGAGTGCGCCACACCAGATTTTTAAAGTTGTTGTAGAACAGACGGACAACGACTTTGGTATTGAGTGAGTCAAAAGTGAGAACTCGCTAACGCTCGTTCAATTATTGTTTCAGGGGAACATCCGGCAGCGATGCAGCATGGTGAACACGCATCTGCCTCATCCAAATTGGTGGCATGGTCTATCACCCTGCTGTCAGCCATTGGCGCAATAACCGACCTGTTATGACAGCTCTATTCCATGGTCTCCCAAGTCTTTCTATTTTGCCTGTTCATTTCCAGAAAAATATCTTCCTTAATTAATTCTCCATAAACTATTAGCATTTTGTTAATACTTTGTATACATTTCGAGTGAATAAAGTTTGATTTGAATTTATTTTTCGAATAAGAAGTATTGACTTCAATCCGCCATCAATGAATCAGTATGTATTTGTTCAGTTTTTTTTAAATCACCTCCGAAGGATTGAAGTTATTGAAGTTAATCTCTCAAGCCTTTCTATTTGCCTGTTCATTTCCAGAAAATTATCTTCCTTGATTAATTCTTTTTCAACTATCACCATCTTGTTAATATTTTGTATACATTTCGAGTGAATAAATTTTGATTTGATTTGATTTTTTTCGAATGGGAAGTATTGACCTCATTCCGACATTTTTTAATGAATCTGTATGTATTGGTTCAGTTTTTTTTTTCAAATCACCTCCGAAGCATTGAAATTATTCTGACAGTTTTTAATGGATCTGTATGTATTTAAGGCTGTGCAAAGGCTGAAAATAAACTTTTTCTACAACTGCGTGTGAAAAAGAATTAACATACTCAATTCTCCTCGTAAAACAGCTTATTTCTGAGGAGAATCTACTTTTTTGCTCGCTAACCATTCGCGCATGTGCAGTAGATTTTACTTTACGCCCGGTAATCATTCGCGCATGCGCTGAAGAGTTTCTTTACGCTCGCTAATCAGCCTGATGGTAAGCAGCTCGCCAAAAGGTCAGATCTTAACCTAAAAAGTCGGTAATTATAACTCCGCCGGTATAAGTAATTTAACAGGTTTGGGCAGTTGTAGAAAAAATGTTGTATGTAATTCGCGCGTGATGCTTCTTTATCGCTCTTGCAAAATTATCACACTCCACTTCGCGTCGCGTGATAACTGTTTTGCACGAGCGATAAAGTCGCGCATTACACTCTTAATACATAAATAACTATTCTACTCCTGATATTTTTCATAGTTTTTCGATTAGTATATTATCATAGAGAAACAATAGCATAAGTAGATATCCCATGGTCTATGTCGCAACTTTTACTGTTATCTCAAGCTGATAGTCCACGTATAGTAGTTCTTTCCTGTGAAGCTTTATGACGCTGGTAGTCTCTCATATTGTGCCGTTTATACACTCTTACCCGGTCAAAACAGTAATAATTGACAGTAATCGCCTTGAGATAACAGTAAAAGTTGTGACATAAAAACCCTATACCATGGGATATCTACTTACGCTATTGTTTCTCTATGATATCATGAAGCTATAAAAATGAAAAAGTTTTCTCAGGAAAAATTTTTTCTCCGATCATTACGTTCTGAGATATGAGCGCCCAAAGTTCAAACTTTTGGGACAGAACATTTCAAATTCGGTAGGAGAAAAAAATCCATGAGATTTGAAGTATAAATTCTTCATGGTATTGTTGATCTAGTAAAACAAAAATTTTCTGAAAATATCAATTTTCGAGAAAGTTATTCAATTTACTAAAAATAACTCAACTAAAAGCTATTTTTGGTTATTTTTAGTAAATTGAATAACTTTCTCGAAAATTGATATTTTCAGAAAATTTTTCTTTTATTTCATTTAGTTTGTTTTATTCATTTTATTAGTTTTGTTTCCTTTTTGAGTTATTTTTGGTCATTTTGAAGTAAATTGAATAACTTTCTCGAAAATTGATATTTTTTCAAAACATTTTTGTTTAATTGGATTAAAAATATAATGAAGAATTCATCCTCCATATCTCATGGATTCATCTCTTATCGAATTTGAAATGTTCTGTCCCAAAATTTTGAACTTTAGACGCTCATATCTCAAAAAGTAATGATAGAAAAAATTTTAATTTTTCAATTTACCAAAAGTTATTTTTGGTCATTTCAATCGAATTGAATAACTTTCTCAAAAATTGCTATTTTCAAGAAAATGTTGTTTTACTAGATCAACCTTGAAAAATGTATCCTCTGAATCTCATGGATTTATCTCTTACCGAATTTGAGATGCTCTGTCCCAAAAATTCAAACTTTAGGCACTCATATCTCGGAAAGTAATGGTCGGAAAAAATTGTTTTTCCAAGAAAACTTTTTTATTCTGATAGCTTGATGATATACAAATCGAAAAACTTTAAAAAATATCACCAGTAGACAGTTTATTTTCAGCCTTTGCACAGCCTCAACCTTACAGTTATGTTGCGGTACTTTTCTATGATGAAAACACAAATTTGAATTGTCAACCACTTTTCATTTGTTCAGTTTTTTCAAATCACCTTCCAGTCCTGCATCACATGAGGGCAGGAAATGTCAGCGGAGAAATATGTCATATACAGAATGGCTCATAAGTCAGTTGACAAAAGGATGAACTGAGGTCCACGTTATAATGGCAGTGGAGAAAGATAGGAGAACAACGTTGCCGATCCTCACTGTCTTGTCAATGCCTTCTATAGACGGTAGCTGATACAGGTTTATTGATGTAATATTGATTGTTCATTTTCGTTTAAAATAATCAATTATATTTTATTAAGCAAGGAATTATATTTTTCAATAATTTCATAATGGATTTACATAATTAAGATGAAATATTTTGTTGATTGGTTATTTATTTTAAATTGTTGAAAGACAACATCAAAGGAATTCAAACAGTAAGTACATTTCAATTGTAAAGTTTGTTGAAAAGTTAAAAAAAATTCTATGGTGAGGTCCACGTTATAATGGCAGTGGAAAAAGATAAGAGAAAAACATTGCCGATCCTCTGTCTTGTCAATGCCTTCTATAGACGGTAGCTGATACAGGTTTATCAATGTAATATTCATTTTTAATTCCCGTCAGTACAGGACATAATTCACTCTGATGAACAGTATTAGAGGAGGCTGTGGTTTTTAACTGCGCGAGGTCTACTGTTGACAGAGGTACTAGTATCAACTGTTCATTCTCGTTTAACATATTCAAATACATTTTATTAAGCAAGAAATTATTTTTTCAATGATTTCATAATGGATTTTCATAATAAATTAAGATGAAATATGTTGTTAATTAATTATTAATTCTACACTAAATTATACACAGTTCGATGAAACCATAGAGAAACAATAGCATAAGTAGATATCCCATGGTATAGGGCGTTTATGTCGCAACGTTTACTGTTATCTCAAACCGATAGTCCATGTAGTGATGTGTGATGCTGGTAGTCTCTCATATTGTGCCGTTCATACACTCTCACCCAGTCAAAACAGTAAAAATCGACAGTAATCGGCTTGAGATAACAGTAAAAGTTGCGACATAATCGCCCTATACCATGGGATATCTACTTCCGCTATTGTTTCTCTATGATGAAACTTTCAATAGATTAAACCTACCAATAAAGGCCGTATGAACAAACTAAGCCAATTATTATTTTAAAAAAATCAAATTAAATACTGTAAATCACCCCGAAGACTTCTGTATACACAGATTGTTTGATAGTCAGTGATAGCAATATCATTACTAATCAAACACTACCATTATAACGTGGACCCCACTATAAAGATTAATTTTTCTTCAGTAAATGCAATATGAGACTCGTTATCTGTAGAGAAGGCCCTTGGAACTAGATATATTCTCGTTACAAGATATGGAGTAAAAATTATAACATTTTCAACAATAAAAACTGTCAATGTGATAATGTACCTCTAATTAAACTCATGCCAGACATGAAAAGTGTATCTATTAGTGAGGTCCACGTTATATAACACGGCAGTGTTTGATTAGCAATGGTATTGCCATCCTTGTCTATCATTCAAAAAAACGGATAGCGCTATCTCTTCCTCGCTTTGCTCTGACATAAAAAGTGTATCTAATTGAGAGGGAAAAATAGTGTTGTTGGAATTGAAGTGGGATCTACGCTACATCCAATTTTTTACTATAGTGAGGTCCACGTTATAATGGCAGTGGATAAAGATAGAAGAACATCGTTACCGATTCTCTACCTCAATTAATAATTGTATTTCTACACTGTCAAAAACAGATTTGGCATCGTTGCGGAGCTAGAAAAGGATAGTAATACCGGCTTTGTCGAATGATAGACAAGGATAGTAAAACCAATGTTAATCAAATACTGTCATTATAACGTGGACCTCACTATAGATGTGTACTCACTCAAACATCAATCCCATGAAATAGTTTTTTCTCAACATATTTCAGTATTGTGTGTATTCATCATTCTGTTGTGCTCGTTAACCTGATATCAGTTTTGATTCACGAAAATATACATTACACGTAGATTTCATTTATTTATTCAATAAATTTATTATAGATTGTTGAAATTGGAAGCTTTGTCATCGATTGGAGTTTTGTTTCAAAATTTGAAACTGATAATTCTCATCGACTGATGACGTCGACATCCAATTATTTACTGGATGTGTACTAACCAAAACCTCATTCCCATGAAATAGATTTCTCTCGACATATTACGGTATTGTTTGTATCATTCTGTTGTACTCGATAACCGGATATCAGTTATGATTCATGAAGATACACATTACACGTAGATTTTATTTATTTATTCAAAAAAATTATCATAGATTTGTGAAATTAATAGCTCAGTTGTCGATTGAAGTTTTGTTTCAAAATTTGAAATCGATAATTCTCATCGACTGATTAATGTGTGTGTTTTTTATGCTGGATGTTTCTCGAAATCACTAGGATATCGATTGCCGCCTGAAATCTCCATCTATCTTATATCATAGAGAAACAATAGCGTAAGTAGATATCCCATTGTATAGGGAATTTATGACGCAACTTTTACTGTTATCTCAAGCCGATTACTGTCGATTAATGTCAATTTTTACTGTTTTGTTGAGGTGATAGTGTATGAACGGCACAATTTGAGAGACTACCAGCGTCACACAGCTGCATAGGAAAGAACTACTTGAACTATCGGCTTGGGATAACAGTAAAAGTTGCGACATAAACGCCCTATACCATGAGATATCTACTTATGTTATCGTTTCTCTATGCTTATTTCTTGATGTGCATAGTTATAACATCACAGATTTCACGTTGCTCAAAAGAACAACGCACCTTAAGGCTGTGCAAAGGCTAAAAATAAACTTTTTACTCCTGATATTTCTCAAAGTTTTTTGATTTGTATATCAAGCTATCAAAATGAAAAAGTTTTCTCAGGAGAACATTTTTTTTCTGATCATTACTTTTTGAGATATGAGCGACTGAAGTTTGAATTTTTGGGACAGAACATTAATTCTAATTCGGTAAGATATAAATCCATGAGATTTGGAGGATGGATTCTTCATGGTAATGTTGATCTAGTAAAACAAAAAATCTCTGAAAACATGGAGATAAATAAGCAGCCAAAACTCTAAAATGTCATGGGACGAGGTAAAAACTCGTTGTGTAGAGGATTTCGTTAAGTGGATTTCGTTATAGAGAGGTTTGACTGTAATTATTAATTCTACATTGTTAAAAGCCGATCTGGCAAATGAACAAAACGAGAGAGAGAGAGATTGCGCTATCCGCGATGTTAAATGATAGACAAGGATAGCATTACTGTTGCTAATCGAACACTGCCATTATAACGTGGACTTCACTATAGAACTCAACTAAATCCCGAGCTTAGAAACCGGCCCTCAATGTTTAAATTACTTCACTTCTATGGGCTACTTTATTTAAATTAATATAAACGATATAAAAACATATGAAGTACCCTTATTTGAAAAATTGAAATGTTTTTAAGTATTAAAATGTTTTAGAATAAAGAGGGTGGTAATTCATGCTTTTATATTGTTTTATTCATGTAATGTTAAATATGTAATCTCTGTGTAGAATGAACTCAAAATACTGTAAATATATATGTATGTTCAAATGAGTCAACCGATCAGACTCTGATATTTATATGTGATGATTGAATTGAATTGAATTGTTTCTCGACGTTGATAATAAAATAAATTTAATACGGAAGTTGTTGATTCATTTCCATCCTCTGCTGTCCACTCAATATTTTACAAATTTTGATGCTGCATTTGAATGAGGAAAAATATAATATAAAATTAGAAGAATATAAAATATTGAATGAAAAAAGACTAAGAAATTGTCAAAAAACCACTGATTTATTGATAATTAGAAAGACCGGTTTCGGTTATTACACCATTGTCAATCTCTGATAAACTAAAACTAAATACAAGAGCAGCAGAATTTATACTAGTAGGCGAGTACTGCTATTGTTCGAGGGCATGAACGCCTGCCATTGGCCTAGCTAGACAGTCTCCTCCCCCTCAACGGTGTGACAAAATGGCGGCTTAAGCAACAGAATCGCCATGATAATAAAATTGACTTTGAGTACAAAATAAGAACCAAGAAAACAAGTGTGAAAGATAATAAAACAAATATGTAAAATGAAAAACTATTGACTAATGTATGCTTACAATTTAATGATAAAACTATATTCGTAGTGTTGTACTGGTTGAAATGAATCTGGTCATTTAAACTATACTGGGAATTTTCCTTAATTACTCTTGTTATTTCTAAAGCCTCTAGAATATTCAAAGATCTGCCTTTGTTATTAACATGCAGAAACTCAACATTCTCCTTAACTGTGAACTTGTGATTTATTTGTTATCAAATGTTCTGCAAAGTTAGATTCCCCATTTTGTTTATTCCAATCTCTGATGTGTTCTTTAATTCTACTTTTGAAACTTCTACCAGTCTGACCCCACGTAACAAGCATTACAATCATCACATTTAAGTTTGTACACCCCGCTTTCATCCCAAATATTAATTTTGTCTTCACTCCAGCTAAATAGACTATTTAAAATCGGTTTGGTCTTGAAAGCAACATGAAATCCATTCCTCTTCAATTCCCTACCTATTTTATCAGATACAAGGCCTAAATATGGGATTGTTATCCAAGTCTTCTCCTCACAGTTTGAGCCTACAAAGCTAGAATTGATTGAAATTTTTCTATTTATTTTACTCAATAATCTGTCCACCATACTTTCTTCATACCCATTTGTGACAGCTATCTGTTTAATTTTAGTGATCTCAATATCAAAATCATGATGGCTCATAGGTATTGTTAGTGCTCTATAGACCATACTATTGAAAGCAGCAAGTTTGTGAGAAATAGGATGACAAGAATGAAGAGGAATGATAACATCAGTATGGGTTGGTTTTCTGCAAATAGAAAACTTGTGAAAACCAGTGCTATGATCTATTCTTAAATCTACAAAATTCAATACACAATCCTGTTCTACCTCTACAGTGAATTTTATACTCCGATGTAATCCATTCAGATAGGAAAGAAAATTGTCTAGTTGTCTGTTACTTCCTTTCCATAAGCAAATAATATCATCAACATATCGAAACCAGTAAACAGAGATTGACATATCATAGACATATCAAAATTATCAGAGATTGACAATGGTGTAATAACCGAAACCGGTCTTTCTAATAATCAATAAATCAGTGGTTGTTTGACAATTTCTTAGTCTTTTTTCATTCAATATGAATAATTACCACAATATCAACTTCTCAACTACACAAAAAGAATAAAAAAAAATAAAATAGTTATTTGTATATCTAGAGTGAAAAGTGCTGTTTTTCTCCCTGAGGGAAAAGTTTGAACAAATTTTCTGAAGGAGAAAAAACATTTTTCACTCGTGATATACACAACATTTTCCCTCCACCTACATTTTCATAAAAAACTGCAAATAAAATAATTTTTGAAAACGTACGTGACCATACAATGTGTTACAACATAATCTAAAACGTAGACAGCTGGGCTGGCACAGTTCTCCGCCAACATAGCGCTGTCTGTCGGCAAAAGTTGTAGCAACAATGGCCGCCAGAACTACAACTATGATTAAGTTCCCGTTTCAAATTTGATTAGTTAATGAGGAATATTCGTTGGCTGGTATTTTGAATAACATGGAATATAAAAAAAAATGTATTCATTTTTTTAGTATAGTGATATGAAGTTTGTAATAATTTAGCATACAAACATGAATTTCATATATTGATTAAATTTCTGGTTGAGGTTTGAATTTAGTTGGTTTAATGACTACTATATGCTTCCTTATCTGAGCTTAGACCTTCCAACCTATTTCAAATGTACGTTTTTTAAATAGAGATTCTTCCCATGTTATTTGAATGGAGTTACTTTAACGCTCTAGGGAGTTTTCTTGTTTTCTCCTCCCTAGAGCGAAAAAGTGACACTTTAGTATTATGTTCCAGGGAGTAAACTAAGCACTTTAGACAGGAGGTGAAGGGAAAGGAATAATTTAAACTTGATTCTATGGAATACTCATGGATATACAATGATAGAATTGGTAACATCATCTTTATCTCTTAGGCTCAACTCACACTTAGGCGACTCAGGTCGAGAAGAGACTCGACTCAAGTCGAGAGCATGTGTTTCCAAATGGTGACGTCGCGGAGACTAGAATCGACTAGTCTGAGTGTCACCATTTGGAAACAAAAACTCTCGACTAGAGTCGAGTCTCTTCTCAACTAGAGTCAAGTTGGTCTGAGTTGAGTCTAACTATACTGAATCATCAAAAATGTATCTTAACAAAAGTTAATAGCTCGTGTTTTTAACAGAAAATTCCATGTTATTGAAAAAAATGTTATTGACATAGAATGTTAATGACTCATGTTATTAACTCCGGTGTAAACCAGCAGCTGTGTTTACACCAAAGTTATTAACAAAATTAACTCAATCCTTATAGATTAAGTCCTTCTTTTAAACTGAAGGGAAATTGACAAACACATGTGTTCATCATGTGTATGATACGTTATGTTCAATCTAATAGAATCTATAAGGATTAAGTTATTAACATTTTTTTAGTAACTTTGGTGTAAACGCAGCTTTATTTCTTTGTTTTCCGCCGATAGAAAAATTTCCGTGTCTTTAACAGTAAATTACTTGTTATTAAAGATTCAAATCAAATAAAATCAAATTTTATTCACCAAAATAAACAACAGTGTTAGAGGAAAAAAAATAACTTTTTGTTAAATAAAATTGGCGTGTCTACAAAAATAAATCTTGTGCTCTAGCCTCGAGTTCAAATATTCCTTTCTATAGTTAACATGATTTTAGAATTATGACAGCTCTTTATAATAATCAAGACCAGTTCAATACAGATAGATAAATTAAATGAACAATCATAAATAACCAATGAAATATATTTAATCATATAATATAATCAAGATACTTCAAAATTCAAGATAGAACTAGAATTTCAAGAACAGATTAGTGGTCATTTTCATACTTCAATAAACATAACATTACTAACATGAAACATAACTAGTAGTTCTGTGAACAGTAGACCTCACGCAGTATTCTCATCCACAAGTACCAGATGTCAACTGTTTTAAATGTTAACAAACTCAGTTCACGTTTGAATTTGTATTTCATATGATATAATTCATCCAGTTCCGTGATGATCTTTCTATCCGATGAAAATTAATTTTTTAGAATCAAAAATGTTATAATTCCTCCAGCATTATTTAGTTCATTTGTTTATTTTTATTCACCTATAAAATTTAGTTTTTTTTTCGAATGTGAGAATATTGATACTGATGGGCACACATAATAATACCATGACTGCAAAACAAAATATTGAAACCAAAGACCTAAAAGCTGCGATTAGACCAAATTTATTGAAAAAATGTTAATAACTCAATCCTTTTAGATTATATTAGATTGAACATAACTTATCATACACATGATGAACATATGTGTTTGTCAACTTCCGTTCAATCTAATAGAATCTTTAAGGAATAAGTTATAACCATTATGCTAATAACTTTGGTGTAATCCCAGCTTAAAGATGCATGTATTTGATTGAAACTATAAAATCAAAATGTCTTTGATTGAAACTATAGACCTTATACAAATAATACAGTAATAGACTGGCCTTTCCACACATCTGTGTAACCACTTGTCAGCTGATTTATGATGAATGATTCTATAGTCTGATTTTTACTCTAATATTGGCGTATGAAGGAGGCTCATTTTTCCTTTCATATTATCCTTGAAATGCAAAATTTCCAAAAACCTTGTATATAGGTCGAAGCGCAAATTTGAAAAGGAACATACCTGTCAAATTTCATGAAAATCTATTACCGCGTTTCGCCGTAAATGCGCAACATATAAACATTTAAACATTAAGAGAAATGCCAAACCGTCGACTTGAATCTTAGACCTCACTTCGTTCGGTCAATTATCTAAGGAAAATTGGATAATATTCCTCTATGAATTGAGAATTTTAAAGTGATAATTTACTTCCACCCATTCCTTTATGGAATTGAATTTAGTTTTTGTTATTTTTGTAGTGATAAAGTCTTCCGGGATTTTATATATAAACTTACTTCTTTGGTACTGAAATTGGCGTTTACACGTTGTTAATGATATAAAATCTATATTGTAAGTATTAACTACATTTTGATGTTATATATAATTATGATTAATGACTAAAAGTCATTAATCATTGTTCATACTTGGAAAACGATATCCCACCTATGAAGGGCCAAAACACACAAGGTTTTTTTTCAGGTAAGTCAGCAGATACGTCACGTTAGAAAACTCTCCGTTTGGCTAGTTCTCAAATCTCAATACGCCAATCGTAGAGCTTCCTGTTCCGACACTCCTTACACTAGTAGTTCTGTGAACAGTAGACCTCACGCAGTTATAAACCACAGCCTCCTCTTATACTGTCCATCAGAGTAAATCCTGTCTGTATGTCGTGTCGGCGAGATATCGGTGTGAAAACGGCTAATGGCTTTTGGGGTTGGTGTATCAAAAATGCTAACATCAAAAGCTAATCTCCTTCAAGACATACTGGCAACAGGTCAGCCCGAGTTCAAAGCAGAGAGAGGTCGAGAGACAATACTATGCTATTTTAGCTATTAATTGTATGCATTATTGCATGCAATCAATAGTTCATTTAATAGTGCATAGAAATTGCATTCAAGGAGGCATGCAATATTAAAAGTCCACACAGCAGCTGATTTTTCACCAACTTACATTGAGATATTGAATTGCATGCATCATGGCATGCAATTTATAATCCACTCAACAGCTGATTTATGATGAATAATTCTAGTCTGATTTTACTCTTATATTGGCGTATGAAGGAGGCTCCTTTTTCCTTTTATATTATCCTTGAGATGCAAAATTTACAGAAAAACCTTGTATATACGTCGACGCGCAATTAAAAAAGGAACATACCTGTCAAATTTCATGAGAATCTATTACTGCGGTTCGCTGTAAATGCGCAACATATAAACATTTAAACATTTGAACATTCAAACATTCGAACATTTGAACATTTAAACATTTGAACATTCAAACATTCGAACATTCGAACATTCGAACATTCAAACATTTAAACATTAAGAGAAATGCCAAACCGTCGACTTGAATCTTAGATCTCACTTCGCTATCCGCTTAGCGTCAGGTGATCAATTTTCATAACGGCAAGGAAAGTTGTGTGAGTGCACCACACCAGATTTTTTCAGTTATTAATTGCATGCAATCAATAGTTCATTTAATAGTGCATAGAAATTGCATTCAATGAGGCATGCAATTAATAGTCGACTTGAATCTTAAACCTCACTTCACTCGGTCAAAACGCCTCGTGTGTTTTGACCCTCACACTTGACCGGGAACCAGACAAAGTGAGTGACCGGTTAGCAGCAGCGTGAGAACTCACTTATTCGTCGGCATTGTTGCCATTTTCCCACCACACGACATAGCCAGGAATGTGCAGCATTTCGAGATTTCCATTCCACATCCTGTTGTCTCTACAACAAGGGAATTCCAACAATAGCCGCCCGCCGAGCATTCCCTGGTTAAAAGCGACTTCCTACTGTAAAATTTCACTTTGAACATTCAGCTTTTGTTGGGTAGGTAAAGCTCTGATAATATTATTCACAAAAGGATGCAGAAAATCTTACTATAGTATAGAGGTGCATGCGGGGGGTGGAGAGGGTTGAAGGCAATAATAATAATTATAATAATAATTTTTCTTCTTCTTCTTCTTCTTCTTCTTCTTCTTCTCCCACCTCTCTGGTAGAGAGTTAGTGGGGAGGATATTTTTAATATTCTTTCCGAAGAATGGACATTGATATGTCCAAAGCTCCGCCAATTTATGTAGATGCATAACAATATAATTATTATCTATAGTTATTATATTACAAATTGCGTTTTCATATCATTTACAGTTCAATAATTATTTTCTTAGTCTATATCATGTAAATTCATCTATAATTTTGCTGTATTGTAAGCTATTGTATATAAGTGTATAAGACAGTATATATTGTAATCTACATAAATAAAGTACTTAATCAATCAATCAATCAAACCTCCTCTTCTTCCTTTTATTTTTTATCTTTTTCTTCTTCTTCTTCCTCTTCTTCTTCTTCTCTCTCTTCACCTTCTTCTTCTTCTCCTTCTTCTTCTTCTTCTCCTCCCCCTTTCTTCTTCTTTTTATTTTTCTTCTTCTCCTTCTTCTTCTCCTTCATCATCTTCTTCTCCTTCTTCTTCTCCTTCTTCTTCTCCTTCTTTTTCTTCTCCTTCTTCTTCTTCTTCTTCTTCTTCTTCTTCCTTCTTCATCTTCCTCCTTCTTCTTCTTCCTCCTTCTTCCCATTTTTTTTTCTTCTTCTTCTTCTTCTTTTTCTTCTTCTTCTTCTTCTTCTTCCTCCTTCTTCTTCCTCCTTCTTCTTCTTCTTCCTCCTTCTTCCCATTTCTTCTTCTTCTTCCTCCTTCTTCTTTTTCTTTCTCTTTCCTTTTCTCTTTTATCTCCTCCTTCTCCTCCTTTCTTCTTCCTCTTCATCTTTATCATCTTCTTCTTCTTCTTCTTCTTCTTCTTCTTCTTCTTCTTCTTCTTCTTCTTCTTCTTCTTCTTGCGGGAGGTGGAGGGGATAAAGTTTAAAGGGTCCGTTTCTCGTGGATAACAGAATTTGACCGCTTCATTAGCATCTCCCAACCTATTCACTGGGTAGTGAGGAAACGTGTAGAAATTAAGGGGCGATAATAATAAGAATTAATATCATTACTAAGAGAAAGTTAGCGAGGTTACTAATTCAAAACTCAGATGAACTGAACAATACTCGTTGACCGAACGTAGTGAGTATTTCATTCGAGTACTGCAAAAGACATTCACGTCCAAATAGCGTAAACTATTTTTACTTTCCTTGCCCTATTACCATAGGTAAGGAAAGTATTGCTTTTCAAAAAAATTTAAAGTACCCTAATTTCAAGTTTTCCATACGTTTCAAGGTCACCTGAGTCCAAAAACATGATTTTTTGTCATAATAATCTAAAGAATAATAATTGAGAAATTGTAAACATTACCTGCCTGTGCTGAAGTTACTCCACACATTTTATAAACATAACCTAGTTTACAAATTCCAAATCAGGAATTTTGTGGAATTTGACAAAGGTGATTTTTTGTAGCAGTTTTGCTGTTCCTATTTTGTACCTATGAAACATACTCGACTGTAAAGAGAAAATATGGTTTCATTCTTAGACCAGTTATAGAATAGACACGCTGGGAAGTCTAGCCTCTGAAGCCAACACCTACTGCCATATCACCATATCGTGACGTCAGCATCGGATAGAAAACACTTCTGCAGAGTTTGTGTACATTGTTTTCCATAGCTGATTGTGTCTATTTCAGATGGAAGTAAATTATTATTGAAATATATGAAAATGGTGAACTCCCGCTGAAATAGAAAACAATGTTAACAAACTCTACAGAAGTTTTCTATCCGATGCTGACGTCACGATATGGTGATATGGCAGTAGATGTTGGCTTCAGAGGCTAGACTTCCCAGCGTGTCTATTCTATAACTGGTCTAAGGTTTCATTTCAGTACAGTATCCTGTAATGAGAATCATAAGTTTATTTATTCTGCAAACAGCTGTTTACCGACTTGATTTAATGCATGGAATTGAATTCTAATTGCACTCTACTGAGTCCCAATAACATTTGAGTGATTAATATACTATCTCGAATAATTGAAGAACTCATTTAAGAATTTTCAAGTTATAAGAACTCATTTGAAATCTTATAATTTATTCAGGCCTTTATTATTTTATTTGATCGAAGGGGCTGTCTTTTATGAACTAGGCGCTACGGGCTAGGCCACGTTTATAGAATGCAGTAGCTCGAGCAGCAGCAGCTAATGGTTTCTGTTTCTTAGCAATATTATTCTTTCTGAGAAAAGTATGACGAAAAATATTGTATGTAACTTGTACGGTAACGTATTTACCGCATTCGTATGATAATTCTGCCCGAAACGTAGTTGAGGGCAGAATTGAGAAGCCTAATTCCAAAAGGTACTATATCCACTTTGGAAAAATTTTTCACAAACAGAGAAAAACATCTCATTTATTATTTCACGTATCATTTGATTTATTTCAAATTTCAATGCAATCAGTATTTTTTATGTATTTTTTTGGTAATAAATTTATGTTGATCCAATTATTACAACTTTTCCCAAAATATTTCAAAAATTACAGGAGTCATGGATATAGTACATTTTGCCTCAATTGATGGATATAGTACATTTTGGGAATGAATGGATTGGATATAGTATCTTATGGAATTGTAGAATGATATGAGAGCAAATAAAGTATTCTTGTTTTATTGAAAGTCATGAAATATGCCATTCAAAGGTCTGAAGTAGTTCTAAAATGTTAAGATTAATTAATAAAGTTCAATATATTTCTGAATAAGTACTTGAAAACAGCTGCTGTACCTTTTTGAGAAGTGCAAAAGTCTTAAATCTTGATGAAAATGCATGTCTGAATAATAAGCCTATTAAAATAGGTCTTCATTGTAGAAATCATTGTTTTCATTGTCTTCATTTACAGTTACAGCTTCTTCACTTAAACACACTTTTGTAGAATGGATGCTCTTCCCAGTTGATTCCAACCTTCTGTAAAAGGTTTCGCACATCTTCTTTTTTTGGTGAATGGTAGCACAATGTTTGAAACATTTCTATTCTTTTTGAAAATATTGTGTTGAGTACCTGTTCCTTCCGTGTAAAACTGCTGCACTGTTATCAATCTTGGAGTAGTATGGTCAAATGTAATCACTTTAGCATCAGTGATATTGAAACCTTTAATAACCTTCAGGAATGGTTTGACAGCTTCATTCCAATTTTGAATTAATACTGTATTTGATACATGCAGAGTTCCCACTGATGATAGTATTTCATTGTAGTCTTCAGGATCAATGATTTGTAGTTTCTTCCTCAGTTGTTTCTCAACCAACCCAAATGCTCTATCAGCGGGTAAATAGGAATGGCCTCGAACCGGAAACATCTACTCCAAGTTGATTCCTTGCTTTGAACAATATTTTGTAAGCATGAAAAGCATAGCATAGTTTTTATTTTGGCCCGTGCAAGAGTCATAAAACACACGCAAAGTTTCAATGTGTCTATTGAGAGGTGCTTCAACAATGATGGGTAAAACCCTATTCAAAAAATGGGATAGACAGGAGACTATCTGATTACTACCTCTCCCATATTCACTCTCCAACCAACTATAGAAATGAACATTTTCTTTTTTTAGTGATGCCTCCAAGTCATGAATAATGATTCCAAACGTATAATACCATAACTGCCGGGAATAGTAGGCTTCAGTTATCTGAGTTTTTGGTAGTGGTTGGTTTTGCATAAGATCAAACACTATTGTTATGCTGTCCCTGGGTCGTAGGTTCAAATGCTTCAAAAAACATTTGCTACGAGTTTTATGAAGAATATACTTTGCAAGCAATTTCTTTTTCTCCTCAGGATCAGTTTCCAATTTCCTACTTAATTTGAGATTAACACATTCACTGCAAATATCAACCTTCTTTGAACCAAATGAGTTTGAAAAATATTATTATTATTAACAATGTTAGATATGAATGAAACAAAGTTTATTATAATTAATTTATGATGCATTATTGATTAATATTTAATAATGAATTCTTATTTTCTCAAGGATGGTCTGTTGATATCAAAACATGAACAGATGTGATATAGTACGTTTTGGAATGATTCCATACAGCTGGTAAACAAGAAGCATTGGATATAGTATCTTTTGAAACTATGAAGGATATAGTACCTTTTGTAACTGATCAGTTCAGGGATATAGTACATTATGCCATGAAACTGAATTTTCAACATCAATTTCTATGTGTTAAAGTATGTTTTGGCACAAAACAAACTGCAGAAATCGATGGAAACGATAACAAAGTATTTAGAATGACCAAAAAGTGAATTTGAGAAAAAAATGGATTTAGTACCTTTTGGAATTAAGCTTCTCAATTATCATACGAATGCGGTAAATTATCATTATTGGACTTATTACGTAGAGTACTATTGGAATATCCAAAAAATCAACATTGTGGAACGTTTTTTGTAGTTGTTGTAAAATTTGATAAATGGCACTTGTAATGTTTTTCCAGGAAACCATTCTATTAACAACAGTGTAACAAGAAAATGTATAAATATTTTTTTGTTAAATAATTGTCGTGGCTAGAAAAAGAAATTGATGTTGTGCTCTAGTCACGAGTTCAAACATTCCTTACTATAGTTGAACGAGCGAAGCGAAGTGAGTTCTAAGATTCTCTCTTAATGTTTAAATGTTTATATGTTGCGCATTTACGTGCGAAACGCGGTAATAGATTTTCATGAAATTTGACAGGTATGTTCCTTTTTTAATTGCGCGTCGACATATATACAAGGTTATTGGAAACTTTGCATTTCAAGGATACTATAAAAGGGAAATGGAGCCTCCTTCATACGCAAATATTAGAGTAAAAATCAGACTATAGAATTATTCATCATAAATCAGCTGACAAGTGACACAGATGTGTGGAGAAGCCAGTATATTGCTGTATTCCCATAAGGTTTATAGTTTTAATCAGGTACTTGTGGATGAGAATACTGCGTGAGGTATACTGTTCACAGAACTACTAGTTAACATGATTTTAGAATTTATACAGCACTTTATGATATAATCAAGACCAAAATGTTCATTTCAAGGAACATTCACAGTTTGATTCAACAAGCATTTCAAGGATTAATTCACTCTCGGAGAATATTATTAGCACTGAAATGTTTGTTGTATGTCTCAAAAAATAATTGAACAGAAGATGTATGTATGGCTGATTTTAAATCCTTTTAATAAATTGACCGAATTTTATGATTGTCATATGAACATAGTGTGTTAACAAATCCTAGGTTGTGACCTAACTGTTAAATTATTGAATGAAAAAGACTAAGAGATTGTCAAAAAACCACAGATTTATTGATACTTGGAAAGACCGGTTTCGGTTTTTACACCATTGTCAATCTCTGATAAAATAAAACTAAATACAAGAGCAGCAGAATTTATACTAGTAGGCGAGTACTGCTATTGGTAAAGGGCATGAACGCCAGCCATTGGCCCAGCTAGACAGTCTCCACCCACTCAACGATGTCACAAAATGGCGGCTTAAGCAACAGACTCGTCATGATAACAGAATATACTTTCAGTGCAAAACAAGTAAACAAGTGTGAAAGATAATAAAACTATCAATAAAGGATCAAGAATTTCAAAATAAAAAATAAAATGTATGTATTATTGTTGAAATTATTTATTATTTAAGAAATTATATTATACGTCAGGTCTTATTGTAACTAAATAGGTCATAGCATGAAATTATATTATTGATAAAATGGCAGAAATTATTTATAACAATCTCAAACCTAATAAAAATTGTACAAGAGTATTAATTCATTAACGACTTAATTCAACTGAACCACATGGTAATTAAATCTCTTTGGCAGGTCTAAGCCAATCACAGTGCATAGAAATAGCACCAAGACGGTGATCGTTTGAAAGCAACACATGTTAATCTATTATCAGACACCAACCCTGCCTTATCAGTTACACTAGCACGTGTACATTGTATGAGAGGAACTATGTCTAGAAGATTAAGCAGTTTTAAGAATTACATAAATTAAATTATTATTGTAATTAAAGGAATTGTATTCTACTACTTGCCACTGACGTCATGTTTACGTCACAAGCGTTCTACCAATGGCAAATTTTTATGCAAATTATTACATTGAGATTCTGAGAAGCAAGGTCTAGCCTAAAAGCTTAGAGAAAAGAGCAGCACTTCCCTTTTGAAATCCTCACCGTGCAGATCTCTTTTTATAGTTACCAAAGACCTATTTGTGAAAATTTCTTGTTCGATTTTAAATGTTCTATTTGTGAGCCGATATTTTAGGCCAATTTATTTGTTATTCGTAAATTTCTGTTTTCATCAATCGATAAATTTAAAAGCTTAAAGTAAATTATCCATTAATTAATTCGGTGAAGGAGATATTTAAATTAAAATTCCCCACGTGCTGAAACCGAAGCCTGGATTGCCGCCGATCAAACGATTTTTTGATCTAAAGAAGAAAACCACGACGACCAAGGAATTTCACGTGAGTTATAAGTCATAAGGGGCCCCAATCTACGCTTCGAAAATATTTCAGTGCAGAAAAACATAAATTTTTCTTCGTTAAATTATTGGCCACGCCGACAAGCGCTTTAGCATTTAAGAGCCTAGAATTTATTCATATTGAATTTATAAGAATTTGTAGTTGATTAACTATCCTCCGCTGCCTGAACCACGACCCCGAGCAATTTTAAAATATTTTATAATTCATTTTTTCTCACTATTTTTTTTTCAAAACTGTTAAACTTTATCAATTGTAAAATTCTGTTGAATCACGCATGGTATCATGCAAGCACAAGAAATTTTTTAACTATTCTGTTAATGCTAAATTATTATCAACCTGTAAATCAAATTCTGAACCTGCACTGTATGATTACATATTTTATTGTAATATATTTCAGTTTTGTTAATTCGCTTTCTGAGTTCGATTATTTCTTAAGCCTGTCAATTATTGTGTCTGATACGTTCTATATTATCAAGAACCGATCGAATACGATCATTAGAATAATTGAATTAAGCTGGATATTGGAACAGGTCTAAGTGGATGTAGCGAGTGGGGTCAGATCAAGATATTTATTCTTTGTCCTTACCTGCTCATATATCAGCTTTTATCTGTTACCTACCTCGACTTAGGAGCGAACACATCAATTGTACAGCAGTGGCAGCCATAGATCATATAAATTCCTACAATAGAGCTTAAAACCCGACAAGACTCTGTTCTCGAAGTATATTCTGAACGATATTTGGTCCAAATACCGTATTTTAATCCTTCAGAACTTATTAGAGACGCAGTCCCGTAAATTATCTACATCGGGATTTTTGCTCGACCTGTATGATTTTGTATGCTCATTCTTCACAGGTAATAATTTTAAGGTATCCGTATTCAGTGTTTAGCGATCGCTACACTACTTATAAAAATTTCATCACAATACAATTTGTCATTAGAAGAATCAAGGGTGAGCGAGCGTTTAGGCCTCCCGCGATTCCGACAATTATATTGAATCTTGTAGTGAATCAATCAGTCTGGTGTACACTCAGCGTCCACACACGCAATTACAAAATTTATGGCCGCTACACCATTGACTCAGTACAAGATTCACTCTACATGTGTGAAGCCTTCAAATCACGCTCCACATGATTTTGGCGCCCAACTGTGATAGGCATTGAAGAGGTGGATAATCGACTACGAGGATTATTTAGTTGCTCAGTATACTATAGCGCTGACAACGGGAAAATTTTTTGAAAAATTCATGGTTGTGAATTTCTTCAAATTTAATATTAACTGTTCACTATTATATAAAATAACAAGAAGTACCATACCCAATTTTTGAACGGAAAAGAAATTTATCGATTGATGAATTTTTAGAGAAAGAATCGAACTCAGAATTTTATTATTGTGTTATTCGAAAATTGGTCATATTATAAGTCATAGGTATAAGAAATACCATAAGAAAGGTCATACTATTTAAGAGTATTAGGTCTACACCAAAACAATTTATAAAAAATTTATGGAAAAGAGGATTGAAGTCATTTATATTTTTTTAAATTTTTAAAGCATAAAGAGGGAAGTAAAATTAAATCACGGATATATTGTGGAATTCAAGCAGAGCATCACTGCTTTTATATAAAATTTTGCGAAGAATACTAGCCCTATATATATAATTGCGGCAAGAAATTATAAGAGTAAAATATTTATAATAATAAAAGTAATAAATTATAAGAGACGTACCTTCGTTACCGCATAAGTGTCCATTGTATCCTGTGTGTTATTATCATTTTTATGTTAACGATATTGCTAACTTGATTCATTTCATCACTGAACATATTATTGAAGCACACTTTTGTATTCCTTCACTTCAACAAATTTTTTTTTTTACACTATTTCAATTTCTGATCATTCACTTATAATCGTTTCACATAACCTCACATGTTTGTGGTCGTTTCAACGCACTTGCACCTTCACATCATCCAATAAATTATGGAAGTACCACACCGCATCCTGGAACCCACATCGGCGACTTCAAGGACGGAAGATGTCGCGCGGGATAAACGCCCATGCATTGCCGTTCCAGAGGTCCGGACGCCCGCATCTCATGTCATAGAACCATTGCCGCCATCCGAAGACCACACACCCACCCCTTCCGTGTTACAGATGAGTCTCATCCTGGAAGCATTGAACGATATGATCAAAGAAAGGAAACAACTGAACGAAACACTAAACAATATAAATAAGAACTACGACCAAATAAAGGAAGTCAAACAAGCAAGTGGACGTGATACATGTATGGAAGACCAACCTACCGAAAATGTCAAGGCTGAAGTCGCGCCGCACCCTGCAGAACGCCGAGAGGGACCGGACGACATCGCCCGCCAAGCTGAGGACGTCATCCAGGGCATAGAGGGACATCCCGTACCACCGCGCGCCGGACACCAGGAATCCAAGGACGTTGCCCGCCGAGTGGAAGAGCAGCCCGGACCGCCGACCGCACGTATCTTCCATCCACCGAGGACAGCGCCTGCAACATATGAACCCAGCATTCATGAAGATAGTCCAATAAACAATAGAAATGAAATGGAAACACACAACAAATCAGAATCACAACCAAAACTGAAAACCTACAAATCAAAACAACGAACAAGAAGGATTACAATACGTCAAAGAAGAAAACCAACTAATAGAATTCATCAACACCGCCGTCATGTTAGGCTAAAATCGTACATCAAGCTTCCTACCAGCATGCAAGAAAAAAGGAAGACGGTATCAGGAAGGACCTACAATCACCGCAGTCATGTCCGGTTGAAATCAAACAGACTGTACACCGGCATGCAACAAAGGAAAGGATTATTTGAAAAAACCCACAGACACCACCGGCATGTCAGGTTTAAAAAGATCAAACTGCATGTTACCGGCCGACAAAGAGGAAATACGTTTGTAAGAATTGATTTACACCACCGGCACATTTGTTTTAAACCAAGTTTGATAAAACGGATAGTTGCAAATTGGAATGAAAACTTGAAACAAATACTGAAATCAAATTTAGATGGGGGCTTAAGGAATAATTTTTGAATTAATTTGGAAGCTACGTTGTGAATACATAAATCATCAAACTTGTCATAATCACAGCCTACCCACCGAATCATATCTTTGCAGACTAGCATCTTTCTACTGCAGCCTAGTTAATCAACATAACCTAAACTTCGCCACATCTCAGCTAATAAGGAAATATTATTAATTCACTTCAAATGAAGAAAATCGAAATCAACTTTAATAACAGAAGAAATTAAAACTACGAAACAACCTTAAAAATTTACCAACCTAATCAAGCCATCTGCCTCATGTTACAGTCATCACAGAAACAATCGCCTGGTATCATCTGCACAACTGAAAAATAGAAACAAGAATCATAGCATCCACGGAAAATAATTATAAATTAGAAATAACATGAAATTAGCAGTGAATAAGAGGAAAGAAAATAAACAAAGTTTATTTGAAAAAATGTGTAAACCTAACCTTGAAATACAGAATCACTAGAAAAATCTATTCAGAACCGACGCCTGTTCGATAATTTTCTTCGTCCCACCAACCAATGTGTACGAAATCCTAGAGTCAATGTTAATAGAATCAAAGCAATATCGTTAGTTAATTATTGTAACCCATTATTTAATGTGGAATTATAAGTAAAAAACACAAACAAAAAAAATATATATTTATGTTAATTTGCACGAAATGCGCATGTTCTGTGTTATATGAATGTATCTCTAAAAAACTCCAAAGAAAATGAAATTCTTACCTTCAAATGTGAAATTTATTACTGTTGCATCAAAAGATCATGAATTGAAATTCAAATTGATAAATATAATCTTAAGGACTTAATATTGTAACCAACATTGATAAAAATCAAGAAAGCCATTTCAAGTGTAACCCTGTTTGTACGCAACGTACTAAGCGCAAATAAGAAATTGCTCGAGTCAAACGGTAGACGATTGTCAAGTCACCGAAGTAAAATCACACTCTCACCCAATTTATGTAAAAGCCAGAATAAAGAGTCGAAACCTGTAATAACTATGAAAAAATGATGAAAGTCTATATTTGTTGCAAATACTGTTCAAATCTTAAGAAGTAATATGTGAAATCTTGTATATTTGTTATAGTTATGGGTCTGCTCATAAGCCACCCATGAATGGAAGTTGTGGAGTTGTTTTTAATGAAGGATCCTAAGAGACCTCATTAATTATTGTATTTCGATTGTATCCAATGGAAGGAACAATCAATTATTTATTTTCTCGTAGCCAAAAGTGCACGATATATTGTTTTTAGTGTTAAGTGTTGAGTTTTCGTAGAAGTAAGGAGATGAAATAGTGTATTCATCACAATATCGGATTTTTCAAATAGTCATTGTTTCGACTCGTCTCCCAATTACCTATTTAAAATATCCTGGGGGCTTTTGTGTGATGAATTTTTCAAATAGATCTCATGAAAAGAGAGAAAAATTGTGATTACCTTTTAAAATGAAGGAATTTGCTAAAGGAATAGTTAGCGACCGAGCGATAAAGCTTACTTATCAATAACTGTATATTAGATAAGAGTACCGTTCTGTACTGAATATTTTTCTAGGAAAATTATTCAATAAAATTATAATTATTTTGCGAATAAAGCACAAATTATTTATGAATCGCTCACTGATTTTGAGGTTACACTTTGTTTACTATCGATCAGATGTTTTTAAAACAGTTCGAACGCAGCTGACTGATTCAAAGCATTGTCAAATGTCATGCCGGTTTTCATGCAAGGTAAAATATCATTCCTAAAAATTATAAAACTATCAATAAAGGATCAAGAATTTCAAAATAAAAAATAAAATGTATGTATTATTGTTGAAATTATTTATTATTTAAGAAATTATATTATACGTCAGGTCTTATTGTAACTAAATAGGTCATAGCATGAAATTATATTATTGATAAAATGGCAGAAATTATTTATAACAATCTCAAACCTAATAAAAATTGTACAAGAGTATTAATTCATTAACGACTTAATTCAACTGAACCACATGGTAATTAAATCTCTTGGCAGGTCTAAGCCAATCACAGTGCATAGAAATAGCACCAAGACGGTGATCGTTTGAAAGCAACACATGTTAATCTATTATCAGACACCAACCCTGCCTTATCAGTTACACTAGCACGTGTACATTGTATGAGAGGAACTATGTCTAGAAGATTAAGCAGTTTTAAGGATTACATAAATTAAATTATTATTGTAATTAAAGGAATTGTATTCTACTACTTGCCACTGACGTCATGTTTACGTCACAAGCGTTCTACCAATGGCAAATTTTTATGCAAATTATTACATTGAGATTCTGAGAAGCAAGGTCTAGCCTAAAAGCTTAGAGAAAAGAGCAGCACTTCCCTTTTGAAATCCTCACCGTGCAGATCTCTTTTTATAGTTACCAAAGACCTATTTGTGAAAATTTCTTGTTCGATTTTAAATGTTCTATTTGTGAGCCGATATTTTAGGCCAATTTATTTGTTATTCGTAAATTTCTGTTTTCATCAATCGATAAATTTAAAAGCTTAAAGTAAATTATCCCTTAATTAATTCGGTGAAGGAGATATTTAAATTAAAATTCCCCACGTGCTGAAACCGAAGCCTGGATTGCCGCCGATCAAACGATTTTTTGATCTAAAGAAGAAAACCACGACGACCAAGGAATTTCACGTGAGTTATAAGTCATAAGGGGCCCCAATCTACGCTTCGAAAATATTTCAGTGCAGAAAAACATAAATTTTTCTTCGTTAAATTATTGGCCACGCCGACAAGCGCTTTAGCATTAAGAGCCTAGAATTTATTCATATTGAATTTATAAGAATTTGTAGTTGATTAACTATCCTCCGCTGCCTGAACCACGACCCCGAGCAATTTTAAAATATTTTATAATTCATTTTTTCTCACTATTTTTTTTTCAAAACTGTTAAACTTTATCAATTGTAAAATTCTGTTGAATCACGCATGGTATCATGCAAGCACAAGAAATTTTTTAACTATTCTGTTAATGCTAAATTATTATCAACCTGTAAATCAAATTCTGAACCTGCACTGTATGATTACATATTTTATTGTAATATATTTCAGTTTTGTTAATTCGCTTTCTGAGTTCGATTATTTCTTAAGCCTGTCAATTATTGTGTCTGATACGTTCTATATTATCAAGAACCGATCGAATACGATCATTAGAATAATTGAATTAAGCTGGATATTGGAACAGGTCTAAGTGGATGTAGCGAGTGGGGTCAGATCAAGATATTTATTCTTTGTCCTTACCTGCTCATATATCAGCTTTTATCTGTTACCTACCTCGACTTAGGAGCGAACACATCAATTGTACAGCAGTGGCAGCCATAGATCATATAAATTCCTACAATAGAGCTTAAAACCCGACAAGACTCTGTTCTCGAAGTATATTCTGAACGATATTTGGTCCAAATACCGTATTTTAATCCTTCAGAACTTATTAGAGACGCAGTCCCGTAAATTATCTACATCGGGATTTTTGCTCGACCTGTATGATTTTGTATGCTCATTCTTCACAGGTAATAATTTTAAGGTATCCGTATTCAGTGTTTAGCGATCGCTACACTACTTATAAAAATTTCATCACAATACAATTTGTCATTAGAAGAATCAAGGGTGAGCGAGCGTTTAGGCCTCCCGCGATTCCGACAATTGTATTGAATCTTGTAGTGAATCAATCAGTCTGGTGTACACTCAGCGTCCACACACGCAATTACAAAATTTATGGCCGCTACACCATTGACTCAGTACAAGATTCACTCTACATGTGTGAAGCCTTCAAATCACGCTCCACAACATATAAACATATAAACATAAAACATATAAACATATAACCATATAAACATATAAACTATAAACATATAAACATAAAACATATAAACAATAAACATATAAACATATAAACATATAAACATATAAACATATAAACATATAACATATAAACATATAAACATATAAACATATAAACATATAAACATATAAACATATAAACATATAACCATATAAACATATAAACATATAGACATTTAAACATTAAGAGAAATGCCAAACCGTCGACTTGAATCTTAGACCTTACTTCGCTCGGTCAATTATAAAACTGGTATTTAGTTATATGACTTTGTCCATGCTATATAATATGGCTTTCTGACAGTAAAATGTTATTATTATTAATGAATAGAATTATTTATTATGAACCACTGTGTTTTCTCAAATTTCAACCGCATTTATTATTTTATTCACGGTATCATTCAATTACAAAATGCTGTCGGGCTGCATACATTTTTTTATTCATTCATTGTCACATGGGTTTCTCCCGGTAGGATTTCCTAAGGGTATAGATCAGTTTGATTGCAACTAAAATTAATTGAGGTTGAAATTAATAATTGAAAATTGTTATCAATTCATAAAATGCACAACATATGAGTGAAAAATTGGCTGTGTTGAATGCATGTTGTGCAAAATTCAATGAACGTTTCAAAGCTATTAAACTTATATTCGTCGAGGTTCGTTAATTAGTACATCGCTTGTTAGCTGAGCAATTTTAAAAGCGTTCTTTCACCTACAGTGATCGCTCTCACTCTCTCTCCCACACCCACTCTCTCTCTCTCATTCACTCTCTGTTTCTCTCTCTTTCTCAGGATTTCAGGACTTCAATATAATCGGAATTTCCGAATCATTTTTGAAGCCTAGTATTACATCAAATTTTGTTGCATTGCCTGGATATAATCTTTTCCGGAATGATAGATTAAATAAAGCTTGTGGGGGTGTAGCAATTTATGTGAAAGATTTTTTTTTTTTTTTTTTTTTTAGATTACGTCCTAAAGACTCCAGTCATGGAGTATAAGACAAGTCATGTTATTACCACATAATAATTCTAACACTAAGTAGTTCAACCTAGTTTAGGTTTGAAAGGAATTCTTGTACACTATAAAAAGCTTTATCAACTAAATATTTTTTCATTTGTTTTTTGAAAATCTTCAAATCATCATTACTTTTCAAGATTTGAGGTAGCTTGTTATAAAATTTCCTACCAATATAATCTGGTTTTTGTTCAAATAACCTACTATTGTGACCCATTATATGATAATCTGCTCTGTTTCGCGTATTATACTCATGAACATCTGAATTCTGGATCACACCACTCTTTTTCACATGCATTACAACTTCATATACATACAAAGATGGCACAGTTAATAGACCAAGCTTTTTAAATAAAGGCCTACAAGAGTCTAACCTATTCACTTTCTCTATACATCTGAGTGCCTTCTTTTGAATCTTAAACACTCTGTCCATATTTTGTTGAGATGCATACCTAATATGAGATAGTATAAGTCCATGGTAAGCAGTTAACAGTAGTTTTTTATCATTCAGCCTAGCAAGCTGCCGCAGGACAAATACCCCAGATGATATCTTATTACATATCCTCTCAATGTAAGGATGCCATGTTAATTTCCTATCCAATAAAATTCCCAAGAATGCTACTTTCTCTTCTTGGTCTAATTCATTTTCCTCTACAAACACATTTATTTCTCTATCCTCTACTGAATTATATTTACTTTTGAATTGTAGGAATTGACATTTCTTACTATTTATTGTTAATTGCCTTTGCTTCAAGAATTGGACAATTGACTGTACTCCAGTAAAAGCATTTATTTCTAGACTATCTAATAAATAATTGTTAAAGATAAGCGATGTGTCATCAGCAAACAACAGAGCTCTGTGATCTTTTAACTCTTTTGGCAATTGGTTCACATACAACAGAAACAGTAAGGGACCCAGAATTGAGCCTTGAGGTACTCCAGCCTGGACCTCCAGTTTTTGAGATTTAATTTTTACTATTTCATTCCCATCCACCTTGGTAAGCTCAACACACTGGTTTCTACCTATGAGATATGATTCAAACCATTTTAGTTCTATACCATTCACACCTACAGTTTTTAGTATTTCCAATAATATTCTATGGTTCACACAATCAAAAGCTTTGGATAAATCAAGAAATATTGCGGCTGCCTTCTCACCTGAATCTATTATATCTATTAGTCTTTCAACAAGGGATACTATTGCAGTCTTAGTAGATTTCCCTTTCTGGAACCCATGCTGTTCATCACATATGAAATTAATTTCATCCAGGTGCATCAATAACCTATTTAAAACTACTCTTTCAAACATTTTACTTATTACATTTAGAATACTAATGGGTCTATAATTTTCAACTCTTTCAGAATCACCACTCTTGAAAATTGGCAAAATTTTTCCTTGTTTCAGATCATCAGGGAAAATACCCTGCTCTAGTGAAGTATTAAGGAGATGCAATAAAGGGTCCAGTAATTCATTTTCACATTCTTTTAAAATTTTGCTTGAGACCCCATCCAATCCTACTGTTTTTTTGTTATTCAAATTTTTTATTATTCTTGACAACTCATCTCTTGATAATGGATGAAATTTAAATACCTTTTCAATTGGCTCAGCATTTAATGTAGTTGTATTATAAGTATTAGTGTTCAGTGACTTTTGGAGATTATATGCAACCTGTTGATAATATTTATTGAAAAAGTTACAAATGTCTATGCTATCATCCATATAATTTCCATGTTCATCGATTATCCTAGGGACATTAGTAACTGTATCCTTTTGAGCTGCTCTCCTATTTCTATTAATTACCTCCCAAACAGCAGAGTTAAAATTGGTACTAGTTGTTAATATTTCAGCTGTTTTCTTACACTTAGCTTTCCTCACTTCTTTTGCATAGTTTTTCTTTAGACATTTGTATTTGACCTCACTCGGAACATCCCTCACTAATTTAAATTCCTCATAAGCTTCCCTAACAATATTTCTTTGAGTAAGGATATCTTCAGTTATCCATTCATCTACTTTGTTTAATTTACTTTTTACTTTGACTTTTTTTATCGGACAGCATACACTAATGTGAAATCTTAGAGTATCAATGAATTGCTTATATTTGTAATTTAGGTTACAACTGTTATAAACACTACTCCAATTCTCTTGAAGCAGTTCCTGCTTCAAACAATTTATATTTCCTAGCTCATATTGCTGAATTTGTTTCACAAAAGTTTTTTTTCTGCTTGGATTCTGGCCCTGCAACTTAACATCTAAAATTTGATAGTTATGATCTGATAGATCTGAGCTACCTAACCTGACATTACAACCTTCTATATTTGTGAGGATATTATCAATAATTGTCTGTGAAGTTCGAGTTACTCTTGTATATTCGTGGACCTTAATTTCTAAATTATTCATATTAATAATATCTCTAATATCCTCTGTCATTTTATCCTGCCTGGCAAAATCGGTATTGAAATCTCCTACTACTATAACATTTGTGAAACGAGCGGTTGTAATTTCCAAAAGTGTATGGAGCAGCTCACAAAATTTTTGCCAGTCTCCATTTGGTGACCTATAGATACCTAACACTACTACCTCAAATCGATCATCAATTTTTTACCTTAGTCCCGTCACCTCTAAATCCATCTCAACAGAAAATCTCTAAAAAAATCCAGTTCATAAGTTTGGGTATGTTTAGCATTGTTAGTGAATATACATACACCACCACTTCTATGAGCTATTCTACAAAATTCTGATCTCAGTGAATAGCCTGGAATCCTAACTTGATTTATTTCCTTTATTTTTAAGCCATGCTCTGTGAAAATAACAATGTCAGGATCCTCCTGTTTAAGAAATACTTCTAATCTGTCAATTTTGTTGCGAAGATACTGAATATTTTGATGATAAATACTAAAAACCTTACCATCTTGTGCTACTCTATCTCTAGCATTTGTAGCTATTTCCCTTTCCCTGTTTTGAGCCAATTTACTAAAAAATCGTTATTTGTTTTTTTGACTGTTTTTAAACCAGAGGATTGCAAACGGCTTTCAATCAGCTCTGCCAATCTATTACAAAAGATTACTTTGCCAGATCGATTTAGATGCAACCCATGATTAGTGAAGTTATGTCTTTTCAGCCTTTCATTTAGAAAACAAATCCCCAGTTGTTTAGAATTCTTATTTTTTAGGCTGTTGATTGTATTATGGATTGATTTGTTTGTCGAATTGATTGCTTCATTTAATTCTGGCCTATCAAACCTATTAGGAATAGTACTTATTATTAAGTTTGTTTTTTTGCTGAGTGGCACAATTTCCTTGATTTTTTCTGTTACTTGAGGAAGATGATTCAAGTTAGGTTCATTTATATTATTTGAGCCACCCAGTACAATTAGATAGTCATTTTCATCAAAGTCTTTAGTTTGTTCCCTAGCTGACTCTACAACTGCATTAATTGATGCACTTGGCTTGAAAAAACATTGGACATCAAATTTATTTTTTAATCTTTTATCAAGGAGATAAAATCAAGGAGATGGTATCAAAACAAAAGTTTTAATCACATCTAAACAAGAGTATTGTTCCAGACCAGAGTTTATGCTACTTGAATTATACTTATCTAGTAATGATAAATTACTCGTTGGTATCTGTTATCGCCCACCAAAAATAGGTCATTTCACAGATTTCGAAAATGCCTTGCTTTCTTTTATGCCTTGTTATAACCGTATACTAGTTATGGGGGATATGAACACCGACTTGAACATGACGAATCGTAACTTTGACTACTTTCAACTGACTACAATTTTCCAATGCTTAAACATGACTATTTTACCCCTCGATCCAACTCATCATACTAATGAATCAGACACACTCATTGACCTTCTCATTGTTAGTGATCCCAATGAGGTTGTTCAAGCAGGCCAAATCTCAGTCCCAGCTATTTCTAGACATGATTTGATCTACTGTGTACTTTCCCATAAGATACCCAAGCCAGAACAGAAAATTATCACTTATAGAGACTTCAAAAACTTTGATGAAGCTGCCTTCCTGACTGATGTGGCTCAGACTCCATGGCATCAAATTGAAGCATTACCCTCAGTTGATGACATGGTCAAGACTTTCGAGAATTGGACTTTGACTTTGTATGACAAACATGCACCTTATGTGACAAGGAGGATTAATAGAAAACGACGAGTACCGTGGATGACTGAAGACATACTTAAGATGATGGGACGTAGAGACAAAGCACATAGAAAATTTAAAAAGACATTTGACTTGGACAGTTTGATAGAGTATAGGAGCCTTAGAATAGGGTTAAACAGGAATTACGGAACTCAAAGATGAGGTACTTGAATTCGTTTATGACAAACAATAGACAAGACTCTAATCACTTTGGCAGGGAATAAAAGAATTCGGGCTTGGCAAACAGAAATCGAATCCACAAATTGACTTACCATTGAATAATATAAATGACCATTTCGTTTCACACTCTAACCAACGCGACGAAGTTGTCATTGCTAATCATATAGATGATCTTGAAGAGCAGGTTACAAACTTAGATTTACCAATCACTGATCAATTTCATTTCCATCCAATCTCAGAAGAAGACACTTTCAGAGCAATTCAACGTATTCATAGTAATTCTACGGGTGTAGACAAAATTCCTATTAAATTTATCAAGAATATGTTATTTGCTGTTTTACCAACCATTACATACATTTTCAACAAGTCACTTGAAGAAGGCATTTTCCCTGAAAACTGGAAGTTTGCTCTGGTTCGCCCTCTAAATAAAGTTCCATCACCCAATAAAGTTGAAGATTTTAGACCAATCAGTATTTTACCTGCATTGTCCAAAGTGCTAGGAAGACTCATTCATGCTCAAGTTGTAAAATTTCTAGACAACAATAGTAAGCTTCATAACTTTCAATCAGGCTTTAGAAAATTCCATTCAACTGAGACAGCTCTGCTTCGTGTCACTGATGATATAAGGTTAGCTATGGACCAAAGAAAATGCACCATCCTCACCCTATTTGATTTTTCTAAAGCATTCGATACTGTTGATCATACAGTCCTTCTGAATAAGTTGGCTATTCTTGGTTTCAGTCGCAACTCGTTAGTTTGGTTTAAATCCTATCTATTAGGTAGGAAACAATGTGTATCTGTCGGTGACAAAAAGTCAACTTGGAAAAACGTTATGCATGGAGTACCACAAGGTTCAATTTTAGGCCCTCTCCTCTTCACTTTGTATGCTAATGACCTTTCTTCCATTATCAAATTCTCCAGTTTCCATACTTATGCAGACGACCTTCAAATCTATTTAAGCTGTCCCATAACAAAAATTAATGAAACAGTTGGAATAATGAATCAGGATATCAATTCGATAGTGGAATGGACAAAGAAAAATGGCCTTAAGCTTAATCCCATCAAAACACAACCCATTATAATTGGATATTCTCGTCTTATAAACAATATTGACCTTGAATCGATTCACAAAATTAGTGTAGACGGTAATGACATTCCTTACTGTAGCTCAGTTAAAAATTTAGGCATTATTATGAATAATACTCTTGACTGGTCAGAACAAGTGAACAAAACTTGTAAAAAGGTATTCTCAGCCATGCATGCATTGAAGAAAATGCACGATATCCTCCCTAGAAACATTAAATTATTATTGGTTCAATCTCTCATCTTCCCACATTTAATGTATTGTAATTCTGTTCTTAACGATATGCAAGTCACTCTGAATGATAAACTACAGCGTTGCCAAAATTATTGTCTACGTTTCGTCTACTCTCTCCAACGCCATGATCATATCACCCCTTCAATCTCTCTCTTATTCCTTACTCTCTCTCACTCACTCTCTCTCTCTGTCTCTCACTCACACACACACACACACTCACTCTCTCTCTCTCACTCTCTCTCTCTCTCTCTCTGATTTGTAGAGAGCTAATAGGAAGGATATTTTTAATATTGTTTCCGAAGAATGGACATTGATATGTCCAAAGCTCCGCCAATTTATGTAGATGCATAACAATATAATTGTCTATAGTTATTATATTACAAATTGCTTTTTCATATCCTATACAGTTCAATAATTATTTTCTTAGTCTATATTATGTAAATTCATCTATAATTTTGCTGTATTGTAAGCTATTGTATATAAGTGTATAAGCCAGTTTATATTGTAATCTACATAAATAAAGTACTCAATCAATCAATCAATCAATCAATCTCTCTCACTTTCTCACTCACCCTGTTTCGGTTCCTACCTGAGTAACAGGTGCCAATCTGTTAAGTACAATGGGTTCTCATCTGGCTATCACATTTTAGGGAGGGGTGTTCCCCAGGGGTCTGTACTTGGGCCTCTTTTATCAGTATATATATAAATGATCTAACCAATATCTTCAGATTCTCCAAACAGCACCTATATGCCGATGACCTGCAATTGTAAATCCACTTTGACTTGAACGACTTTACTGCTACAGTTGACAATATGAATAGTGAACTTGAGACTCTTACGGACTGGACTTTGAAACATGGACTTAGAATTAATGAAGCGAAATCGAAGGCAATAATTATTGGCTACACTAAACTCATGACTCGCCGAGGTTTCAACTTTGATAATGGACCATACATCAAAATAAACGACAATAATTTGAATTACAGTGACTTTGTTACAAATCTGGGACTGACAATAGACAAAACACTCGACTGGACGACACAAATCAACACCACCTGTAATAAGGTATTTGCAGGTATCCACTCGCTTAAGAAAATTGGTGACTTCATTCCACTTCACGTGAAAGTGATGCTGGTTAAGTCATTAATTTTCCCATACTTCTCTTACGGTGACATTGTGATCAATGACATGACTGTGGCCTTGTCTGAACGACTGCAGAGGGCTCAGAACTATTGCATCCGGTTCATCTTCAATCTAAGAAGAGATGATCATATCACCCCATTTTTCCAGCAACTACATGTGCCAAAACTCAAGCATATGAGGGAGTATCACATTCTGAAGCTGCTTCATGACCTTTTGCATGTAAAAACCCCAGGTTATTTAGCTCATAAATTTGTTTTTATTGGAGATCGTAGTGTGAGAGGTACCAGGCAGGGCTCCCAACTATTGGTTATTCCAAATCATAGAACATCTATGTATAATAAATCATTCCATCTATTAGCTTGTCGGATCTGGAATCTGTTGCCTCCAACTGTGAAGAGTATTGGCGATCGAGCTCTGTTTGGCGCGGCAGTATTGAATTGGCTGGGATCTGGTGGCGCAGATTAGGCTTGGGTCGGGTTCAGCTTTATTTTTATTGTCTATTTGCATTGTATCAATCTACATGAATTTAACTCATTTCCACCTTTTATGCAACTACAGATACAAAAATATTTAATCTTAATATATTGTTTTATGATAATTATTATACTTTGTAAAATCTTTGTTTTTAGGGTTTTTTGTGTGCATGTGTGAGTGGATGGCAACTTGATTAGATCTTCATCTCTTCATTTCCAATAGGTTTTCCTATAGATTTATCTAGTGGAATTTGAAATATTGTTTCCAATTGTATAAATAAATAAAGTTCAAAATCTCTTTTATTATATGTTATTGTATTTTGATTAATAGTTTTATTCACTTATATTAATCTTATGTAATCTTATTACATAATGTAATCTATTTTTTTCTGTTCTTATGTAAATTTGTCTTCTTTTGTAAAGGGTTGTGTGGCAGAGAGGACTAGGAGTCCTAATTCCGCCCTAATAAAGGCATATAATCAATCACTCTCATAGATATTCATTCTCCGATTCTCTGCTTGCAGCTTTCTCACTCACTTGCTTCCTCATACACTCTCTCACACCTTCCATCTCTCTCCTATTCATCTTTCTCTCTCTCATTCTCTCTCAAACCCTCGCTCTCTCATATATATTTATTCTCTGTTTCTCTCTCTGCATGAAGCTTTCTCATTCACTTGCTCCCTCATACACTCTCACACTCTCTCTCTCACACACACTCTCTCCCAAACACTCTCTCTCTCCATCTCTCACACACTCTCTCTGACTCTCTCTTCCCACCAACTCTCTCCCAAACACTCACTCTATCTCTCTCACACACACTCTCTCTGACTCTCTGTTCCCACCAACTCACTCCCTCCCTCTCTCCTAACACACTCTCTCTCTCTCACTCACTCACTTACTCTCTCTCACACACTCTCTTTCCCCTCATATTATCTCTCTCTCACTCACTCACTTACTCTCTCACACACACTCTCTTTCCCCTCATACTATCTCTCTCACATACACTCTCTCTCACTCTATCTTTCCACCACCTCTCTTTCACCCTCTCTCTCTCTCCTCAATCTCTCTCTCACTCACTCACTCACTTACCTCTCACTCTCTCACTCTATCTTTCCACCACCTCTCTTACACCCTCTCTCTCTCCTCAATCTCTCTCTCACTCACTCACTCACTTACTCTCTCTCTCACACACTCACACTCTCTTTCCCCTCCCTCCCTCTCACTCGCTCTTTCCCCTCTCACATTCTCTCTCTCTCACTCGCTCTCACTCCTTCTACGCCCTCAATAAAAGCATATTTTTCCCCCTTTCTCTCTCTCTCACACATGAAAATAAAGTGGTAAAGTTTGCAACATCTGCTTGTACGGCAGCATGTTTCACATCTGTATTCTCCACCATTACACACAAAAATATTTCATAATTTTTTCTGTTCTCTTCGGTTTTCAGAGCTATGAAATATCCATCTAGAAGGGCAGGCAGTCCCTGCATGTGGAACACAATTCAATATTCTATCATGATTAAGTCTTTTACCAAATAGCGGTCTCTCTCTTTCACATTTTGAATCATCCTATTTGAAAATGCAAACCTTCAATTGAAGTACAATTGATACAATTCTGTTTATGGATGATAATCTATGGATGTTGAATTTTATCAATAATCGAGAACTTGATAAACAAAATATAGATGCATAGAAAAATAATATAAAAATTGTCGTGTTTTAATAATATTTAAACAATTAATATTGCCAAAAACTGGTGATTCAGTCAACTCAATCTTCAATTTTGAAATTATAGTTCTGTTTCACCCAAGACCTTATTAATCTCATCTTGGTTTTTGTTATTTTATCCTTAATAAGGTCTTCCGGAATTGTATTTACTAGATTATTACTCTGATATTCAAATTGGTGTTTACCAGATGCTAATGAAGTAAAATTAATATTGAAAGCATTTATTATAGTTGGCCGTATATTATATTATATTATAGACTACACCATAACCTTAAAACTTTCACATTTGATGTTCAGGATTCACAAGTTCTCATTCGTTTTTGAAAATTCTCAAAAACGGAATATTGAAATTATGGTTAGACGAGGAAGTTTCTCAACATGTATGAAAAAGACTAAGAAATTGTCAAAAACCACAGATTTATTGATACTTAGTATCAATACTCAGTATCATGGATACCCATGGTATAGGGCGTTTATGTCGCAACTTTTACTGTTATCCCAAGCCGATAGTTCACGTAGTTATTTCCCATGCAGCTGTGTGACGCTGGTAGTCTCTCAAATTGTGCCGTTCATACACTATCACCCCAAAAAAACAGTAAAAATTGACAATAATCGACAGTAATTGGCCTTAGATAACAGTAAAAGTTGCGACATAAATTCCCTATACCATGGGATATCTACTTACGCTATTGTTTCTCTATGTCAGTATCAATAAATCTGTGGTTTTTGACAATTTCTTGGTCTTTTTCATTCAATACGAATAATTGTATATTTATAGAATACCAGAATATCAACTTCTCAACTACACAAAAAGTTTCTCAACCCCTAAAAAAACAATTTCCTTTGAAAGTGAGATTCAACGAGTAATTACAATAATGGGACTCTGAAATCCTTGCAGACAGAACTGGAGATATATAGCGACGATAAAAACGCAATGAGCGCAATTCTGGCCCGAAAAAGATTTTCCGGGAGTCGTTTATCCAGGGCTGGATTTTTCCAAAGCGGAAAATTCGAGCTCCGCAATCATAATATATATAAATTGAGAGTTACCAGTCTGAATTTATGGCAACTTTCAGTGTTTTTCGTCGGCCATTTAATCTGAAACGATCTTTCTCTAGATCAACTTCGGTCGGAATTCTTACTTGGTACTCGCATTTTGGATGCCGGCACACTTTGAGAACGATTTACCAGGTCAAGTAGTGATCCGAGGTGGAATACATTATTGAAGCTTTAGTTTGTCAACTAATTGACCAAGCGAAGTGAGATCTAAGATTCAAGTCGATGGTATGGCATTTCTCTTAATGTTTGAATGTTTAAATGTTTGGATGTTTAAATGTTTGAATGTTTCTATGTTATGCATTTACGGCGAAACGCGGTAATAGATTTTCATGAAATTTGACAGGTCCTCTTTTAATTGCGCGTCGACGTATATACAAGGTTTTGGAAATTTTGCATTTCAAGGATAATATAAAAGGAAAAAGGAGCCTTCTTCATACGCCAATATTGGAGTAAAAATCAGACTATAGAATTATTCATCATATATCAGCTGACAAGTGATTACACAGATGTGTGGAGAAGCCAGTCTATTGCTGTATTTCCATAATGTCTATAGTTTCAATCAAGTACTTGTGGATGAGAATACTGCGTAGGTCTACTGTTCACAGAACTACTAGTAAGCTAACTCAATCAGTTTTTCAACTGATTTATAATAATCAGTTTGTTAAGTCTCCAATTAGACCCTTGCGGAGCACGGGTTACCTTCTGGTAGAAAATAATTGACCGAACGTAGTGAGGTCTATGTTTTGACTCTGATTTTCTTTTGTCTGTCTGTATGTAACGCGATTACAGACAAACGCGTTGATAGAATTCTATGTGATTTGGCAGGAATATTCCTTTCTCCACTTCGCGTCGATGTATACACAAGGCTTTTGAAATTTTTCAATTTAAGTATAATATAGAAAGAAGAGGAATTTCCTCCATACTCCGATATCACTTTATATATCATCTGCTATGAAGATAGGATTAATCAGACTATAGAATTATCCATAATCAATCAGCTGACAAGTTGATTATTCATTGCATGCATTACACAGATGCCTGGCCATGTCTATTTCTATAAGGTACGGTTTCAATATTCTTTATGATGCGTGCCCATCAGTATCAATATTATCACATCCGAGAAACGAATTTAATAGGTGATTAAAAATAAAATAGAAAATGATTAAATGAACTGAATAATGCTGAAGAAATTGTGATATTCTTGATTGAATGGAATTAATTTCAAAATAGTTGAGAAATAGTTTTATCGGTATGAGAGATTATCACGGAACTGGATAAACTGGTAGTTCTGTGAACAGTAGACCTCACGCAGTATTCTCATCCACAAGTACCTGATTGAAATATAGACCTTATGGAAATACAGCAATAGACTAGCTTCTCCACACATCTGTGTAATCACTTGTCAGATGATTTATGATGAATAATTCTATAGTCTGATGTTTACTCTAATATTGGCGTATGAAGTAGGCTCCTTTTTCCTTTTATATTATCCTTGGAATACAAAATTTCCAAAAACCTTGTATATACGTCGACGCGCAATTAAAAATGGAACATACGTGTCAAATTTCATGAAAATCTATTACCGCGTTTCACCGTAAATGCGCAACATATAAACATTCAAACATTTAAACATTAAGAGAAATGCCAGACCGTCGACTTGAATCTTAGACCTCACTTCGCTCGGTCAATTATCATATGGGATACGAATTCAAACGTGAACTGAGTTAATTAACATAAGTGAGTTTTTGATCTTGGAGAAAACAAATAACAGTTTTTAAGAGTGAATTATGATTCAACTGTGAATTGTGATTCAATTGAATCAACTAGAACAGGTGAAATGAGAAAACTGAGAAAAGTGCGTGAGGTCTACTGTTAACAGAACTACTAGTTAAAAACAAGCTTCAATTTCATTCTTTGTCGGATCACTTCATGGAATGGAAGTGAAAAGTTCTACATCAGATGTAATATGGAGTGTAGATGTATGGAGATAGTTTCAAAGTGCATCAGAGAGTGTTATAGCCATCCGGCATATATGGATAAAAGGGAAAAAAACGGGGAAAACGGAGGGAGAATTCTCTCCTCTTGGCCAACATTCACAACTGCCTCGAATCACTCTCGGCTCTAACACTAATGGACGGAAAATTTGCATTCTGTGACTGCGAGAGAGTAAGAGAGAGAGTGAGAGAGAGAGAGTGTATGTGTGTGAAAGAGAGAGAGAGTTTGTGTGAGAGAGTGTGAAAGAGAAAGAGAGAGTGTAAGATCGGGAGAGAGATGAAGAGTGTGTGAGAGAGAGTGTGTGAAAAAGAGAGAGGGAGTGTGTGAAAGAGAGAGAGAGAATTCAGATTAGATTAGATTCGATTTCTTTATTTTTGTATGTTACAATAGAGAGAGAGAGAGAGAAAGTGAGAGTGAGAGAGAGAGCGAGAGAGAGTGAAAGAGAGAGTGTGAGAGCGAGAGAGAAAGAGAGAGTGTGAAAGCGGAAGAGAGAGAGAGTGTGTGTGAAAGAGAGAGAGAGAGAGAGAGAGAGAGAGTGAGATTAGATTAGATACAGTATTTTCTGTATTCATGAGTATGTTTGGGCTGTTGTGCCTGTTGCACTCCTAGATTTTTGTAAGAAAAAATAAATAAATAAAAAGATTTGATTTGATTTCTTTATTTATGTATGTTACAATAGAGAGCGAGAGAGAGTGTGTGAAAAAGAGAGAGAGTGAGTGTGTGAAAGAGAGAGAGAGAGATTGGATTAGATTAGATTTATTTATTTATGTATGTTGAAATAGAGAAAGAGGGAGAGATAGAGAGTGAAAGAGAGAGAGTGAGAGAGAGAGAGTGTGAGAGCGAGAGAGAGAGAAAGAGTGTGAGAGCGTGAGTGTGGGAGAGAGATTGATTGATTGAGTACTTTATTTATGTAGATTACAATATATACTGGCTTATACACTTATATACAATAGCTTACAATACAGCAAAATTATGGATGAATTTACAAAATATAAATTAAGAAAATAATTATTGAGCTGTATATAATATTAAAAAAATAAAACAATTTGTAATAACTATAGATAAAATAGATAATATTGTAATGCATGTACATAAATTGGCGGAGCTTTGGACATATCAATGTCCATTCTTCGGAAACAATATTCGAAGTATTCTTCCCACTAACTCTCTACCAGAGAGGGAGAGAGAGAGCGAGAGAAAGAGAGACAGTGAAAGAGAGAGAGAGAGTGTGTGAAAGAGAGAGTGTGAGAACGAGAGAGAGTGAGTGAAAAAGAAAGAGAGAAAGCGTGAAAGAAAGAGAGAGAGAGTAGTGAGAATCAAATTCAACCCTTTCATCTCACATATTTTTCACAGAAAATGGAAGCTTTCAGATGAGACACGGGATACTGTTATCACTGTCTCCAAACTTCGGTGGTTGATTCAAGTGAGATGAAACTCGATGGGACGATATCACATCATATTGAACTATTATGTTACTCATCCTACTCTTGTTGAAGAGGTAAATTAGTTATTCTCATATTCTGAGCATATTGATAAAGTTTCAAAAATTCTGTAGGCATAGCAGAAGCCGTCAGCCAGAGTTGGTGGATGAAGTCCTATTGATTTTCTACTCTAATCTTGGTGAAGTAATCTTAACTGGGAATCATTCTTCTCAACAGATTACAATAAAATCTGGGATAAACAAAAGTGACAAGTCATAAAAAACTAGCCTTCTTAATAATTATTTTGGTACAATACTCCACTACAGCATAATTTGATTATGATTTATTTCAACAATCTAGACGGACACATCATGTTGAAATTCTCTACAAAGTGTAATACAAAGTTCCGCCAAGCAATTGTAGTGGCCTCTACAAAAAGTTTCTAGTGATCACTGATCTACAAGATCTTGAAAAAAACATCTAAAGAAACAAGATAAACTGAAGGATCATTATTACAGCTTCAAAATTAATAATTGAATCCCTCAACGAGAATATTTCTTTATCTTAATGCTTCCTTCACATAACCAGCTATACTCCATAAAAAATTACTCTTGACTTGGAGGAATATGCGGGGAAATGAAGGGAGATCAGCCAGTTACAGTGATGGATAGTTATAGGTGGAAGCGTAGTTGCCAATTTGTCGATCAGAGTCAGTCGACTCAATGCTTCCAGAGAGGAAACTTCGTAAGTTTATCATGAGCGCTTGAATACTCACTAGTATCAGAGAGCGCTGGCCGGTTCAGAACGGTAACATTGCCACCGTTGTATCCCTACCGCTGTATTCCTTCTCTACTGCGCATGTCCATCTCAAGTCAATAGTATCTCAAGTCACAAGGACGGGAAGGGCCCTTTTGCAGGCGAGAATGATGTTTCTAGTCGAGGCGTTAGCCGAGACTGGAATTTCATTCGAGCACTGCAAAAGACATTCACGTCCAAGTAACTTACACTATTTTTTGTCATAATAATCCAGAAAAGAATAATTGAGAAACAGAAAACATTACCTGCTTGTGCTGACATTACTACATGCATTCTATAAACATAACCTAGTTTACAAGTTTCGAATCAGGAATTTCTTGACTGTAGTTGACAAAATTTCCATCTGGAGCGCTAAAAGGCGGTTTTCGTACCAGTTTTGCTGTTCCAAATTCGGATCTAGGAAACATACACGACTGTAAAGAAAACATATGATTTTATTACAGTACAGTATGCTGTAATGAGAATCATATGTTCATTTGTTCTACAATCAGCTGTTTACCGGCTTGATTTCATGGATGTAAAACCGCTGGAATTAAATGACTATGACAAAAAAGTAATTTTGTGCAGATAACTAAAGGGAATCCCAGTATTTTCAATTTGAATAGTCGATCACCGTCTCTCCAATCATCATCGTGCTCCCTAACCATTTGACTCAGAACATAGGCTAGGCGCATACCAGTCAGTCAAGACAAGACAAGACATGATCAGACACGTTTAGTCACAATACTACACATTGTTACTTATGACTCAACTCACACTGATTAGTCATGTCTTCATAAGCAACTATGTGAAGTATTGTGACTAAACGTGTCTTGTCTTGTCTTGACTAACTGGTGTGTGCCTAGCCTTAGTCTTAGACAAGACACGATCAGACACGTTCAGTCACAATACTTCACATAGTTGCTTATGAAGCAACACACACCGATTAGTCATTGCAATTGGACATGTCTTCATAAGCAACTATGTGAAGTATTGTGACTGAACGTGTCTGATCATGTCTTTTCTTTGTCTTGTCTTGACTAACTGGTGTGTGCCTAGCCTTAGATAGGACATTACATTTTCCAATAAAATGGAGAGTGTCTTCAACTCCCCTTTCATTCCACAGAAAACAAGCCTACTCCTTTATACAAAATTCGCTACGTTGCCACTCATCCTAGGTCATGGCATTCTATTAAAATAGTCTGTGATTCCATCGAACTGCGAACTCTGTCACTCGAATCGGCGCCAATTTCCAGATTTGAACATGGTTTCCCGCCAAACCTGTCACATGGTCCCGCAAACCGGAACAGTTCTTGCCAAGTGACGTGACGTCACGCAGCAAGAAACAGTCCCTAAGCTCTCGTCACGTCCTGCGATACAGTCGTCGTCGTGTGCTTTACGTCCTGTAATACAGTGGAACTATTTTGCAGCGCGCGGAGGAGCATTTAAATTAATGAGGGTCTGCCTGGCTGGCTTACAAAGCGACAACCCAGATTTGCATAAAGCTCCAACAATTGCGCGGTCGTAACTCACTACTCACTCACAAGACAAGAAGAGAAGTTGTAGGCAAGTGACTTAGTGAGGAAGTCAAGTGAGGCTCACTCCATACTATGGTGAGGTATGTGGATGAGCTATAGTGAGGTCCACGTTATAATGGCAGTGGATAAAGATAGAAGAATAGCGATGATAATTCTCTGCATTAATTAATTATATTTCTACACTGTCAAAAACATAATTGGCATCGTTGTGGACCTAGAAAAGGATAGTACCACCGGCTTTGTCGAATGATAGACAAGGATAGCAAAACCAAAGTTGATCAAATACTGTCATTATAACGTGGACCTCACTATAGTGGTTCTGTGAACAATAGACCTCACGCAGTTTTCTCATCCATAAGTATCTGATGTCACCTGTTCTAGTTGACCGAGCGAAGTGAGATCTAAGATTCAAGTCGACGGTTTGGCATTTCTCTTAATGTTTGAATGTTTGAATGTTTGAATGTTTGAATGTTTGAATGTTTGAATGTTTGAATTTTTGAATGTTTGAATGTTTGAATGTTTATGTTTGAATGTTTGAATGTTTGAATGTTTGAATGTTTGAATGTTTGAATGTTTGAATGTTTGAATGTTTGAATGTTTGAATGTTTGAATGTTTGAATGTTTGAATGTTTGAATGTTTGAATGTTTGAATGTTTGAATGTTTGAATGTTGAATGTTTGAATGTTTGAATGTTTGAATGTTTGAATGTTTGAATGTTTGAATGTTTGAATGTTTGAATGTTGAATGTTTGAATGTTTGAATGTTTGAATGTTTGAATGTTTGAATGTTTGAATGTTTGAATGTTTGAATGTTTGAATGTTTGAATGTTTGAATGTTTGAATGTTTGAATGTTTGAATGTTTGAATGTTTGAATGTTTGAATGTTTGAATGTTTGAATGTTTGAATGTTTGAATGTTTGAATGTTTGAATGTTTGAATGTTTGAATGTTTGAATGTTTGAATGTTTGAATGTTTGAATGTTTGAATGTTTGAATGTTTGAATGTTTGAATGTTTGAATCTTTGAATGTTTGAATCTTTGAATCTTTGAATGTTTGAATGTTTGAATCTTTGAATGTTTGAATGTTTATATGTTTATATGTTTATATGTTGCGCATTTACGGCGAAATGCGTTAATAGATTTTCATGAAATTTGACATGTATGTTCCTTTTTTAATTGCGCGTCGATGTATATACTTGGTTTTTTGAAATTTTGCATTTCAAGGATAATATAAAAGAAAAAAGTAGCCTCCTTCATACGCCAATATTAGAGTAAAAATCAGACTATCGAATTATTCATCATAAATCAGCTGACAAGTGATTACACAGATGTGTGGAGAAGCCAGTCTATTGCTGTATGCTGTATTTCTATAAGGTATAGTCTATAGTTTCAATCAGGTACTTGTGGATGAGAATACTGCGTGATGTCTACAGTTCACAGAACTACTAGTTGATTCAGTTGAATCACAATTCACAGTTGGAAATTAGTGACATATTGCAATCATTCAAATGCTAATGAATAAATTATTATTATTAAGCGAAAATCTAAATTGAATACTTCTTGGAGAAAACAAATAACAGTTTTTAAGAGTAAATTATGATTCAACTGTGAATTGTTATTTTACAATATTTGAACAGCAAACAATTTGAACGAAAATCCAAATTAAATGCTGTAATTCACCCCGAAGACTTCTGCTACTGCAAATATTGACAACAGGGAAAACAGCTAGAAATTCAAAGAGCGATACTATTCAAAAATTATTTTCTCCTACAGTTACCTTGAAAAGTGGCCATTCCAGCACTGATTACAGAATGCAAAGAATCCGCTCTAGTGCGGGAAAAAATTTTTCTGCACTCCAGATTTGCAACATGGCAACACAAAATAGTTGGAGGGTTATATGGAGGATTAGTGCACGTAAACAAAAATTAAGTTGGTAACAATGACTGTGGTTAGATTTGGATAAGAATAATTTCAAAGGCTACCCTACATTTATGATAAAATCCCAATCTAGAAATCCAAAACAAGAATAATGTTTATCTAAATCATAATTAAATAATAACTTCTCATCATTTAATAATAAATTATGTTTATTTTCTATTGACAGTAATAATTATTCCAAATCCAAGCTATGAGAAATGTAGCAAACACACATTCTGAAATTCGAATTTTCAGGTTAAATAATTACCGTTCAAAATCCATGTCAATAAAATTAATAAAATAACATTAGAATATACTACAATAAAATATTTTCTGTTGTTTATGTTATTTTATAAATATTTTTTAGTTTACTCATAGTATTTTTCGGTAATTCTAGTTAATCATAATACTAAATATCTGAATACTGTTTTTAGCTGGATTAAACGAAGCTAGGTACGATTCTTCCCGCTAGGTCGCGTGCTTGTCGGTTCAGCCATTTTGCAGTCATCCCATCCAGCTGTTGGCGTGTATTTTGAATGCGAACTTTTTGTTTTATCTGTATTTTTTCTGATTCTTGAATGAATAAAAATGAGAACTTTGGCTGAGAATTTTCAACTTTAATTGGATTATTAATTTTTAAATGAATTAAGGTTGTTATTAATAACAGCATCACACACACAAACATTTGATGGATTTCAGCCATCATTTTATCCATAATTACCCACTTTTCATATTCAATGGTAACTGTAGGAAAAATTTAATGTGAAATACGTGTGCAAAGTTTCTCTGCTGCACTCAAGAAGCCATTCCGCTCTCGCCTACGGCTCGGGCATAAACTTTTCTTTCGGTGCAGCAAACTGTCACTTTGCACACTGGTTGCACAAATAACTATTCCCGGGCTGAAAAATAATTTTAGGATAGTAGCGATCATCGAATTTCCATCTAGCTGTTTACCCTGTTGTCAATATTTGCAGGAGCAGAAATCTTCGGGGTGAATTACATCATTTAATTTGTATTTTCGTTCAATATTGTAGAATAACAATTCACAGATGAATCATAATTTACTCTTAAAAACTGTTATTTGTTTTCTCCAAGATCAAAAACTCACTTATGTTAATGAACCCAGTTCACGTTTGAAATTGTATCCCATTTGATCATTTTTCCAGTTTCATGGTAGTCTTTCCATCTGATAGAAATATTTCTCAACTGTTTTAAAATTAATTTTTTCAATCAAGAATATTATAATCTCTTCGTCATTATTTTAGTTAATTCAATCATTTTTTATATCATTTTCAATCACTTATTAAATTTGTTTTTCAAATGTGAGAATATTGATACTGATGGGCACGCATAATGAAAAATATTGAAACCCCACTTTATAGAAAATATCGGGGACCGAGCTTCGCTCTGGAGTACAAAAGCATGAAGAATTTATTATGAAAGAAGAAATTATAATAATATTCAAACAGAAATGTTCTATCTGATCACAGTAGATTGAGATCATTTCCCAGAAGAATGCAAAAATTTCCCTCACAAAGACCCAGTTGCACAAAAGCCGGTTAAATTTTAATCCTGATGAACTTCACGTGAACCAAATCAGAGAACGGCTTTTTTGCAGCCGGCACTAAGTACCTAAATGAATGATTACAAAAGTTCAATAGCTGAGTCATAATTTTGACACAGTCCCACACACATGAACTCGCTCACTCACTTCCATCACCAACAGACGACGGAATAATAATTATTATCATCAGCTGTTTTCCCAAGGATGAATAATAATTATCCTTTCAATGTCCCTCAGCAAGTTTTTCTAGGGATGAGACCTACTGCAATCGATTCTTTATATTATGAACCTACTATATTCCGAATTTCGTGAGAGTCGTTTGAGCCGTTTTCGAGATCCGGTAAAATACAAACATCTAAACAGAAGTTGCTCTTTCAATAGTATAGGATTCAAAGTTGAATCATAACTCACTTTCTTCAAGATCAAAACTCACTTATGTTAATGAACTCAGTTCACGTTTGAATTTGTATCCCATTTGATCATTTTTCCAGTTTCGTGATAATCTTTCCATCTGATAGAAATATTTCTCAACTGTTTTAAATTTTTTTTCAAACAAGAAAATTATAAATTCTTCATCATTTAATTTTTTTTTCAATCACCTATTAAATTTGTTTTCAAATGTGAGAATATTGATAGTGATGGGCACGCATCAATAAAAAAATTTTTAACCCTACTTTATAGAAATAGACACGGCCACACATCTGTGTAATGCATGAAATGAATAATCTACTTATCAGCTGATTTATTATGAATAATTATATGGTCTGATTGATCCTGAAAGTAGATGATATATATATATATATAGCGACTAGCCGTCAGGCTCGCTTTGCTCGCCATATCCGTCTAGCCAGGTGGCTCCGCCCCCTGGACCACCGACTGGATCGTCCAGGAATGAGCATTTTTATCATAAATGTTAGGACAATCCAGTCGGGGATCCAGACTAAACGTCTAGGTAAACGGATATGGCGAGCGAAGTGAGCCTGACGGCTAGTAATATAATATTCCCATGATTGAAGTATCAGTACCCAATCAATTTTTCCGCGATAAATGCATTTAAATCTTCAACTTGGTGCCAACCTAACAAAGTCAACTCAACTTAATGCCAACCTGACAAAATTACGGCTAGTAATATAATATTCCCATGATTGAAGTATCAGTACCCAATCAATTTTTCCGCGATAAATGCATTTAAATCTTCAACTTGGTGCCAACCTAACAAAGTCAACTCAACTTAATGCCAACCTGACAAAATTATTAATATTTAGTTGCCAGTTAACAACTGTTTCGAAGAGGTACTCTATCTAGATTATAGTTCTATAGTAACATATGATATGGAAATTTCAATTATTTTTCTCATTGTTGACACTGCCGCCTGCCTCAGCGATGAAATGTTTTATCAAGATAGTGTGAAACAATGCTTCTTTATATTTTTCTTCTTCTTTTTCATACTTTTCAGTTGATTTTTCTTATTCAACAAACTTTGTAAAGTTATTTTTTAGTTTATACTTTCCTGTTTTTATTACATTACATATTGTCTTTTTCTTTATTTATTTCGAACTTCGAATGTCATAAAAATTCCTAGTAAACTTACCTAATTATGTTCTTAATATTGTTTTTGTGATTGGGCACCCGCCGAAAAACCTACAGGTTTGGCAGGACCCTAAATTGTTTTTTTGAAATTGTGAATAAAATTTGATTTGATTTGATTTGATTTGAATTAAGAGATTGGGAGAAGAAGAATATACATGCTAAAAGACGAACTTTAAACCCTTAAAAACAACCCTTAGAGTTGAAATATTGCCAAAAGATTTCTTAGTGTGCCTCTAAAGGGCCAACTGAACATACCTACCAAATTTGAACGTTTTTGGTCTGGTAGATTTTCAGTTCTGTGAGTGAGTGAGTGAGTCAGTCAGTCATTCAGTCAGTCAGTGAGTGGATGCCATTTCGCTTTTATATATATATAGATATCGGAGTATGGAGGATATCCTTATCTTCCCATAAATTATCCTTAAAATGTAAAATTTCAAAAATCCTTGTGTATACATCGACGCGCAGTTGGAAAAGGAATATTCCTGCCAAATCTCATCGAATTCTATCAACGCGTTTGGCCGTAATCGCGTTACATACAGACAGACAAAAGAAAATCCGAGTTAAAACATAGACCTCACTTCGTTCAGTCAATTTATAGTGAGGTACGTGAATAAATTATTTTCCATTTCCTTCAACGGAGGTGAGTGACAGCTGGAATATAAATCAAAACTCGAATAGTAAGATATCAATCATGATATCAAATCTCGTTTGAGATTGATCTGTCCATACAGAATTGGTTTCCCAGATGACAGTTCCCACTCTCTGCTCTCAATTTACTCTGAGTTCCTATAGTGATGTCCACGTTATAATGGCAGTGTTTGATTAGCAATGGTATTGTTATCCTTGTCTATCATCATAGAGAAACAATAGCGTAAGTAGATATCCCATGGTATAGGGGGTTTATGTCGCAACTTTTACTGTTATCTCAAGCCGATAGTCCACGTAATTCTTTGCCGTGAAGCTGTGTGACGCTGGTAGTCTCTCATATTGTGCCGTTCATACACTCTCACCCCAACAAAACAGTAAAATTCGACAATAATCGACAGTAATCGGCTTGAGATAACAGTAAAAGTTACGACATAAACTCCCTATACCATGGGATATCTACTCACGCTATTGTTTCTCTATGCTATCATTCAACAATGTGGATAGCGCTATCTCTTTCTCGCTTTGCTCCGTTGCCAGATCGTCTTTTAACTATGTAGAATCAATAATAAATTAACAAAATATTTCATCTTAATCATGAAAATTCATTATAAAATTATTGAGAGATATAATTTATTGCTTAATAAAATATGATTATTTTAAACCTGTATCAGCTACTGTCTATAGGAGGCATTGACAAGACCGAGGCTCGGCAACGATGTTCTGCTATCTTTCTCCGCTGCCATTATAACGTGGACCACACTATAGTATACTTTTTTTTCATTTGGTCATGTTTCATCCCAAAATGATTAGGTTTTATGAATGTAGATGATTTATATTACTATAACTAAGAGAAAGAGGAGAAGGAGGAGAAGGAGGAGAACGAGGAGAAGGAGGAGAAGGAGAAGGAGGAGAAGGAGGAGAAGGAGGAGAAGGAGGAGAAGGAGGAGGAGGAGAAGGAGGAGAAGGAGGAGAAGGAGGAGAAGGAGGAGAACGAGGAGAAGGAGGAGAAGGAGGAGAAGGAGGAGAAGGAGGAGGAGAAGAAGGAGGAGAAGGAGGAGAAGGAGGAGAAGGAGGAGAAGGAGGAGAAGGAGGAGAAGGAGGAGAAGGAGAAGAAGATGAAGAAGAAAAAGAGGAAGAAGAAAAAGAAAAATAAGAAGTCTCCGTTGCCACATCGTCTTTAAAGCAAAGCGAGAAAGAGATAGCGCTATCTGCTTTGGTGAATGATAGACAAAGATAGCAATACCATTGCTAACTAGTAGTTCTGTGAACAGTAGACCTCGCGCTCTGTAAGCTACATTGACCTGTTGTTATGTTTTCTCAAAAATTGATAAATAATTTATCAATTTAGAATGTCTAAAATAAATCCCAAATAAACATAGAGCTTTCTGTCCTATCGTACCGTGACGTGTCGTCCCGGAATGTGAGTGTGAGCGCTGTTATCAGGTCTGGCTGCAACTGTCTACAACGTTGATGGAAAGATACATTTTCAAGATGTTCGATGTTTTTGAACGGGTAGTATTATAGTCCACTAGACAGCTGATTCATGATGAATAATTCTATAGCCTGATTTCTACTCTAATATTGGCGTATGAAGGAGGCTCCTTTTTCCTTTTATATTATCCTTGAAATGCAAAATTTCCAAAAACCTTGTATATACGTCGACGCGCAATTAAAAAATCTGGTGTGGTACACTCACACAACTTTCCTTGCTCATTGAACTGTAAGCCCGATTCTTAAACGAGAATAATTCAGGGGAATAACATAATGACGATTGGCGGCAACATATTTGAAACTACGGTCAGACTACTGTATATGTGTATCATATATGTTTTCAGAGTACTTTTTCCTTTGTGTAAATTGTGAAATTCGATTATTTTTTTAAAAGTCGTCAAAACAGCTGTCCTACAAATGAAATATCTCGTCTATGTGTTCTTTTTATGAACTGCTCTACCTACCTACCTCATGCACGAGAAAGAGGCTACTAAGTCCATTTCTCAAGGATGGGGTGGACCCCCCATTAGTTCCCCATTAAGGAGACTCATGCCAGTTGATAGAGCTGATAAATAATTATACAGGGTATGAATTTGGAAAAAATCGGTCGTCATTTTTGAGAAAATCGTGAAAAACATGTTTCAAATTCAAATTCAAATTGATTTATTCAAGTAAGTCACAATATATTCTGGACTGTACACGAATCTACAATGAATCGCAGTACAACAGCTAATTATGCAACAAATTTCACATATTATGAAAAATTATTAATTACAATGAAGATTGAATGGAACACTAGAATATTAGTTTTTTTAGTAATAATCCGCCATTTTTCTCAAGAATATTACGGAGCTCCTGCCATTTTCCCAGAAATGAGACTCATGTCAGTTGATATGGCTTATAAATAGCTATCCATGGTATAAATTTGAAGAAAATTGTTAGAGCTGTTTTCGAGGAAACCGTGAAAAACATTGTTTTTTAGTGATTATCCGGCATTTTTTTCAAAAATATTACGAAACTCCTGCAATTTTCCCAAAAATGAGACTCATGTCAGTTGATAGGGCTTATAAATAGTGTAACATATTTTATTTGGATTGATAAATAAAAATCTCTAGCTGAAATATTTATAGGTCTAAGTGAAGAAATTGGCTAATATCGCCAAAGAGATAACGTAAAGATTAGATTATATCAGACGTCCTGGCTAAACTGTACAACAGCCCAAGAGGAATGGAAATAAATTTTGCTAATATATAATATTATATAAAATATTGAAAATTGAGGTTAGGCATAAATATTTACTGATCGGCGACCTAGCGATCGACCGAGTCATACAACGTAGAATCTGACCAAACACCTTGGCAGAAATTTATTGTGGCAAAACAGTATGCAATTTGAGGAACTAAAGGTCTCACGTGGCTAAATATTGTGATGTATGAAACAACTAATAACCTATAAAAAATACCTTAGCATGTGAAGAGCATATTTAAAAACCCCAACAAAAATAATTAAATGTATTAAGGAAGTAGGAGGTTACTGGGCGCATGAATACTGTAATAATTTGCATGCACCAATCAAATAGTGGCAATTGATAGGCGGCAATAGTGAGCCGATTCAAAAATATTTGTTTATATTTCTACAAATAAAAAGAATTTATAAAAAATTGTTGTATAGTCTATGTTTTGGATATGGCCCAAAGGCAAAGAAATTATTAAATATATAACATAAGTAATAATTTAATATTTTAATACGGTCTATTTGAGCCTTGAATGGCAGAGGACTAGAATATTCAAATTTCATGCAAATTTAGAAATCGGAAATGAGAATTGTAAAATTGAGAAACGAGAACCACACTCGCCTGCCAACTACCACCATGAGAGGTCACCAAAAATTATAGAGCGTAATACCTTGCTATACCTTGTAATAACTCAAAGTTAAATTGAATTACTAAATTTCTTATAAGAGCATCATCTTTGTGATGCTCTTATAAAGCAAAAGTCATTTTTAAATAATTTTGTAACCCCTTGGAAGAGACGACTCCGGCTACAATAATCCAGGACCACCAGGAGTTGGATCGACATCAGCAGCTCATAAGAAAATTCCGACACGTGAGTGAAAAATATTGAAATAGTGATAGGGCGCCCTCAGTGCTTCGAAATTAAATAAGAATCAAAGCTAGCTCGTCGAAAGGGTTTTCTTATAAATTAAGAATTTGGTAAAAAAATACTTGCGCAAGTAAATGTAGTATTAAAGGTATTTTATTAGAAAGTAACGAATCAATCCACATATCAGAAGATCTATCAATCAAAGAAGTATAAAATCTAGGCTGTTAATACATATTCATATGATCATTAATTTCTGCAATATAATTTGTGATAGTTTGTTGTAGGTCTGATTCACTAGATGAATTGCTCTATTTATTCCTTCAGGTGCCGAATCTCGCACCCTGAGATAAAAAATATATTTATTACAAAGAAATCTGTTAATACTATAGAATTTAATATATATATTTGGATTACTAGTTGTCAATTTATCAAGCTGATTTTAAGAATTTAGTTTTAATGGAATTGTCCAAGTCGACAGGTATTGGCAAGCTGATATCGCAGCTACATGCAAATAAATGCATATGATCATAAAAATAAAAGCACATGGTAACGTTTCGTGCTATAAAATTTAGAGAATAGTATTTAGCCTGTGATATTTCATTGACTTCGATTATTGTTTTATCTTATATAATATATTTTTTGTCGCTCTATATATTTTTTGCAATATTTGTTAATATATGTATCAAATTGTTTATGGTGTGTGATTTATTTTTATTCCTCAATACTATAGGATGAGTACCATATATACATTTTTTAATAAATTATCAGTATTATTTTTATAAGCTCCTGTATGAGCCCATTAATGTATGATGACAAGAACATGTCGTACTAAAGTGAGACTGTATCCTATAAAAAACCACGACCTGATTTTTATAATTGTTAAAATATTTCATGCTCTACCGACTGATGCCAAGCAGGAGGCTAATCGTTATTTAACTATAAAAGATAACGTGACAATAGCTATCCATAGTATAAATTTGAAGAAAATCGTTAAGGTGCGTACAGACTTTCGCTCTGCTCCGCAACCGAACGTCACTCCAGCAGAGCGATTGATGATCGACCGGGGAGCAACAATGGTTCGACCGGGGAACGCGAGAAGATCTAACATCTTCCGTAACGTTCATGATGGGTGCGTGGGCGGCGCGACTGTAGTTCGATGGAGGAACGAGGGCGGTACGAGGGAGGAGCGTGCTCGGTGCGGGTTGGAAGAGCGTATATGTGTACGCAGCTTTAGAGCCGTTTTCGAGAAAACCGTGAAAAACATGGTATTTATTAATTATCCGCCATTTTTTCCGCCATTTTGGATTCAATTTTATTGAATTTCTTATTTCTTATTATGGAGTATTTCTTATTTCCAAATCCTCATGGTATAAGGACCTTAAGTTTGAAATTTCAAGTCAATCGGCTCATTAGGAATGGAGTTATCGTGTTCACAGACATACACACACACACCACATTCTTCTTCTTCTTCTTCTTCTTCTTCTTCTTCTTCTTCTTCTTCTTCTTCTTCTTCTTCTTCTTCTTCTTCTTCTTCTTCTCTTCTTCTTCTTCTTCTTCTTCTTCTTCTTCTTCTTCTTCTTCTTCTTCTTCTCTTCTTCTTCTTCTTCTTCTTCTTCTTCTTCTTCTTCTTCTTCTCTTCTTCTTCTTCTGTGTGCATTATCTCTTATCTCTTCATAGTTGAAGTATTATTTCGAGTACATGTTTAGTATTATTAATTTAAGGACTTTCACTTATGATGGCGGTGTAGAAGGCAGGTTGTTAACTGGAACACTCACGCAATCTGTCTCTCTCTTCTCAAACGAAGCTATGCAAGCATAACTCAGGCAGGCCACAACTATTCACTGCTAACATTTGCCAGGTGAAGTGAGAAAGAGAGAGAGAGAGAGAGAGATTTGAATAATGGAGATAGAGAGTTCAACGGAATGACAGAGAGTGAGAGAGAGAGAGAGTGATTCTGTAAGTCTTGTTTACAGTACAAGTTTCTGTTGTTTCGGCAAAAAATCAACTCTTAACTCAACCTCAAACTAACTACTCTCTATAACGAACCTCCACTTAACGAAATCCTCTACACAACGTATTTTCTCCTCGTCCCATGACATTTCATAGTTTTGTCTGCTTGTTTACCTCTACTTGAGGCTGTGCAAAGGCTAAAAATCAACTTTTCCTCCACCTACTGTCTAAAGTACTTACTTTACTCCCTGAAACATAATACTAAAGTGTCACTTTTTCGTACTAGGTAGTAAAAAACAGAAAAACTCCTTAGGTAGTAAAAGTGATTCCATTTAAATAACATGGGAAGCATCTCTATTTAAAAAACTTACATGGTAATAGGTTAGAAGGTCTAAGCTCAGATGAGAAAGCGTAATAGAGGTGTATGTCATTGAGTCAACTGAATTCAATACCACAACCAGAAATTTGATCAACTCATGAAATATATGTTTGTATGATATTATATTCTTAATATTGGTAGATTTAATACAATTTTTAAAATATTTTATTCTATTCAAAATACCAGCCAACAAATATTTTTGATCTGCATTCTGCAATTCAAATCTGAACCGCGTGATCTGGAGTCAGCCATTTTGGTAGCTCAGCTGATATGATTGTTACAACTTGGCCGATAGATAGCGCAATTAGCAGTGCCTATCAGACGACCGGTTTTTAGGTTTTAGTTTTTAGGTTATGTTGTTAGGAGACATTGTCACCAATACGTAAGTTATTAGAATTATTTAATTTGCAGTTTCTATAAAAAAATGTAGATGGAGGAAAAATGTTGTGTACATCACGAGCGAAAAATACTTTTTCTCCCTCAGGAAAATTGTTGCCCTCGGCTTCGCCTCGGGCTTCAAACTTTTTCCCTCAGGGAGAAAAAGTCGTACTTTTCACTCTAGATATACAAATAACTATTTCGCCCCACTTGATTACTTGCATTGATTATTTGCATTGATTACTTGAAACATGAAAATAGTCAAAACATAATAATCATCGGTGATACAAACATAGATATAAACAGTAACACAAACTTTGTTAATGAATATTTCAATCTTTTGTCATCAAATGGTTTTAAATCTTACATTAATAAACCTACTCGAGAAATAAACGGATCCCAATCATGTATTGATCACATATTTTACAGAAAAACAAATGATGTTTGTGAGTCTATTATTGGATCAATAATGAAAACAAGTATTACTGACCACTATCTGACTTGTATAAACATTGGTCTTGGAGAAAATACTGGTAGAACTGAACCAAGTGTTAACACTAGAAAATCTATAAACTACCATGATTTGATAAATAATATTAAGAAGTGCAATTGGTCCGAGGTTGCATCACAACTTGATTTGAATATTGAAAATGCTGTTGAATTATTCGTTGATGCATTATCCACTGAGATTGGAAATGCAACCCAAATAAAAATTGTACCACACAAACTAAAGCCTCTCAAGCCTTGGATAACTGCAGGATTAATAACGTCAATAAGAAAACGAGATAAAATGCATCAGAAATTAAAAAAACAGCCTAAAAACAACTTTCTCAAATCACTATATAAAAACTACAGAAACACATTAACAACATGATAAAAAAATCGAAGTATGACTACTATAATAATATACTACTCCAAAGCAGAGGCAATTCGAAAAAGACATGGGAGTGTATCAATGATCTATTGAATATAAAACGAGATAAAAAAATACCCAATATAGATCCCGAAGTTCTAAACCACCATTTCACGCATGTAGGTCAATTATATGCTAATAAAATAATAAATAACAGCCCTAGACAACGTACTCATGCCGATTCGTCAATCCCCTCATTCAATTCATTTTATTTGGCTGATACAAACAATGATGAAATAATAGACAAAATCAATTCTCTCAGAAGTAACTCTTCTCCAGGAGTAGACAATTTGAGTTCTGCCTGTCTGAAAAAAATAGCATCCTATATTGTAGAGCCTCTTAAAATGATAATACATAAATGTTTTTTGGTAGGTTATTTTCCTAAACTATTTAAAGTTGCTAAAGTTGTTCCTCTTTATAAATCAGGTGATAAATCAAACCCCTCAAATTATCACCCAATAAGTTTAATAAATAATTTAGCTAAAATAATGGAGAAAATTATAAAGAAGAGACTAGTAAGTTATTTGAATAAACATAGAATTATCAACAGAAATCAGTATGGATTTAAGAGTGGCATATCAACAGAAGATGCAATATCCGACTTTTTGGAAAGAATAATTGAAAACTTCAACAGTAAAAAGAAAACTTTAACAACTTTCTTAGACTTGGCAAAGGCTTTTGACACTGTATCCCAGTCAAGATTATTAGAGAAGATGGAACACCTTGGAATCAGAGGCTCACCTCTCAAACTATTCAATAGTTATCTAACTGAACGGTATCAACTACTTACGCTGAATACTTTATCAAGTAATAAAAAACTTACTGAATATGGTCTGCCTTAAGGCACTTTTTTATCACCAATACTTTTCCAAATTTATATTAATGATTTTCTTAAAGTTGACATTGGGAACTGCTCAATCGTATCCTTTGCTGATGATACCGCTCTCACTTTCACTGGCAATTCCTGGGAGGACGTGCGCCTTAGCGCAGAAAATGGTCTAAGAGTAGCACAATCTTGGCTCGATGAACATCTGCTTACTTTAAATGCTTCTAAAAGCGTATTCATGACTTTCTCACCCAATGCCCAAACACAACCTCATGAAATAGAAAGTATTAAAATACACCAAGTAAACTGCAATTGTCAACAATCAACTAATCACTGCTTTTGTCCTGAAATTCGAAAAAAGGACCGAGTAAAATACCTGGGAATACTGTTGGATCCATATCTGAGATGGAATATTCATATAAACAGCATGTGTTTAAAAATAAAATTTCTAATATATAAATTTCATCAAATTAGAGAACTAAATAACTTGAAAATAGCCCGATTAATCTACTTCTCTTATGCACAAGCTGTCTTACAATATGGAATAAGAGCTTGGGGTGGAGCCTTGAACACTCATTTTGAAAAACTTTTCATAATTCAAAAATATATTATTAAAACAATTCTAGGCAAACCAGACTTTATCCTACAAGCGATCTTTTCAATGAATTCAAAGTACTAACTGTTCGACAGCTGTACATAAAAAATTTGATAATATATATAAGAAGAATAAAAATAAATTTCTTCTTCGTGAAAGAAACTTGAATTTAAATTTACGTCCTATTAGAGAAACATTCCATCAAGAGAGGATGGATTTGAATGTATGTAGAAGACAATTCACTTACTTATCACAGAGGATAATAAATCTTGTTCCTACTCATTTTGTTGCCAATACAAGCCGGAGCAAAAAACTAAATTGCGAGATTGAGGAATGGATAAGATCAAATAAAACTGAAGAAAAAATCTTCTAAGCACCAACTATTTCTTGTTTTTATGTTTTGTTTTTTTTTATCATAGAATAATAATTATTCTGTTTTACTAACTTTTATCTAATTTAATCTACAAACTTATATTTGTGTGTAAGTTCCACTAATCTTTGTTCTTTTTTGGTTCAATTTCTTAGTTTATATTGAATAAATATATTACTGCAACTTAGGTCTACGCACAGGTTTTACCTTGTAGGCTACTCCTTAAACATAGATGGACATAAAAAAATAATATACTGCAGTTTTGGGATCATTTTATATATTTAATAGTATTTTTCTTGTATTATTTTTATATGTTATAAAATGAGATTATTATAATTGTGTATGTTTTTTGAGAAATAAATTTGAATTTGAATTTGAATTTGACTTGGATGTAATAAGCTGGTTTCGTGCGTCATATGGAGGCCGAAAATGATTGTTTTCTGACCAGGCCGGTAAAAGTTTTGCGGCCCCTAGGGCTGTAAAATAACCTTGAAGTCAGCTGATTCTGATTTGATGTGAACGTATTTACAAAATGGTTTATGAAACAGAATCAGTTTATGCTTCTAGAATTGAATAAGTATTCTGCAATAAGATACTATCATTTTATTTGGATGAATGAAATACAGATAAGATATATATTATAAACTATTCAAATTCGATTTTCAGAGTAGGATAGAACTTCTAACCTAAACTTCCGAAGTCAATGACAACAAGCATTTTTGACGTTGACATTCAGATTGGCTAAATTTCAAGTGTGCTAAAACAGCTGATCAAAAAGGCTTCATTATTTGTGTTTATTATTCAAGAATCAAAACATTTATAATAATATCATCTTATTGTCATTGGGGAAGAATAAAAAGTATAAACTCAACCTCCCACATAATTGAACATAATATTTTAGGTTATTTAGACAAATCAGAATGAAAAATAAAAATATTTTGACAATTTCCTAATATTCAGATTACCTCAGATTTGCTAGAGCTATGACCTTCCTGTTTTGCTTTCGGAAGTGCCTAATAAACAATTATTCTCATATTTATATTGTTTATTTTCCTGTGTGGCGAAAAATAACGTTCTCACCTCGGGCAAAAATGTTTTTCCGGATCTCAATCTTTTCTAGTCCTCGACCTACGGCCTCGGACTTGAAAACCGATTTCGAGCCGGAAAAGTCTCATTTTCGGCCCTGGGTGCGAAATATACTATTCTGATCGTGATATTTTTCAAAGTTTTTTGATTTTTATATCATAAGCTATCAAAATGGAAAAGTTTTCTCAGGAATTTTTTTTTCTGATCATTACTTTTTGAGATATGAGCGCCTAAAGATTAAATTTTTGGGACAGAACATTTCAAATTCGGTGAGAGATAAATCCATGAGATCTAGAGGATAGATTTATTGATGGTATTGCTGATCTAATAAAACAAAAATTTTCTGAAAATATAAATTTTCAAGATAGTTATTCAATTTACTAAAAATAACCAGATATAACTTTTAGTTGAGTTATTTTTGTTAATTGAATAACTTTTTCAAAAATTGATATTTCCATAAAAATTTTGACTTACTACACTACCATGAAGAATCCATCCTCTTAATCTCATGGATTTATATTCTACTGAATTTGAAATGTTCTGTCCCAAATATTCGAACTTCAGGCGCTCATATCTCAAAAAGTAATGATCGGAAACAAATATTTTCCTAAGAAATCTTTTTCATTTTAATAGCTTGATATACAAATCGAAAAACTTGGAAAAATATCACGAGTAGAAAGTTTATTTTTAAATTTATTTTCAATATCTGAAAGTATTGGTGTGGCGTGAAACAGCAACTATTGCATGTTGGGCACTGTTATAAATGTCTCTGTTCCGGTAATCTACTCTAATTGATACTACGTTTTTAGATGTTAGTCCTTGCGCTTCGTGAATAGTATGAAGTTTCCATCCTTTCCAAGTATTTTCTCCCCAAAGATTTGATATATGTTCCAATCACTGTTTTTTTTTCTAAACATGATTAGAATATTATTTTGATTTGTATTCTCTTATCATACTTTCTTGTGAATCAATAACTGATCATTTGCACAGCCGAATTTCGGACCTCTCAACAACAAAGTCTTCTCTTGAATTCAACATATAAAATCAATTGAATTGAATGACTGCCTTTATTTTGACCTAGGAGGCAAAGTTAGGGCGCAGTCGGTCCTCTCTTACACTTGACCCTCGAATGTAGTGTGTATGGGAAGCAGACGGTCATTTTCAAAGAATTGTTTAGTTTCAGCAGAAAGGTCGATAGACTAAAAATAATGGCAGTTCAGGTAGACAGAAGCATAGAGAAACATCTCATGGTATAGGGCGTTTATGTCGCAACTTTTACTGTTATCTCAAGTCGATTACTGTCGATTATTGACGATTTTTACTGTTTTGACCCGGGTAAGAGTGTATGAACGGCACAATATGAGAGACTACCAGCTTCATAAAGCTTCACAGGAAAGAACTACGTGGGCTATCGGCTTGAGATAACAGTGAAAAATGCGACATAAACACCCTATACCATTTATTTATTCATTTATCTATTTAATCATTCAGAATTATATACTTGCAGAAAAGTACCACAGGCTTATAAGCCCAAAACGGTTCCAATTCTAATTTATACAACAGTCCAAATATAGCTAGGTTATGTGTCACTTATCATTCATCAATTACATGGGATAATATACCATGGGATATCTATTTACGCTATTGTTTCTCTATGACAGAAGATAAGGTGGTAGACAGTCAATAGTGACGGGTCGCCGTCTGGGTGTCACCCCGACCACCTGACACCTGGTTATTAGGCCATAGGCGACAACTTGTACCCTCGTAAAAATATACCATTGCCGTCAAGTTGTGACCCCGACTACTTGTCACCTACTGGACCAAAGGTGCCAACTAGTCATGACCGTAAACGACAACCTGAGACCTTGACATCAGGGTGCTCCACAGGGAATGTGCAAATTGCGCCCATCGATCAGCATGTGTTTGGCCACTCACAGATTGAACGTAACAAAGTGAACGTCTGTGACGTCATCACGAGTGATGCCATTTCGCTCTCACTATAGTGTGGTCCACGTTATAATGACAATATTTGATCAACTTTGGTTTTGCTATCCTTGTCCATTCGACAAAGCCGGTAATACTATCCTTTTCTAGGTCCACAACGATGCCAATTATGTTTTTGACAGTGTGGAAATATAACTAATTGATGCAGAGAATCGGCATCGCTATTCTTCTATCTCAATCCACTGCCATTATAACGTGAACCGCACTATAAATAGCAGCCGACATTACGTTCCCCGACTGAAGGAGCGAAATTCAAATTCACTACAGTATCCTAAGGATGCTTCAAGCAAAACACTGCTGTATTATGACAACATATTAGCCAAGTTAATGAGATACATATTTCTATCTTATAATTCCATTCTAATTGATATTAAAAGATTAGGCTAGAACCATGATTGTACGATCAATCATTCATTAAGAATCATCTTCAATGAATGATCACTGTCAAATTGGTTGTAGCAAATGCTTTGATTTTTCATTTCTGAATTTGTTTTCATGACAGAGACAATGTGGGTGATAGATATAGAATTTCAAATTTAATAACTCTCCCAACATTGAGTATTGATAATGATTGAGTACTTTATTTATGTAGATTACAATATATACACTGGCTTATACACTTATATACAATACAGCTTACAATACAGCAAAATTATAGATGAATTACATAATATAGACTAAGAAAATAATTATTGAACTGTATATGATATGAAAAAGCAATTTGTAATATAATAACTATAGATAACATTGTTATGCATCTACATAAATTGGCGGAGCTTTGGGAGAGAGAGATTGATTGATTGATTGATTGAGTACTTTATTTATGTAGATTACAATATATATACTGGCTCATACACTTATATACAATAGCTTACAATACAGCAAAATTATAGATGAATTTACATAATATAGACTAAAAAAATAATTATTGAACTGTATATGATATGAAAAAGCAATTTGTAATATAATAAGTATAGATAGTTATATTGTAATGCATCTACATAAATTGGCGGAGCTTTGGACATATGAATGTCCATTCTTCGGAAACAATATTAAAAATATCCTCCCCACTAACTCTCTACCAAAAGAGAGAGAGAGAGAGGGAGTGTGAGTGTGTGTGTGAGAGAGAGTGTGATAGAGAGAGAGATGGGGAGAAAGAGTGAGAGTGCAAGGGGGAAGAAAGAGTGAGTGAGTGAGAGAGACAGAAATGAATAAGAGAGAGAGATTGAAGTTGTGAGAGAGTGTATGAGGGACCAAGTGAATGAGAAAGCTGCGTGCAGAGAGAGAGAAACAGAGAGTAAATATCTATGAGAGTGAGAGGGAGAGAGAGATTGATTGATTGATTGAGTACTTTTTTTATGTAGATTAAAATTATACTGGCTTATACACTTATATACAATAGCTTACAATACAGCAAAATTATAGATGAATTTACATAATATAGACTAATAGAGAGAAAATGAGAGCGGGACAAATAATGGGACTAACAGTGATGACGTCACTACGGGAGCAGTGTAGGCTACCTGTGTAAGGGAGCCATGTATCATTCCTATTTGACCGCTGGGCGCTAGTTGTGTATGTTCGCTCCACTAACCAGACCTGGTTACTAGTATCACCTGTTACTTATCACCTCCTTAGAAAGGGGACAAGTAGACGGGCTTACAGGGGCCTATTTCACAAAGGTACAAGTATTGTTACCAACCATGGTTACAAACAAGTACTTGTAGTTACAAGTTTACAAGTACTCACGTTTCACAAAAATTTATGATCTACAAGTTTACAATTTTACAAGTCTACAAGTACTTCAATAGTAAACATAACCTATTTTCATGATGATTCCCTTTTTTCATCTATATATATAAAAGCGAAATGGCACTCAGTGACTGACTGACTGACTCACTCACTCACTCACTCACTCGCAGAACTAAAAATCTACTGGACCAAAAACGTTCAAATTTGGTTGGTATAATCAGTTGGCCCTTTAGAGGCGCACTAAGGAATCTTTTGGCAATATTTTAACACTCTAAGGGTTGTTTTTAAGGGTTTAAAGTTCGTCTTTTAGCATGTATATTCTTCTTCTCCCAATCTCTTAATTAATTGAAATTTCCATATCATATGTTACTATAGAACTATAATCTAGATAGAGTACCTCTTCGAAACAGTTGTTAACTGGCAACTGAATTAATAATTTTGTCAGGTTGGCATTAAATTGAGTTGACTTTGTTAGGTTGGCACCTAACAGTGGGAGGGAGATGAAAAGTGAAAAAGAAGAAGAAGAAGAAGAAGAAAGAATAGGGAGTGGAGGGATAATGTAGAGGAGGACGGAGGACGCCGGGTGTCTTGAGTTGGAGTGCCAAGGTAAGCTTACAAATGAATTGCTTTTGCAAACAATTTCGATTGCTCCCTCGGTCCTACATCTTCCTGATTGCAAACTAAACACTTGCTGTGTATTCATCATTTCCTTCTCATTTTCCTTTGTAGTCTTTCTTCTTCTTCTTCTTCTTCTTCTTCTTCTTCTTCTTCTTCTTCTTCTTCTTCTTCTTCTTCGTCTTCTCTTCTTCTCCTTATTCTTCTCCTTCTTATTTTTTCTCTTCTGCTTCTTGTTCTTGTTCTTCTTCTTCTCCTCCTACGGCTTCTTCTTCTTCTTCTTCTTCTCCTTCTTCAATATCTTCTCTGTCTTCTTCTTCTTTTTTCTCTTCTTCTTCTTCTTCTTCTTCTTCTTCTTCTTCTTCTTCTTCTTCTTCTTCTTCGCCTTCTTCTCCTCCTCCTCCCACCATCCATCCCTCACCCATTCCACCAATATAAACCTTTAAACCTGTTATAGAATGAATTGTATATATATTATATAAACTCATGTTATTTCAATTATCCACTGCACACTGCTGTATATCACTGTAAGTTGATAATCCTGATCTACTTTCAGCCTACTCATTCATTCATTCATTTATTTATCGTCATATTACATCAATTTTCGAGTAACACTCATTTGACTGGTGACATGTCAATACTAGAACAAAATTATATTTGAAAGACTTAGTTCTAACTTCTTGAAAGTAGAATAAATAAATACACTCTATGATGTATCTCATCAAATTCACATGGAAATGAAAGTCACAAAAAGTTAAGTTACACTCTCGTTTTATTAATCAATTATTTGATCTTATCTACCTATATAATTATTTTACTTTATCAATTTTATATTTCTTTCTCTTAAATATTCATATTGATTGAAACTTTTACAATATTTTCATTAATAAATTAATTCTTGGTTTAATTAATGAAATCAACATTTTGGTAGAGAGTTAGTGGGGAGGATATTTTTAATATTCTTTCCAAAGAATGGACATTGATATGTCCGAAGCTCCGCCAATTAATGTACATGCATTAGAATATAATTATCTATAGCTATTATATTACAAATTGCTTTTTCATATCATATACAGTTCAATAATTATTTTCTTAGTCTATATTATGTAAATTCATCTATAATTTTGCTGTATTTTAAGCTATTGTATATAAGTGTATAAGCCAGTATTATATTGTAATCTACATAAATAAAGTACTCAATCAATCAATCCCTCTTCTATTTCTTTTTATTCTTGGTGGAACGTGAAGTATATGTGATATTATTCACATGAATTGTACAATATACAGTACACAGTATACTTTGAAGGAACAGGATAGGCAACCCGCTCAACAGAGTCTATCTTCTATCTATATCAATCTATATATATATATATAAAAGCGAAATGGCACTCACTCACTGACTGACTGACTCACTCACTCACTCGCATAACTTAAAATCTACCGGACCAAAAACGTTCAAATTTGGTAGGTATATTCAGTCGCCCTTTAGAGGCGCACTACGAACGGATTTGGCAATATTTAAACTCTAAGGGTTGTTTTTAAGGGTTTAAAGTTCGTCTTTTAGCATGTATATTCTTCTTCTCCAAATCTCTTAATTATGATTGAAATTTCCATATCATATGTTGCTATAGAACTATAATCTAGAGAGAGTACCTCTTCGAAACAGATGTTAACTGGTAACTAAATTAAAAATTTTGTCAGGTTGGCATTAAGTTGAGTTGACTTTGTTAGGTTGGCACCAAGTTGAAGATTGAAATGCATTTATCGCGGAAAAATTGATTGGGCACTGCCACTTCAATCAGAGCTATTCCTGGGAATATTATATTACTAGCAGTCAGGCTCGCTTCGCTCGCCATATCTGGTTAGCCAGACGTTTAGTCTGGACCCCCGACTGGATTGTCCAGGCGAGCGAAGCGAGCCTGCTGATCTTATTCTTGGACGATACAGTCGGGGGTTCAGGGGGCGGAGCCCCCTGGCGAGACGGATATGGCGAACGAAGCGAGCCTGAAGGCTAGTTTTTCAATATTAATGAGCTGCTTATGCTCGATTGTAAGTCTATACATTCATTTATTCTTCTTTTTCTTTTTCTTCTTCTTCCTTTTCTTCTCTTCGTATCCTTCTTTTCCTGCTTTCGTATTATCTACCTCTTTTCCAAGAAGAAGAAGAAAAAAAAAGAAAAAGGACAATAAAAAAGGAGGGTCGTGGAAAGTAAATTAAGAAGAAGAAGAAGAGAGGAGAAGCGTAGTGAATTGTCGAATTCCAGGTTTATAATATCGTATATACCTTTGAAACCGGCAGTGAATTGTGAATGAGATGTAGATTTAAAACTTAGGAAGAAGGAGATGGAGAAGAAGAAGAAGAAGAAGAAGAAAGACTACAAAGGAAAATGAGAAGGAAATGATGAATACACAGCAAGTGTTTAGTTTGCAATCAGGAAGATGTAGGACCGAGGGAGCAATCGAAATTGTTTGCAAAAGCAATTCATTTGTAAGCTTACCTTGGCACTCCAACTCAAGACACCCGGCGTCCTCCGTCCTCCTCTACATTATCCCTCCACTCCCTATTCTTTCTTCTTCTTCTTCTTCTTCTTTTTCACTTTTCATCTCCCTCCCACTGTTAGGTGCCAACCTAACAAAGTCAACTCAATTTAATGCCAACCTGACAAAATTATTAATTCAGTTGCCAGTTAACAACTGTTTCGAAGAGGTACTCTATCTAGATTATAGTTCTATAGTAACATATGATATGGAAATTTCAATTAATTAAGAGATTGGGAGAAGAAGAAGATGAAGAAGGAAGAGAAAAGGAAGGTGGAAAGGAAGAGAACATAGTAGGGGCACACAGAGCAATTAAATGAAGCAATTAAGTGAAAAGCAGTAATTTCGACTGTTGTTTAGAATCGTTGGCAATTATTATTATTATTGTGGAAACGTGACTTTAAGAAGAGTCGAGAGGGAAAAAGGATAAGAAGAAGAAAATGAAGAGGAAAAAGGAGAAAAAGAAGAAGACCGGAGAAGAAGAAGAAGAAGAAGAAGAAGAAGAAGAAGAAGAAGAAGAAGAAGAAGAGGAAGAAGGAGAATTTGTCGAAGGCTGCAGAACATGGCAAATTGAATTGGCTGTTTGGCAGCCTTGTTCGTGGTGGGGTAGGCTTGCGCCTTCAGCTTGTGAAATTGAAATTCATTAAAATTCAATGAATAATTTAATTATTAATTAATATTTAATTATTTGAATAATTTAATTATTTAGAAGAGGAGAAAGGTCAGCTATTTTTGACCAAACGTAGTGAGGTCTATGCTCTAACTCGGATATTGTCTCGTCTGTCACGGCCAAAAGCGATAATAGAATGCTATGAGATTTGGCAGGAATATTCCTTTTTCAAATGCGCGTCGTTATATACACAAGGTTTTTTGAAATTTCGCATTAAAAGGATAATATGAAAAGAAATGGAATTCCTCCATACTCTGATATCATCTACTCTAAAGATAGGATTAATCAGACTATAGAATTTTATTCATAATCAATCAGCTGACAGTGGATTATTCATTGCATGCATTATACAGATGTCTGATGAAGCCGTGTCTATTTCTACATGGTTTCAATATTTTGTTTTGCAGGTATGATATTATTAAGCATGCCCATCAGTATCAATACTAGTAGTTTTTTTGAACAGTAGACCTTACGCAGTATTCTCATCCTCAAGTACCTGATTGAAACTATAGACCTTATGGAAATACAGCAATAGACTGGCTTCTCCACACATCTGTGTAATCACTTGTCAGCTGATTTATGATGAATAATTCTATAGTCTGATTTTTACTCTAATATTGGCGTATGAAGGAGGCTTCTATTCCCTTTCATATTATCCTTGAAATGCAAAATTTCCAAAAACCTTGTATATACGTCGATGCACAATTAAAAAAGGAACATACCTGTCAAATTTCATGAAAATCTATTACCGCGTTTTGCCGTAAATGCACAACAGAAAAACATATAAACATTGAAACATTCAAACATTTAAACATTAAGAGAAATGCCAAACTGTCGACTTGAATCTTAGACCTCACTTCGCTCGGTCAATTATCAAATTTGAAAATAAAAATTTGATAGGTGATTAAAAATAATTAAATGAGCTAAATAATGCTGAAGAAATTATTATTTTTTTGACTGAAAAAATTAATTTTCAAATATTTGATGAATATTATCATCATATGGAAAGATTATCACAGAACTGGATGAATTATCATATGGAATACAAATTCAAACATGAACTGAGTTTGCTAACATTTAAAACAGGTGACAGCAGATACTATTGTGGATAAGAAAACTGCGTGAGGTCTACTGTTCACAGAACTAGTATAATAGGATAGTCGTTGTAAACTTGTGGTATCAGCAATATACCGGCTGATGGCTCCATCTCAAGCCTCTGTTTCATAGTATGCATGTCAGCGCGATTTGTGAATTAATGACCTTGACCTTGACCATGACCTTGACCTTCACCTTGACCTTGTACCAGAACACACAAAATCTATCTACTTAGGGCCGTTTGCACAGTATAGATTGCTAAACTCGATTAAGTTAATCTAGTTTAAGTTAATCTGAAAGTTTGAACTTGAATCGGTTTTCTCAGTGCATTTACTAATCCCGTTTAAGTTAAAGTAGTTTAGCGTTAAGTTGGTAATAGAATGTCATCGTTTATAATATCAGGAAGGCTGATTTTTACAGGAAATTTGTTTACAAACCATCAGTGAATTGAGGTTATGTAGCTACTATTTTAGTATTTTCTTGTTCAAAATCTACAGAGCTGTAAGCTGTACTGTTATAAAAGTTAAAAGCAATCAAGAAATTCTTTAAAAACTTATGTTTAGTTGGCACCAGAGAATATATTTCAGAATGTAAGATAAAAATGTTATTTTGTTATGCTTGAATCTACTACGGTCTTCTTCGTTTATTAGACATTTCTTGAAAGCAATATATCTCAGTTATGTGTTATTAAAAACATGTTTTCTAATCGAAGACCACTGTTAAAAATTGTCTTAATTTCTATCAAGTGGTTTATTCAATCAAAATACTGAATTGGCAGTTGCTGTACTCAAGCAAAACCGTTAAAAAATTCTCTATTCCAGAAATTTAAACTATTTGTTTTTTCCCAATTTTTCTCAATTTCAAAAATTCTTCGCAGTCATCTCTATCAATCACATTAGAAATTTTTATCAATTCCTCCATTAAAAAATTATTTTTACCTTCAAATAATGAGTCACTATAACCTAAATTAATAATATTATCGTTTACAGAAGCATTAAAAACAACCGTCGAAAAATAATTTACTATCGGCTGCTTCCCCATCAAATATTTACAGATATCAAGTTAATCCAAATTATTTGGTTTAAACCTCCTGCTTTGGAGGTTTTAACTTTCCTAGAGTTAAACTGATACTGTGCAAACGGAATTTCAGTTCAAACCAAAAATAATCCAGATTTGATTTAATTAAGCTTTAGCTTAAACTTACACTGTACAAACGGCCCTTAGTGAGCTCGTACTTTTAGAGAATTTGAAATAGGTGATTTATCGCAATTATTAGAGTTTGTAAGAAAACTGTTTGAGTTTTTTTGTGATGGAATCATTGATGGAATGCATGAGGAACTCATATAACTGCAGAAAACCTAATGGGAGTTGGGTAAATTTGGTGATTGATTTCAAACTCTGGCCGGAGTTTGTTAAAGAAATAGTCCAGTTGTACTGTATCCAAGTCCTGCATTAATCATTGTGATGAGTGACTATGCCAAGTTTGAAATCTGTGAGCTCGTTACTCGAGTTCCTCCATAATTACTTTCCTTGCCCTATTACCATAGATAAGGAAAGTATTGCTTTCCAAAAAAAATTAAGGTACCCCAATTTCTAAATTTCTATACCTTTCAAGGTCCCCTGAGTCCAGAAAATTGGTATGTATGTATGTATGTGTGTGTGTGTGTGTGTGTGTGTGGTGTGTGTGTGTGTGTGTGTGTGTGGTGTGTGTGTGTGTGGTGTGTGTGTGTGTGTGTGTGTGTGTGTGTGTGTGTGTGTGTGTGTGTGGTGTGTGTGGTGTGTGTGTGTGTGTGTGTGTGTGTATGTGTGTATGTGTGTGTGTGGTGTGGTGTGTTGTGTGTGTGTGTGTTGTGTGTGTGGTGTGTGTGTGTGTGTGTGTGTGTGTGTTGTGTGGTGTGGTGTGTGTGTGTGTGTGTATGAGTGTATGTGCGTCTGTGTACACGATATCTCATCTCCCAATCAACTGGATGACTTGAAATTTGGAACTTAAAGTCCTTCCCCTATAAGATCCTTCCCCTATACTTGAAACTAACTCTGAACAGTTTCCATGAATTTAGTAAGAAAATTTATAACTTTTTGCCAAAGGACGTCAGAGCATTATATATGAGCAGTTTTAAAGAATGCATGGAAGATATGTTGGGTAAGCTTTGTGTCTACAGTGTTAAAGAGTTTGTTGAATGTTTGACACTTGATAACGCATCTATAGACATATAGAATATTATTGTTGTTGTCCTGTTCCAATTATTGTTGATCTGTTATTATTATTATTGTTGGTGTGTAAAAAAACGTCACCATACTCATTCATGTATTAATGAATGAAGGATGTTATAAATTGTAAATGTACCTGACCTTGTTATACAATGTGTTTCGTAATGACAATAAACAATTTTGATTTGATTTGAAGGATCCGACACAAACAATTTCGAACAATTCCAATTCAAGATGGTTAGCCGCAATGGCAAAAATGTTGTCAAAAACATTTTCTCGAAAACGGCTCCAACGATTTTGAACAAATTCATACCTAAAATAGTCATTGATAAGCTCTATCAACTGCCACAAGTCCCATATCTGTGAAAATTTCAGGAGCTCCGCCCCATCAATGCAAAGTGTGATTTTAGATTCCCAATTATCAGGCTTCAGATACAATTCAAACAAAAAAATTCAAGTGGAAGAGATTGAGCATAAAAGGTCTCTACAATTAATGTTCAGTGACATTTTCACCTAAAATTGAAAATAAGCTGGAAATTCGAGAAAATGGGTTTATTCAATAATGCAAACGGTTGGCAACTGTTTACTCTATTAAATCATTCACTATGAAGAGATAGCAGACTTCGTGTGTCTCCAGGGTTATTGTCCTCTCACCAGCTGGCAGATCTTTGAATAGTAGACTTGAGATGCGCGTGTACACTAGCGTCAGGTGATAAATTTTCATAACGGCAAGGAAAGTTGTGTGAGTGTGCCACACCAGATTTTTAATTTGAAGACAGAGTATGTTCACAACTCTTTTAAAATATGTTCACTATTTCTTCATTCATAGTACGCTATTGTCTATTTGAGCAAAGAATACTCAAAAATCTGGTGTGGCGCACTCACACAACTTTCCTTTCCGTTATGAAAATTGATCACCTGATGCTAGTGTTCACGCGCATCTCAAGTCTACTATTCAAATACTTGAGCCAGCTGGTGTCAGGGCAATAAAGCTGGAGACACACGAGGTCTGCTATTTCTCCATGAATCATTTAATAGAATCAACAATTTTGCAATTGAATAATCACATTTTATCGAATTTCGAGCTTATTTTCAATTTCAGGTGAAAATGTTACTGAACATCAATATTGTAGAGATTTTTATAATTATCATTTAACGAGAATCCTAAATAAATGCTGTAAATCACCCCGAAGACTTCTGCTACTGCAGACATTGACAACAGGGATAACAGCTAGATGGAAATTCGATGAGAACTACTATCCAAAAATTAGTTGCCAGCCCGGGAATCAAACAATTGGGAGGTACCGGGTTCGATTCACGGGCTGGCAACTAATTTTTGGATAGTACTTCTCATCGAATTTCCATCTAGCTGTTAACCCTGTTGTCAATGTCTGCATTAGCAGAAGTCTTCGGGGTGATTTACAGCATTTATTAAGGATTTTAGTTAAATAATAATTATATATTAATTAGCATTTGGATAAATGCATTCTCTATTTAAATTCCATGTGTAGAGATTTTCATGCTCAATCTTTTCCACTTGTAATTTTCTCTTTAAATTGTATCTGAAGTCTGATAATTGGGAATCTAAAATCGAACTTTGCATAGATGGGGTGGAGCTCCTGAAGTTTTTACAGATATGGGACTTGTGGCAGTTGATAAAGCTCATCAATGACCATCCTAGGTATGAATTTGATCGAAATCGTTGGAGCCGTTTTTGAGAAAATCGCAAAACCCCAGTTTTTGACATCATTTTTGCCATCTTGAGCTGCGTACACATACTCGCGCTTCAGACCAGCACCGAGCACGCTCCTCCCTCGTACCGCCCTCGTACGGCCCTCGTACGGCCCTCGTACCACCATCGCACAGCAATCGCTCCGCCTCCGCTCTCTACTCGCACCGATCATGAACGTTACGCAATGGTTCGATAGAGGTTCGAAGGATGATCGCTCCACTCTTTTCTCATTGTTGATTTCAAACCGACAGCATTCCGTGGCTAACAAGATGTCAACCGGGTACGCATCAAGACGAAAGAAACGCTTTAATGGTGATGAGTGGTGCGGCACTCTTGATTGCAAGCCTAGCAAAACAGAAAAAACGTCGACGTTGGTGGCAGACAGAACTTTTCAAAAAAAGATCTAATCTCTTAATGATTTTAAAATCGCAAGAGATTAGCGGCCAATACAAAAATTTTTGTCGGCTGTCTTCTTCGGACTTTGAAAATCTGCTGCAGAAAATTGGACCAATAATTTCAAAACAGGATACTTATTCTCGCTCATCGATTTCTGCTCAAGACAGGTGACTATTTATTTATTTATATAACTTATTATGCAAATATATTTATATAGAATAAGAATACAGTAACATAGACATAACCTAGTTCCTTTTTCTCTATGACTACCAATACCCACTGTATTACTTATTATTTATTTTTCTGATACTGGAATTATTGAAGTTGAATTATATTTCTAATTATAATACTGAGGTAATTTCTGTAATAATAACAAATCTTTTCCGTGTTGTAGCAATTATAGCTATACTCTTTTTAGTCAAATGTAGAATACGTAGTGTTTCACATTTCGCTACTAGGCTGCGCTACTATTGCACTTCCATCGTTCAGCGGGTGTTTTGAAAATTCTATTACGTTATGCTTATTGTAGTATAACAGTCGTAGCAACACAAATTACATTATTTCTAAAGCGATCCCTCACACTAAAGAAGACGAAACAACCACAAGAATAATTGTATCCTACCAACATAAATATAATTTTTTCTACTTACACCACATAATAAAAATTATAATTATTTTCAAGTGAAATTTTAAAATTATATTCTATTTATAAAATGTCAAAAATTTAAAATGCAATGATTATCTGATGAACGGCAAATCATAGAATAAGAGTAATGAGTAATAATATGGAATTTTAAAATAAAGGAGCATTCCGGTATTGGCTATTGAGCTATTCATAAGTAGGCCTAACTTACATTATGCTAATCCATCTCAGCAATGAGACAAGAGAAATAATATTAACAGAACTAAAGCTAAAATTTGTTGGGAGAATTCATGTTAGTTGCAAAAATACTTGATAGACAATACTGATGAAAGTGCAGTAATGCTATAGTGAGGTTCACGTTATAATGACAGTATTTGATGAACTTTGGTTTGGCTATCCTCGTCTATCATTCGACAAAGCCGGTGATACTATCCTTTTCTAGGTCCACAAACTTGCCAATTATGTTTTTGACAGTGTAAAAATATAATTAATTAATGCAGAGAATCGGCATCGCTATTCTTCTATCTTTATCCACTGCCATTATAACGTGGATCTCACTATAGATTATCACATAGGTACCAAAATATTTCGAAGATATTACTTATTTTGTTAGCTCCACCAAATATAACGTGCACGGTAGCCTGTGTCTTCCAATAAACACACTTTCCAACCTAAAAATCCAACTGACTCCTAAACTAAATTAAACCTATATACTTGAATACAAACAACTATATCACTTTAACTAATCTATTTTTACTCAAATTATTATTATGAGTAATTAACTATTCTTTCAACTAGTAATTATTCTTTCAATTATGGAGAAATACAACAACATCTCATACCACAATCAAATTATAGTAATTAACTATTCTATTATTAATCTAATTCTAATTATTATTATGAGTAATCAAAACCAAAAACAATTTAGTAAGTATTAAGCAATAAGCACACCATGCCACAAGCAATATAGTTGTGATCTCATCAACAGAATACAAGGCCTAATTTAGTCGAGCTGAAACATTCAATAAATTGAAGGTCCATAGAGATGAGCACTATCTACCATTATTATAACAGGCAATTCAAACTTCACAACACAATGGAAGGACGTTATTATAACGTAAATAAAATAAATAAATAAATATGATTTTATTGCCGTTAAATTCTTAGAACAATAGGCAAAGTCAAATATTGATTATAGTAAGACAAAAGATAAAAATCAAATTTTACAGCAATTGTACATACAAAATACATTACTGAGTCTTAAAATATACAGTACCTAAGTAAACTGTAAGTCAATTGGATTTTACAATACATTAACAATATTCATTTGAATGTACAAAACATATTCCTTACAGCACAACTTGAGCCTTTAGAACAATATATAAATACAAATAGAAACCTCTTAACTCTAAGCAACAATTATTTCACTCTCAAAGAACTCTTCAACACTATAAAAAGGATTTATCACAAGCAATTCAATAATCTCGTCTTAAATTTCTTTTCTGTCTCTGATATTAAATCTGTAGTAATTTATTGCAATTTTGTACCAAATGTATCATAACTTTTGGCTGTTTTGGATAACCTATGATAGGGAATATCAATCCTATGACAATTTCTTGTGTTGTAGCTATGAGTTTGATGCCTTAATTTTAAATTGGATGAGTTTTTTTTAACATGCAACGATACAGTATAAATGTAAAAATTCACTATTGTCATTATTCTAAGCTGGACGAAAAGAGGCTTACAGTGTGCTAGTCTATGAAATCAGTTAAAACCCTGACCACCTTCTTTTGCAATAATAAAATATTTTCTGCATGACTACCATTTCCCCACAGTAGTATGCCATATGTTGCAATACTCTGAAAAAAGGCAAAATATATCGATCTCAAATAATTATCTGGAACATGATTTTTCAGTTTTCTGATCAGATAAATCACTCTTGAAAGTTGCTTGATATATAATTAATATGAGCTTCCCAGTCAAATATCTGTCAATGAATATCCCCAGAAATTTTACATCGCTTATTGCATCCACACAATCTACCCCCTCTAAGGGTGAAGTGCATAGTCTGTGTTTTATTCTCGTTGAGCATGAAGCCGTTAGCCCTAACCATGTCGCTGCTTGCATCAGAGTGGTCTTAGTTAGATTTTTAAGATTTTGAAGGTCAGTACATTTATTGATAAATGTTGTGTCATCAGCATACAGTATTGAACGGCAATTTAGAACAGCAGGAAGGTCATTTATCATAAGAATAAAAAGCAATGGCCCGAGAACTGATCCCTGTGGGACACCGAATTTTACACATGCTACATCTGATCTCTTATCTCCAATACACACCACTTGTCTACGTCCCACAAGATAAGTTTTAAATAAGCTAAGATCTGCTCCACAAACGCCATAAAATTTCAATTTATCCAGTAAGAGAGAGTGCACAACACAATCAAAAGCTTTGCTCAGGTCACAAAAGGTCACCTGAGCATACTCTTTATTTTCAAAAGCGCTCAGAATATTCTTGACAAGAGCATCCATGGCTCCAGTAGTTGACCTACCCTTAACAAATCCATTCTGAGCATTACTTATAATATTGTGCTCTTGAAGATATTCATATAACTGCCTATGCATTATGAGTAGTGGGGTTTTGAGAGAGCTGCCTATCCAATAGAAATCGAGGGGTGTGGCCTCCCCCCTCCACCCCCCCAGCCGCAGTCGGCCATTTTGGCCCCGCCCCCAGCCAATAGGAATCAAGGCGTGGCCACGCCCCCCTCCACCCCCCCTGCCCTAGTCACCATTCCCCCTCCACCCCCCCCCCAGCCTAGTCAGCCATTTTGCTCCACCCCCCCAGCCCCAGTCGGCCATTTTGTCCCTGCCCCCAGCCAATAGGAAGCAAGGGGCATGTTCAAAATGGCGTCGTGCCCCCACCACCCCAACCAATAGGAAGAGGCCATTGTAGCAGGTGTCCATCTCCCCTACCCAGCATGGGTGTGTTCAAAATGGCGTCCCCCTTCCCCACCACCCCAACCAATAGGAAGTGTAGCAGGTGTCCCCAACGGTTCCCCAGCGGCGGCGGCCATCTTTGTTGTAGCAGGTGTTAACTGACTGCCCCAGTTAACACCTGCTTAATTTGCATATTAAAAATATCCCCACATTTAAAATCTTTAAAATCTTTAAACTCTCAAACTACACTACTAGCGCTAAACTCTCAAACCACACTACTACAGCGTTTGGTACAAATTAAACTATGTTCCTTGTTTTCCTCCACCACAGGAAGAATGAAAAAAATTACATTTCATATTTGTTTGTATGAGATGTCATTTTCCCCACACTATGCTGTAAAAGGAATGGTGGCCTTTTTTTAATGTGCTTTCCCCATATTGAGAAAACTCTAATTGAATGTTGCTATAATAGGATGTAGAATAGATCGGGCTAATCTACATACTACTATAGTTATTCATTACAAAGTGTTAATCAACATTAGGCCTATTGCACAACAATATGTTCCTTTTTTCCTCCACCACAGGAAGAATGAAAAAAATTACATTTCATATTTGTTCGTATGAGATGTCATTTTCCCCACACTATGCTGTAAAAGGAATGGTGGCGCTTTTTTTAATGTGCTTTCCCCATATTGAGAAAACTCTAATTGAATGTTGCTATAATAGGTTGTAGAATAGATCGGGCTATTCTACATACTACTATAGTTATTCATTACAAAGTGTTAATCAACATTAGGCCTATTGCACAACAATGTGTTCCTTTTTTCCACCACCAAGAAGAAAAAAAATTACATTTCATGAGAATTGTTATTTTTCCCACACTATGCTGTAAAAGGATGGTGGCACTTTTTTTAATGTGCTATCCCCATATTGAGAAAACTCTAATTGAATGTCACTCAGTTATTCAATACAAAGTATTAATCAACATTAGGCCTATTGCACAATCAATGATGGGAATGGGTTTTTTTTTATTTTTTTTTTATTTTTTTATATATTCCTTTCTTCTTCTAGAAGAACAAGAGGCGATTTACCTTCTCGTTGTACACACTTCAGATAGAGTTTTTGTTTGTTGAAATCCTCAAGTGTTTGAAGATTCAATACACTCAGAAATTTCTCAGGTAAGTAAACTTCGCAATAATAGTCACCATTGCTGTCATGATCGTATAACCTCATTATGATTCGCTGACCCTGTTGTGTTCTCACTAGTCTAGCGTGTACAACACGGTACCACGAATCATGGTCAAGATCTTTGAGTGAGACCGTTGGATATTCATTTTCGAAATATAATTGAATGACTTCATACTAAAAAGTCTATCATTTCCAGTGTTGCTTCTATGGTGTTCCATAATATAATAATAATAATAAAAAGCTTACCGCGATCGTGTGCAAGAATAACAAAGCAGCTATATGCTTGCGTTGGTTGTCGGTTAAAGACTGAGCAAACCTGTTAAGCCATCAGCCCCCCACAACCGTTTCCTGTCGACTCCTTCCCATCCTTCTGTTGACTCGTTCTCCCCTCCCCCTCCTCCTCACACCTTTCCTTCTGTTGACTTCCCGCCATTCACCTTTCTACCTTCTTCTTCTTCTTCTTTACATGTAGCCGCATTCCTTTCTTCTCACCTCGGTATTAATGATGATTGTTATGTTTAATCTGTCAAACATGTATTCAAATATTGTTGAGGTATTCATGATGATTGATAT
>NC_052512.1:39222203-39250978 GCF_014356525.2 Nilaparvata lugens
TGCTTCAAACTCCTTAAGCTTTTGCTGATAGTAGCATAGCTGTTTACATCAAGATTATGCATTGTCGATACAACAACCCAAACAGCCATTAGTCGTTTATACACCGATATCTCGCCGACACGACAGGACAGGACATGAATTTACTCTGATGGACAGTATTAAAGGAGAGTGTGGTTTACACTGCGCGAGGTCTACTGTTCACATTACTACTATATAGTAAATGGATGATGTTCATGAAGTAGAGATCGAAAATCAGTTTCATTATTATTATTATAGAATACACATTTTATTATTCACTAATTTATTGGACAATAGAACTGAGTTCTAGTTAAAGACTTGATTTTCTTGAAGATAAACAAATTCGAGTTATAAGAGGCTGATTTCGACGGACTAAAGGATTTAAACTTTAAGAGTGGGGGGAGGGTGATTTCGTGTCAGTCATGGGTGACTAACATCTCCAAGTATTCCTTATATTTATGTGAATTATCAACCGCTCTGTAGCCTACAATATAAAGCTAGTTGACCGAACGTAGTGAGGTCTATGTTTCACTCGATTTGCTTTTGTCTGTCTGTACGTGATTACAGCCGAACGCGTTGATAGAATTCTATGAGATCTGGCAGGAATATTCCTTTTTTAACTGCGCGTCGATGTATACACAGATTTTTTCAAATTTCGCATTTCAAGGATTATAATATGAAAGGAAAAGGAATTCCTCCATACTCCGATACACTTAATACTCAATCAGCTGACAAGTGGATTATTCATTGCATGCATTACACAGATATCGGGACCGAGCTTTGCTCTGGAAAGCATAAAAATTTATCACGAAAGAAGAATCATAATAACATTCATACAGAAATTTCCACCTGATCACAGTAAATTGAGATTAATTCCCAGAGGAATGCAAAAATTTCCCTCACAAAGGCCCAGTCGCACAAAATCACACAAAAAGGTTGAATTTCATCCTGATTACTTCACGTGAACCAAATCAGGGAAGACCATTTCAAAAGAGATCTACTGGAATTGATCAGGATTGAAAATAACCCGGATTTTTGCAACCGGCACTAAGTACCTGATTGAATGATTACAAAAGTTCAACAGTTGAGTCATAATGTTGACACAGTCCCACACACATGACTCGCTCATTCACTTCCATCATCAACAGACGACGAAATATTCATTATTATCAGCTGTATTCCCAAGGATGAATGATAATTATCCTTTCAATGTCCTTCAGCGAGTTTTCCCAGATGAGACCTAGTGCAATCGACTCTCTATATTATAAACCTACTATGTTCTGAATTTCGTGAGAATCGTTGGAACTGTTTTGGAGATCCGGTGAAATTCAAACATATAAACATCTGAACATCTAAACATCTCACATCTAAACATCTAAACAGATAACAGAAGTTGCTCGTTTAATAGTATAGGATGTCTGAAGAAGCCAGTGAACAGGTGACACCAGATACTTGTGGATGAGAAAACTGCGTGAGGTCTACTGTTCACAGAACTACTAGTATCTACTAATGTCTCAAACTTCATATCACTTCTTGTCCACTCCAAGTATGAAGCTCTCGACTTAGATATTCGAGTACCTGATAATCCAAAGTCTATTGTGAGACTGTCGGAAATAGAGAATGTCTCACATTCTGATAACTGTCTCAGATTCTCGTAGAGAATGTGGGACAGAATTTACAGTGGCTTTGCTAAACTTCTGTACAATTTGATGCAACAAACCGAGCTCAGATAAGTGCTTCCCATTAAATTGCATGAGGAGCACTGATAAAATGTGTACCATTATTATACGTATATGGTTTCACAAGGACGGTATATATTATGTGTTAATATCCAAGTATATGCATACGATATATAGAGCTGTAACAACGAACTTCGAGAATACAAGTTAGTGTGGAAAGATAGTTAGTTATATGTATAGTGCGGTCCACGTTATAATGACAGTATTTGATCAACTTTGGTTTTGATATCCTTGTCTATCATTCGACATAGACGGTGGTACTATCCTGAAACAGCTGTAGATGGTAAGAAAGTGAGTGAGCGAGTGAGTATGTGAAAATCAAAATATTGCATTTAAGAGAATTGTGTTCTGTTCATCAATAAATCCTTTTATATTAAGCGAGCAATTTCTGTATTTATATATCTGGTTATTCTATATGTGGTTTAATATTTTTATTAAATTCATCCTTGGCTGAAACAGCTGTGGATGGTAAGAAAGTGAGTGAGCGAGTGAGTATGTGAAAAATGAAAATATTGCATTTTAGAGAATTGTGTTCTGTTTATCAATATATCCTATTATATTAAGCGAACAATTTCTGTATTTATATATCTGGTTATTTTATAAGTGGCTATTTCCATATCCGGCTATTTTCATATCTAGTTATTTATGTTCAACGGATCTCGAAAACGGCTCTAACGATTTTGACGAAATTTGGAACATAGTATGTTTATCATGTTTATCAATAAATCCTATTAGCGAGCGATTTCTGTATTTATATATCTGGTTATTTTATATGTGGCTATTTTTGTTTAATGGATCTTGAAACGGCTCTAACGATTTTCACGATATTTGGAACATAGTAGGTTTATGATATAAAGATTCGATTGCACAAGGTCTCATTCTTTGGAAAACTCGCTGAACGACATTAAAAGGATAATTCATCCTTGGCTGAAACAGCTGTGGATAGTAAAAAAGTGAGTGAGGGAGTGAGTATGTGAAAATCAAAATATCGCTTCCTCGAAATTCATAAGATGACATAAGGCTGCCAACTGTGAAATATAAACACGATCATTTTAGAGAATCGTGTTCTGTTTATCAATAAATAAAAACAACGAACGAAGCTCGATGCCCCGATATTAATACAATAATACAATTAATACAATAATATCGGGTCACCGAGCTTCGCTCATGAGTACAAAAGCATAGAAGCATAAAAGCATAGTTAATTATATTTATTTATTGATACACATATTACAATTTTTTCAATTGATTTGGGGAGGACCAACAGACACAGCCCAAGACTGTTTCTTCCCCGGATTTTTATGTATACACTATAAATAGTCCAAAAAGTCGCTTATGTTATATAAACTTGAATTCAGGTCCAATTTTCAGTCCAAACTTTTGAAAACAGAAAACTTCTAATCTAGATTGTTTACAAACCAAATTTAATGACAAAATAACACTCAATAATCACTTAAAACTGTAAAATAATTATTAACTTTGAAAATATTGATATACTTTAATTTAGAATGATAAACTATGTTTGCCACAATATTTGTTAATATGAATAAAAAAATAATGTATCTTGAATAAATCTCATATTGGTCATGTCAACAAATCGGTTATTTCGATCAAGTCGATTAAAATTTTTAGATAGTACCATAGAGAAACAATAGCGTAAGTAGATATCCCATGGTATAGGGAGTTTATGTCGTAACTTTTACTGTTATCTCAAGCCGATTACTGTCGATTATTGTCGATTTTTACTGTTTTGTTGGGGTGATAGTGTATGAACGGCACAATATGAGAGACTACCAGCGTCACACAGTTTCAAGGAAGAGAACTACGTGGACTATCGGCTTGAGATAACAGTAAAAGTTACGACATAAACTCCCTATACCATGGGATATCTACTTACGCTATTGTTTCTCTATGATAGTACTTTTCATGAGATCCGCTGATTTATTGCAATAGTTCAACAGCTGAACATAATTCTGTCTCCATCCCATCCAGGCACTCTCATCTTCCGTTTTCAACAGACGACGAAATTATCATATGTTTTTCCAAGGATGAAAAATTATTATCCTTTTCATGTCCTTCAGCGAGTTTTTCCAGGGATGATACCTAGTGCAATCGATTTTTTATATCATAAACCTACCATGTTCCAAATTTCGTGAAAATCATTAGAGCCGTTTTCGAGATCCGTTGGACATGAATAAACATATAAATATTTTTTTGTGTAGTTGAGAAGTTGATATTGTGGTTGTTATTCATATCAAATAAAAAGACTAAGAAATTGTCAAAAAACCACTGATTTGTTGATACTTATTAGAAAGACCGGTTTCGGCTGTTACAACATTGTAAATCTCTGATGAGCTAAAACTATATATATAAGAGCAGCAGAATTTATACTATATAGTGAGGTCCACGTTATAATGACAGTATTTGATCAACTTTGGTTTTGCTATCCTTGTCTATCATTCGACAAAGCCGGTGGTACTATCCTTTTCTAGGTCCACAACGATGCCAATTATGTATTCGATAGTGTAAAAATATAATTAATTGATAAAGAGAATCGGCATCGCTATTCTTCTATCTTTATCCACTGACATTATAAAGTGGACCTCACTATAGTGGGCGAGTACTGCTATTGGTCAAGGGCATGAACGCCTGCCATTGGCCCAGCTAGACAGTCTGTGGCTTAAGCCGACATTTTGTGACACCGTTAAGTGGGAGGAGACTGTCTAGCTGGGCCAATGGCAGGCGTTCATGCCCTTGACCAATAGCAGTAGTCGCCTACTGGTATAAATTCTGCTGCTTTTATATATAGTTTTAGCAAATCAGGTATTTACAATGTTGTAATAACTGACACCGATCTTTCTAATAAGTATCAACAAATCTGTCGTTTTTTTCCAAGTTCTTAGCCTTTTTATTTAATATAAATATAATATACAGGAATTGCTATAGTGAGGTCCACGTTATAATGACAGTGGATAAAGATAGGAGAATAGTGATGCCGATTCTCTGCATTAATTAATTATATTTCTACACTGTCAAAAACATAATTGGCATCGTTGTGGACCTAGAAAAGGATAGTACCACCGGCTTTGTCGAATGATAGACAAGGATAGCAATTCCAAAGTTGATCAAATACTGTCATTATAACGTGGACCTCACTATAGCTTAATATCTAATAGGATCACAACTTTTCTTGGCTTTTCACTGCTTCCAATATAACATCTGAAGGAATATCAGAGGCATTTTAAGCGAGTTCTCCAGTTAATTTTGAGTGGCTGAACAGTTATTGGAATAAACAATGTTATTAAAAAACCATCGAACGGCTGAAAGAACTCGCTTGTTTCTGACACAGCAAAAATCAATTCATTAAACGCTCATGAAAACTTCCTGATTCTCTATTTTTCTACATTTTCCCCTCTCAAATCTGAGTCGTGAGTCCGAATATAATAAGAAAGAAAAGCCTGTACAGGAAGCAGGGGGCGATTAATGTTTCAAAGATTGTTAGAACTTCGAGTGTCGAAAGAAACGAGCAGTTTTTGTTCATGATTTTTCTCTCTGAAAGCTTACAGACAGGCTCCTTCTCAGCCCTGGGCTGAGTTCATTAGAAGAAGAAGGAGAAGAAGAAGAAAAAGAATGAGGAGGAGGAGGAGCAGTAGAAGGAAGAGAAGAAGAAGAAGAAAAAGAAGAAGAGGCTGAGTTCTTTTTAATCACAATAAAACTGTACTAGAAAATAGTTTACTCTTCGTTAAAATTGTATGAAAAGCTGTTGTTGAATCATTCACACATTTTTCCAAAGTATATAAAATTATATGAACATGATGCTTGCGAACAATCATAATAGTAATAAACAAACCATACGAATTCTGAAGTGTGATGGAAGGTTTACTAAAGGTGCGTACAGATATACGCGCCGCGAACATGAGCCAATTCACTTATAATCAGCGATTATATCTGTATTTCCACAGAAACGGGATAAGATATAAACTTGACCAGTTATAGAATAGACACGGTTCATTGTATATTCATACTGAAAGTCGATGAAGCCAACATCTACAGCAAATCCACCAATCTTGACGTCAAACAGTGACGTCACGCATCAGAAAGAAATTATAGAAAACTTTTTTGAGTTTGTTGTTTTGAACAATGATGTTGAACAATGTTGTTGAACATTGTTGTTGAACAAGCATTGTTGTTAGCTTGGTTGGACGTCAAGATGGGCGGATTTGGCAGTAGATTTGGCTTCAGAGGCTAGACTTCCCAGCGTGTCTATTCTATAACTGGTCTAAGGATAAAAACAATTCACAATTCACTTTTAAACAGCTGATTATATCTATATTTTACAGAAACGGTAAGATATAGATATAAAACCTTGACATCAGCTGATTAAAGTGAATTGCTCATGTTCGCGGCGCGTATATCTGTACGCCCTTTATAATATCGGGGGGACCGCTTTCTCTGAAGTACAACAACATAGAAGCATACTTCATATTATTATCTATTTGATGATACACAGAACACAATAATCTTCTGGTTCCAAATCCAAAGATCTGGTGTGGTACACTCACACAACTTTCCTTGCTCATTGAACTGTAAGCCTCATTCTTAGACGAGAATAATTTAGGGGAATAACATAATGACGATTGGCGGCAAAAATATTTGCGATCAGACTACTTCATATGTGTATATAATTGTTTTCAGAGTACTTTTTCCTTTGTGTAAATTGTGAAATTCGATGATTTTTCAAAAGTCGTCAAAACAGCTGTTTTACAGATGAAATATCTCGACTATGTGTTCTTTTATGAACTGCTCTACCTACCTACCTCATGCACGAGAAGGAGGTTACTAGTCCATTATCAAGGATGGGGTGGACCCCCATAGTTTCCCAGAAAGGAGACTCATGCCAGTTGATAGAGCTGATAAATAACTATACGGGTATGAATTTGAAAAAAAAAATTAGTCAAGTTATCTTTTGAGAAATCGTGGTTTTTTAGTAATTATCCGCCATTTTTCAAGAATATTTCGGAGCTCCTGCAATTTTCTCAGAAAAGAGACTCATGTCAGTTGCTGGGCTATAAATAGCTATCCATGGTGAAAATTTGAAGAAAATTGTAGAGCCGTTTTCGAGAGACCGTGAAAAACATGATTATTATCCTTTTGTGTAGTTGAGAAGTTGATATTGTGGTAATTATTCATATTGAATGAAAAGGGACTAAGAAATTGTCAAAAAACCACTGATTTATTGATAATCAGAAGACCGGTTCCGGTTATTATACCATTGTCAATCTCGATAAACTAAAACTAAATACAAGAGCAGCAGAATTATACTAGTAGGCGAGTACTGCTATTGGTCGAGGGCATGAACGCCTGCCATTGGCCTAGCTAGACAGTCTCCTCCCCCTCTTAGTAAAGTAATTTTATTATCATGGCGATTCGGTTGCTCAAGCCGCCATTTTGTCACCACCGTTGAGGGGGAGGGAGACTGTCTAGCTAGGCCAATGGCAGGCGTTCATGCCTCGACCAATAGCAGTACTCGCTACTAGTATAAATCTGCTGCTCTTGTATTAGTTTTAGTTTATCAGAGATTGACAATGGTGTAATAACCGAAAACCGGGCTTTCTAATTATCAATAGATCAGTGGTTAGTAGGGATAGTGATCAAATGTTTCTCTAGCAAAGGGTGGTTTGTATCCGAGCCCCGCCATATACCTTATCGCTTTCTTTTGTTGTACAAATACTCTTTGAATATTTTCCTTTGAAGTACCACCCCAAAGCTCTATACCGTACACACATAACAATAAAATGTAGCAAAGTACGCTACTTTAACGGTGTTGTGTGGAACATACTTCACCAGATTTCTGATAAGGAAGAGACTTTTTCTTATTTTCCTGATCATACTATCAACATGTAAAGTCCATGTCAGCCTTTCATCAAAATTTACCCCTAGCATATGACCAGAGTCAGTGCTTTCAATTTCATTATAACCAATATATAATTGGGGAAGTATAGGATCATTTTTAAAGTGTATAATTTGGCTTTTCATAGAGTTTATTGATAGACAGACATTATTGAAATACTGGACGACAGCGTTGGTTGAGATGTTCATGTCTATTTCAAGATTATTTACATTTTCATCAGTAAATAAAAGAGTTGTGTCATCAGCGTAGAGTGTAAAATGGACATCATCTGATACAGCTGAATGCAGATCTGATATGTACAAAAGGAAAGTAGTGGACCAGGATTGAGCCCTGAGGGCTCCATTTTTAATTCTAATTTAGAGGATGAAACTTCTCCAAAGGCGAAGTTAGACAGACATACTGAGTACGCTCAATCATATATGATTTCATTAGTGTGTGGGAGATACCTCTTACTCCTAAGCTACGCAATTTATTCACGAGATATCAAAATCCACGCAATCAAAAGCTTTTGAGAGGTCCAGCAGTACAGCTGAAGAGAAATTCCCCTTATCTTATTCATCCAGTACTTTTTCATATAAGTTTATAGCTGCACCAATAGTTGATCGCCCTTTGACAAAACCATACTGGTAGGAAGGAATAAGCTTGAATTCAGTTAAGTAACTAGTCAGACGCAAATATATTATTTTTCAAAGATTTTCGAAAGAGCAGGCAGGATAGAACTAGGCAATAATTTGAAATTTTAGTTTTTTCACCTTTTTTGTAGACAGGGATAACCTTGGAGACTTTAAGGCGATCTGGGAAAACTCCATATTCCAGCATTGAATTAATTATGTCTACTAGAGGAGAAATAAGCTCATTAATACATTTTCCAATTATATTCATTGATAGACCATCATAACCTCTGCTATGTTTTGAATTCAGCAATGACGCATGCATTTAATAACTAAAATAACATAGTATTTTCTCTCGAACTTTCTCTGCTTCCAACTCGGGCTGACCTGTTGCCATTATGTCTTGAAGGAGATTAGCTTTGATGTTAGTTGACCAAACGAAGTGGGGTCTAAGATTCAAGTCGACGGTTTGGCATTCCTCTTAATGTTTAAATGTTTATATGTTGCGCATTTATGGCGAAACGCGGTAATAGATTTTCATTAAATTTGACAGGTATGTTCTTTTTTAATTGCGCGTCGACGTATATAAAAGGTTTTTGGAAATTTTGCATTTCAAAGATAATATAAAAGGCAAAAGGAGCCTCCTTCATTCGCCTATATTAGAGTAAAAATCAGACTATAGAATTATTCATCATAAATCAGCTGACAAGTGATTATACAGATCTGTGGAGAAGCCAGTCTATTGCTGTATTTCCATAAGGTCTATAGTTTCAATCAGGTACTTGCAGATGAGAATACTGCGTGAGGTCTACTGTTCTAGTAAGTAAATCATGAGAATTCTGAAGTTTTTCTTATAATATCGGAGCACCGAGCTTCTCTCTGAAGTACATAAGCATAGAGGCATTATTCATATTTATTTATCTATTCCATGATACACAAAGCACGATTCTTTAAAATGATTGGGGAAGGTCCAACAGGCACAGACCAAAACTATATCTCCTCCAAATTTTGATTTATACACTATAGTCCAAAAAGTAGGTTATGTTCCATACACTTTCGAATTTAAGTCTAATTTCCAGTTCAAACATTTGAAAACCGAAAAGTTCCAATTCAGATTGTTCACAAACAAATGAATAACACATACACTCAAAAAGAAAATGATCACTTTAAACTGTAGAACTATAATTAATTTTTAAAATTATGATATACTCTAATTTAGGATGATATACCATGTCATGTCAACAAATCAGATTATTTTGATCAAGTCGATTAAAATATTCTAGACTAATATCATAGAGAAACAATAGCATAAGTAGATATCCCATGATATAAGGCGTTTATGTCGAAACTTTACTGTTATCTCAAACTGATAGTACACGTAATTCTTTCCTGTGAAGCTTGATATGGCGGAAGGTGTGGCTCGTTCATCAATTGGGCTAGTCAGTCGGGTCGAGCGAGGGGTTTGTTACCACTGTCTGAAAAAAAATGGCTTTTGGTGGCCCTGAAAAAGGCCAAGTTTGTTGCTGGTGGCCCTGAAAAGGGACCAAGATTGTTGCTGGTGGCCCTAAAAGGGACCAAGGCAGGCTAGATGTTTAGTAGTCGTCGACTGGCGCGATACCACGCCGCGCGAGGGTCCCGGGCAGGTCCGTCTGGTGCGAGAGCAGGCCGGCAGGGGCTCAAGTCAATGGTTCGCAGTCTCCACTCTGGTTTACCCGGGCTACGGAGAGGGCTGACGGGTGATCTACTAGCCAGAGGTCGTGCCGAATCTCCGCCGGAGGACCTCCTCGACCACTTCCTCGTTTAGAAGGGGCCTTCTCGCAAACCCCGGGCAGGCAGGTCGTAGGCTTCCGCTGCACACACTCCGATGTCGGTTCGGCACCCAACCCGCGCATCCAGAACCGCGCGCCAGTTGTTAGGCTGGGGCGCAGCTGGCGCGGCGGTGTACAGCCTCAGCCTCTCCTCCACCTGGCGAAGCCGACGTAGGGCCCTCCTCTTCTGGGTTCGGCGGCCGGCTCGGTTCCTCCTAGGCATCGGCTGGGTAGTAGACAAGGAAGACACCTCAGGTTGCGGTTAGTCTCGCCGTGGTTCCCTCATTGGCCTGCTCGCTGCTCTGCTCCTGGTCTTGGTAGTGGTCTCGGCTGGTAGTCTCTTCTGGCTCTTCAGTGGAAGGCTGCTAGTGAGCAAGTGCTATCGAGGGTAGCTGAGTAGCCCCCTTTTATTCACAGTCCCCGAGTTCACCTGCGCTGCTATTGGCCGGTGGTGCTCGGCCAATAGAAACGCAGAACGGGTGGCGGCGACTGAGGCACACCCTGGTGGCGGGTGGGTCAACCACTCATTTGGTTGATGCGTGGCGTGGAGCAGAGCAGAGCGGCAGGCTGAAAGGTAGCGAACGCGAGGGAGGTATCATTTCCCCCCCCCCATTTGAGGTAGCCACGGCGAGAATTTATTGATTGCAAAAACAAGATACAATGTTTACAAAATATACAAAAGTGCCATTGGGCGATAATTTTACAGAAGTGAGACCAGAAGGGTCTCTCCCAACAGGTGGGTTGTGGTCAATAATACAGAAATAAGACCAGAAGGTCTCCCCCAACAGGTGGGTTGTGGTCAATAATTACAGAAATAAGACCAGGGGTCTCCCCCAACAGGTGGGTTGTTATTCCAAGAGATGTTGCTGGTCGGTGGTTGGAGCCGGGCGTAGTTGAGTCTTGTACACCTTGATGGTCTCGTTGTCACGGGTGATCCAGTAGACAGCTCCTTGGTTGTGGGCGACCGTATATGGTCCCTTCCATCTGGGTGCTAGGCCCGCATGGAATTTCTGAGCCTTGTTTGAGAGTTGATGATTCCATGTGAGCACCTGGTCGCCGATCTGGTAACGAGGCTGTGTCTCGGCTATCGGGTCTCCCTTCCTATTGAGATAATTTGCTTGGTTCAACATGGCTTTGCATTGGATTGCGGTTAGCGTGTGTAGACGCTGGTTAATATGGTCTTTGTGCGGTTTGAGTTGATTTTCGGGCCAGTGGCTCCATTCCCCTGGCCGTGGAAGGGTTTGGCCAAACAGGATTTGACTGGGACTGTATCTTGTTGCCGTGTTCTGTCGATTTCGCAGGGTGAATAGACGGATGGTAGTTGGTTCTCCCATTCTTGTGTTGTTTTGTAGGCGATCCGTAGTCCCTTCTGAGTTCCTGGTTCCTTCTCTCGGTAGGGTTGGCTGGGGGTGATAAATTGCGTGGTGTAGTGTAAGACTCCCCATTTGAGGCAGAGTTCGTTCCATACTAACTGAGTGCCATTGTCGGAGAGAGGATTTTTGGGTATCCCCATCTGGGAAACAGGTGCGTATCCATTGTGCAGCCAATCGTGTTGGCGTCACTGTGAGGCAGCGGGTAGGCTTCTATCCACCTGGAGAAAGAATCAGTGATGACCAATATGAATAGATTTCTTCACTTGGAGAGTGGGTAGGGGCCCATCAGATCGAGACATACGGTTTCCCATGGTCTAGTAGACTGTCGCTGTCATTGCGTAGGTTCGTGATTCCGGTTGTACGCTTTTGAGCAACTACACAGCAGGCAATTTTGTACGTACGCGGTTATCTGCGCCTTCATACGGGGCCAAGTGTAGTATGTAGCGATGTTTCGGTAGGTTTCGGCGTAGCCTGGATGTCCCATTAGATCATCGTCGTGATAGCGGAAAAGTAGCCGGGTGCAAAAGTTGGGCGGTATGACTATTCGCCAACCGTTGCATGTTTTCTTCTCCCAGAGTCGGTTGTGTAGTAGGCGTAACTGGTGAGGAATACTTGATCATTTCCCGGTTGATCCTCCACGGTCGGGGTTTCATCTCCATCCTTCGTTGCACCTGCACGTTGATCTGGTTGTCTGTGGCCTGTGCTTTCCGAATCTCTTCTAACAGTTCAGTTTCGTTTGCGATGCTTGCTAGCATAGCGGGTTCACTGGTGACTGGCAGGATTCGGGAGGCATGGTTCGTTCTAGTTGTTGACTGGTCTCCTCAACTTTTTCGTTGTGCATTGCTGTGACAGTGCGTCGGCGAACTGATTCTCTTTACCCGGGCAGTGTTCTAGGGTGAAGTCAAATTCTTATAGGAGCAGGGCCCATCGAGTGAGTTTGGCGCGGCTGTCCTCTGCAGTTTGTAACCAGGTAATCACCTTATTGTCGGTACGGAGTATGAATGACCTGCCTTCCAGGTAAGAGCAATATCACTTTATTGCCCAGACAACCGCAAGGCACTCTTGTTCGTTTCTGTGATACTGCTGTTCCGTGTGGTTCAGCTTGGCACTGGCGTATGCCAGTTGATTTCTTGTATAGGACAGCCCCTATACCGACCTTGCTGGCGTCTGTCTGAAGAGAAGGTCTTGAGAAATCTGGTGACAGAGTGGTTGGATGTTGGCGGTCAATGCTTGTAGGCGGCGGAAAGCTGTCTCTTCTTTTGGTGACCATTTCCATCACGTCTTCATGCTAAGTAGCTCAGACAGAGGCGAACAAACGTCAGCGGCGTTGGGTAAAAATTCTCGTAGCCAGCCGACTACTCCGAGAAATTCTCGCAGTTTCTTTCTGGTGGTGGGTGGTTGGGCAGAAGTCACAGCTAGGATAGCCTGCGGTTTTGCTTGGTTGCCCTCGGAGGTGATTATGTGACCGAGTATTCAAGTTGCTTGCGGCCGATCTGGCATTTTGCTGCTGAGACAGAGAGATTGTATAGATTTAACCGTTCAAACACTTTGGCTAAGTGGAGTAAATGTTCTTCCCAGGTATCCGAGTACACAATGATGTCGTCGAGATAAGTGTAGCAGAACTTGTCGACGTATCCACTCAGTACTTGTTCTCATGGATTGGAGCAGCTGGGTGCATTTCGTAGGCCGAAAGGCATGACCTTAAATTGTAGCTTTTTGGCTTAGGGAGTGGTGAAGGCCATGTAAGGTCGATACTGGGGTGCGAGTGGTACCTGCCAGTATCCCATCCATGGGTCGAGTGAGCTGAATATTTTTGAAGTTCCCAGGCTTCAAATGACGTCCTGTAGGGTCATCTGCGGTGCCGTGCTGGAACGGTGATGGAATTCACCATCGGTATCGATGCAGAACCGTGATGTGCTGTCCTTCTTGGGGACAACGGCAATTGGAGAGTTGTAAGGCGAATCACTGGCTTCTACCAGGTTGCGTTCCTTGAGGGCGGCAACTTCTGACTCGATAATTTGCAGTTTCTCCCGTGAGTATCGGTAAGGCCGCTGGCTGCATATTTCTGAGCTGTTGAGTTGAATTGTCATGGTGGCGGCCGTGGTGATGGAGGGTGGCATCTGCTCCATGAACAATTTTGCGTGTTGTTGCAGTAATACTGTTAACCGTCGGTGCTGGTCGCTGGGCATGTCTTCTAGTAACTTGTCAACCAGGTGAGTGTCCATCTCTACTGAGACTGGTGGTTGCGCTATCCAGAAGATCGTGTCTTGCTGCGTCTTGCCGCAGATTAGCCTGTCTTGCTCAAAGTCAGCACTGCCTTACCTCCCGAAACCATGGTCATCCCAAGATGATGTCTTCGCATAGGTCAGGTAGACCAAGGAAGGGAATATTTTGAATGTGCTGTTGGATCTGGAGTTCCAGATGTCCTTGTATGGCCGTTTTGCAGCTAGTGGGATGGTTGGCCAGCAGTACAGGTAGCTTCAGCAGTTGGATCCGTGTACCGTGGTCAAGGTGGGCAGCTCTCACGAAGTTGTGCGTTGCGGCTGAATCGAGTAGAGTGTGTAGTTGTTTACCCGTGAGGATGACAGGGATCCGGGGTAGAGTCTGTCCATCTATCTGGATCACGACTAGGTTCGGTGCTTGGCTGGGTGGAGGGCTGGTGATGTGGTTGTTGACTACTGGGGCGGCAGTGTTGGTGACCTTGTTGGTGACTGCAGCCAGGGCAGTGTTGGTGACCTGGTGGCTGACTGCGGCTGGGGCAGTGTTGGTGACCGGCTGGTTGCCGGCGGCTGGGTCAGTGTTGGTGACCAGGTGGCTGACTGCGGCTGGGGCAGTGTTGGTGACCTGGTGGCTGAATGCGGCTGGGTCAGCGTTGGTGACCTGCTCTTCGACTGCGGCGAGGGCAGTGCTGGTGACTCCGTCCATGACAGCGACCCCAGTAGGTGGCGGGTGCGTGTGGGTCACAGTTGCATGTTCCTCCCCAGGCTGGTGGTCGATGACGCGCTCATCGTCGGCTGGTGATGCTGTCCTCTCGCGGGGCCAGTAGAGGTGCGGTTGCTGGGTGCTGTGGAGAGTCTCTGTCAGCCGGGAAGAGCAAGGGGTCTTCGGTGACATTGGAAGGAGACTTAGCGACGCTAGCAGGGTCTATGGTGGCGTGATGGGTAGGCGATCGATCTGTTGTGAGTGAGACGGTCATAAGTGACGGCTGGGTGGTTGATGCGCAAGGGTGTGCCGGACGCGGTTGCTGTTGTGAGACGGTGACCCGGGTGATGACTGGTACTGGGTCATTCTTGATAGCCCGTGGAGGTGCGGCTGCTAGGTACTGTGGAGAGTCTCCGTCAGCCGAGAAGAGCGAGGGGTCTTTGGTGATGTTGGAAGGAGGCTTGGTGATGCTGGCAGGATCCACGGTGGAGTGACCAAGGAATGACTGGCCCGGCCGCTTCGGTGACGGTTATCGCTTGTAGTTGGGGTTGTGACCTGCGAGGCTGGCGCTGCGGGTCTTGCACCTCATCGTTAGTGTTGTGGACTCCTACTTTCCGTGCTGGAGGGGTGGAGTCCGAGTCTCTCCAGTATTGCCGTTTCCCTGCCGTTTCTTCGCGAGTTCTGGGCAGTCGCGATGAAAATGCTTGGCCGGGCAGCAATGACACTGAGGAAGCTGGTTGTAGTTGAACCTCGGCGGGGGCTCTCGATGGGGTGGCCCTGCGGGTGCCGTAGGTTGCGGCGGCTTATATTTTGGTTGACTGTTGAGGTCGGTTTCCAGGTCGTTGGTGATCATGATCAGCTCTTCATAGTTCGTGGGACGAGCAGGTCGAACTAGGGTGCGAAGCTCGGAACTCAGCTGACCGATGAGCAGGGCGATCACCTCATCTTCAGCCAGGTTGGTTCCTAAGCGCTGCTGTAGTTGGAGCTTCTGGCGGATGAATTGCTCCACTGGCTGGTTCGGTTTGTGAGTGGTGCCATAAAATTCTGTGTGAGTGGCTGTGATTTTATGGGCTCCCAAGAAACGGGCCTGAAGTCGGTCATGGAACTGTTCCCAGGTGGTGACGAATTCTCCGTAGTCTCTCCACCAGGCAGTGGCGTCGTCTTGTAGTTGCGCTTTTAGAAGCATGACCCAGGTATAGCTGGGAATGTGGTGACCCTGTAGCAGCTCGGTGCACTGTCGCATGAAGGTGATGGGGTCTTCATGGAGCTTGCCGCGGAAGAACGGTAGCAGGGTCGCTATGCTGGTCAGCTGGCTGAGGTTGCCGGTGTAGCTGACGGCTGGAGCCGGTAAGTTGGCCATGTTGCTGGTTGCGGTAGTGGCGTGACTAGAGGTTGACGGTTGAGCAGGCAGGTTGACGGTCAGCGCGCTGGGTTGCAGGGTGGTTGGTCGAGTGGGCTCGCTGGTGAAGGTGGGTGGCTGCATTGCCCCGGTTTCGCTGGTGGAAGCGGGCGGCTGCGTCATGCTGCTGTCGGTTTGACCGGTGGTCTGTGCAGGCCAGCCGGCGAATGTAGACTCGGTGTGCTGGCTGGTTGACTGCATCGAATCTTCGGTGGTCGTATCTCCACTGTCTCCGGCTCCGGTTCTAGTCGCTACCATGTTCAGGTGTTATGGGCGCCACTGGGAAATTGCCTGTTCCCAGACAGGTATTCTGAATCGAAAGATTCAGAGACACATTTTGTTGAAAGAAAATAAGTTTGAATTTTTTTGTGTGAAAAATTCAAGACATACATTTACATGAAAAATTAAAGACATACATTTAGTTGAAAATTTAGGTTGTCATTTTGTTTGGAAAAAAAGTTTTGACAGTGGTAACGGGTTACTGTATCTCCATACAGTGAGTGGCCGCACATTGGCAGGCGCCAATAATTGATATGGCGGAAGGTGTGGCTTGTTCATCAATTGGGCTAGTCAGTCGGGTCGAGCAAGGGGTTTGTTACCACTGTCTGAAAAAAAAATTGCTTTTGGTGGCCCTGAAAAGGCCGAGTTTGTTGCTGGTGGCCCTGAAAAGGGACCAAGATTGTTGCTGGTGGCCCTAAAAGGGACCAAGGCAGACTAAATGTTTAGTAGTCGTCGACTGGCGTGATACCACGCAGCGCGAGGGTCCCGGGCAGGTCCATCTGGTGCGAGAGCAGGCCGGCAGGTGCTCAAGTCAATGGTTCGCAGTCTCCACTCTGGTTTACCCGGGCTACGGAGAGGGCTGACCGGGTGATCTACTAGCCAGAGGTCGTGCCGAATCTCCGCCGGAAGGACCTCCTCGACCACTTCCTCGTTTAGAAGGGGCCTTCGGTCAAACCCTGGGCAGGCAGGGTCGTGGGCTTCCGCTGCACACACTCCGATGTCGGTTCGGCACCCAACCCGCGCATCCAGAACCGCGCGCCAGTTGTTATGCTGGGGCGCTAAGTCTTGGGGCGCAGCTGGCGTGGCGGTGTACAGCCTCAGTCTCTCCTCCACCTGGCGAAGCCGACGTAGGGCCCTCCTCTTCTGGGTTCGGCGGCAGGCTCAGTTTCTCCTAGGCATCGGCTGGGTAGTAGACAAGGAAGACACCTCAGGTTGAGGTTAGTCTTGCCATGGTTCCCTCATTAGCCTGCTCGCTGCTCTGCTCCTGGTCTTGGTAGTGGTCTCGGCTGGTAGTCTCTTCTGGCTCTTCAGTGGAAGGCTGCTAGTGAGCAAGTGCTATCGAGGGTAGCTGAGTAGCCCCCTCTTATTCACAGTCCCCGAGTTCACCTGCGCTGCTATTGGCCGGCGGTGCTCAGCCAATAGAACGCAGGAACGGGTGGCAGCGACTGAGGCGCACCCTGGTGGCGGGTGGGTCGACCACTCATTTGGTTGATGCATGGTGTGGGGAGCAGAGCAGAGCGGCAGGCTGAAAGGTAGCAAACGCGAGGGAGGTATCAAGCTTTATGACGCTGGTAGTCTCTCATATTGTGCCGTTCATACACTTTTACCCAGTCAAAACAATAAAAATCGACAGTAATTGGCTTGAGATAACAATAAAAAATGCGACATAAACGCCCTTTACCATGGGATATCAGCTTACGCTATTGTTTCTCTATGCTAATATCTCTCGTGAGATAAGCTGATTGATTACACAGCTGATCTCCCACACATGCACACGCATCTTCTGTTATCGAGAGACGACAAAATTATCATCTGTTTTTCCAAGGATGAATAATCATTATCCTTTTCATGTCCATCAGCGAGTTTTCCCAGGGATGAGACCTAGACCAGATCTCCATTTTCTCCACCTCATTATTACTATAGTGAAGTCCACGTCATAATGGCAGTGTTTGGTTAGCAATGGTATTGCTATCCTTATCTATCATTCAACAAAGTGGATAACGCTATCTCTTTCTCACTTCGCTCTGTTGCTAGATCATCTTCTAACAATGTGGGATGAATAATATTAACAAAATATTTCTACTTAATTATGAAAATTCATTATGAAATTATTGAAATATATAATTTCTTGCTTGATAAAATATACTAGATTATTTCGAACGAGAATGAACAGTTCATATAATATCAATAAACATGTATCAGCTACCATCTATAGAAGGCATTGACTAAAGTGCGGTCCACGTTAGAATGACAGTATTTGATCAACTTCGGTTTTGCTATCCAAAGCCGGTGGTACTATCCTTTTCTAGGTCCACAACCATGACAATTATATTTTTGATGGTGTAGAAATATAATTAATGCAGAGAATTGGCATCGCTATTCTTCTATCTTTATCCACTGCCATTATAACGTGGACCACACTATAGACAGAGTCTTCCATCTTAATTATGAAAATTCATCATGAAATCATTGAAATATATAATTTCTTACTTCATAAAATATAATTGATTTTCCCAATTATTATTTTTATTCATTTATTTACAATGTAAATGAAACTTATGTAATAACATTGGTAGATGAAATAATAAGGTAGTCCTAGTGCTATTTTTCATCCAAATTTATAGGTGCCAAAGTCCAAAATAAGTTTAGAATCTCACGCGTTAAATTATTATAAAAATTTAGTCCTTCATAAAAATAAACATGAAAACTAATAATTTTGAATTTAGATGGCTTGAATTAATAAATTGATTAGAAATATTACATTCAATTACCACATGCAACGAGTAAAAGCATTTTTCAAAGACCTTAACATACTCACACTTCCTTCCATTTACATTTACCAGCTAGTAGTTTTTGTTAAAGTAATATCAATAAGTTCCAATTTTGTACAGATAATCATAATATAATACTCGAAATAGAAATATTATTGCATTTCCAATCCATAGAAATGTAGCTTTTGAAAAAACTCCATTTTATTCAGGAATGAGACTCTATAATAGGCTGCCAACAGACATTTGAAACATGGAATCAGTCATTTTATTCAAACAGGCAGTCAAAAAAATGTTATTAGAGAAAAGCCCATACGCAATCTCAGAATTTTATTCACAAGAAAATTGATTTTTTATATATATATATGATATATATCATTACCATCCTTAAAGATACTTGATACATGATACCTGAATAAATATTTTATTATTTTGATTGTATGTATTATAGTATTAGGATTAGTATAGTACTGACAAGTTACCTGTCAAATGGGATTATTCCCAAAATTGATGTAATGTAATGATTATTAATAAATAAATAAATAAATAATATTGAATTATTTTAGAAAATTTGGATCTAGAATGAACTGTAAATATAACATCAATAAACCTGTATCAGCTACCGTCTATAGAAGGCATTGACAAGACAGAGGTTCGGCAACGTTGTTCTTCTATGTTTCTCAACTGCCATTATAACGTGGACCTTACTGAAGCGATGAGAAATTTCTATTATTTCTGAATAGTCTCAGTTGGGACCCCTCTGCATTCATTGGAGCGGCATGGGTACTAAAATGTGTGCAAATGTTCCCCATTACACGTTCTAAGTACCTCAATAATTTTGAGGGTGCCAGGTAGAACGACAACCTCCCTTCTCTGTAATTCTCACACCTTCTTCTCTCCCACCTGATTCGTTACTCTTCATTCTCTTCTCACCCCTCTCTTTCACTTCATTCTCCTCTCTTACTTCAATTCCTCCTAATTTTCAATTCGAATTCAATTTATTTTTCTTCCACCTACTGTCTAAATTGCTTACTTTACTCCCTGGAACATATCGACAAATTGTCACTTTTTGCTCTTACGGGACTAAAAATAAAGTAAATTTCTAAAGGATGGGGTGGACCCACCATCAGTTTCACAGGAAAAGACTCATACCAGTTGATAGAGCTGATTAATAACTATACAGGGTATGAATTTGAAAAAATCGTTGGAACTGTTTTTCAGAAAATCGTGAAAAACATGGTTTTTCAGTCATTATCCGCCATTTTTCTCAAGAATATTACGGAGCTCCTGAAATTTCCCCAGAAATGGGACTAATGCCAGTTGATAGGGCTTATAAATCATGGTATGAATTCTAAGAAAATCGTTAGAGCCGTTTTCGAGAAAACCGTGAAAAACTTGTGTCTTTAGTCACTATCCTCCATTTTTCTCAAGAATATTACGGAGCTCCAGAAATTTCCCTAGAAATGAGACTAATGCCAGTTGATAGGGCTTATAAATAGCTATTCATGGTATGAATTCGAAGAAAATCGTTAAAGCCGTTTTTGAGAAAACCGTGAAAAACATGGTTTTTTAGTCATTATCTGCCATTTTTCTCAAGAGTATTACGGAGCTCGTGAAATTTTCCCTGAAATGAGACTTATGCCAGTTGATAGGGCTTATAAATAGCTATCCATGGTATGAATTTGAAGAGAATCGTTAGAGTCGTTTTCGAGAAAATCGTGAAAAACACGGTTTTTCAGTAATTATCCGCCATTTTTTCCGCCAACTTGAATAGAATTTCATTGAATTTCTTAATGTCGGATCCTCATGGTATAAGGACCTTAAGTTTAAAAATTCAAGTCAATCGGTTGATTAGGAAGTTTCACGAAATTTGGAACATAGTAGGTTTATGATATAAAAATTCGATTGCACTAGGTCTCTTCCTTGCAAAAACTCGCTGAACGACATTAAAAGGATAATTCATCCTCGGCTAAAACAGCTGTAGATAGTAAAAAAGTGGGTGAGCGAGTGAGAAATCAAAATATCGCCTTCCTCATCTCCTTCTTCTTCTTCTTCTTCTTCTTCTTCTTCTCCATCTCATTCTCTTCTTCTTCTTCTTCTTCTTCTTCTTCTTCTTCTTCTTCTTCTTCTTCTTCCTCTTCTTCTTCTTCTTCTTCTTCTCCTTCTCCTCCTTCTTCAGTCCCATTTTATCTTCGGTTTTTTTTCTTCTTCTGAGAAATTCAATCGCATCAAGTAGAGATTTATCTGGAAGGAAGAAAGGATATCAGGCTCGAGGACAGTGGGCTGGAAAAAGTATTATGAACGGCTCAACTATCTGCGTTTCCCATCTTGGAGATTTTCTTTATTTTCATTCACCACTTTCCCGCGTTTTTTGTCAACATTTTCAACAGATTTCTATCATTTCTTGTTCCCACTTCAACAGTCACAATCCCCTCAACGGTATCAAGAATAAACCTGACTTGATATAGTGAGGTCCACTTTATAATGACAGTATTAGATCAACTTTGATTTTGCTATCCTTGTCTATCATTCGACAAAGCCGGTGGTACTATCCTTGTCTATAGTGAGATCCATGTTATAATGACAGTATTTGATCAACTTTGGTTTTGCTATCCTTGTCTATCATTCGACAAAGCCGGTGGTACTATCCTTGTCTATAGTGAGATCCATGTTATAATGACAGTATTTGATCAACTTTGGTTTTGCTATCCTTGTCTATCATTCGACAAAGCCGGTGGTACTATCCTTTTCCAGGTCCACAACGACGCCAATTATGTTTTTTACAGTGTAGAAATATAATTAGTTAATGCAGAGAATCGGCATTGCTATTCTTCTATCTTTATCCACTGTCATTATAACGTGGACCTCACTATAGTAACAGTATTCGATAGTAACGGTATCAGTTAAGGGTAACCGTCCACTGGAACCGTATTCAACCGATCCGTTCGGCCGTTGGATCGGACGAATCTGCTGGCCGTTATTTCGGCCGAATGTGGTCGTCCATTGGAACCGTTATTATGTTAAATAAAGTTGTAACTATGGACAATAAAAAGTTGATGAGTTTGGTTCAGTCAGTAATATACGTCAGTCTAGTTCAGTAGTTGGACTATAAAATAAATAAATCAGCTGTCCAGTGGACTATAATACTACCCGTTCAAAAGCATCGAACATCTTGAAGATGTATCTTTCCATCAACGTTAGTAGACAGTTGACTTCAATACTACCCGTTTAAAAACATCGAACATCTTGAAAATGTATCTTTCCATCAATGTTGTAGACAGTTGCAGCCAGACCTGATAACAGCGCTCACACTCACATTCCGGGACGACACGTCACGGTACGATAGGACAGAAAGCTCTATGTTTATTCAGGATTTTTTAGACATTTTTAATTGATAAATTATTTATAAATTTTTGAGAAAGCATAACAACTGGTCAATGTAACTCACTGAGCGTAAGGTCTACTGTTCACAGAACTACTAGTATTATTGCTATTTATTATAATTGTATGGGAAGATAATACAGTTTATTGAACCAGTTTCAATATAAGGAATTCTCATAATCAGAAAATCCACTATTTTCCAGAGCATTGATAGAACAGACCCGACAATTCAATATTCCATTCAGTTCTCCAGTCATTCATGATGTTCTCAGACGATAAAATTGGGTTGAAAATAGATTCTAAGGCGAGACGCAGAAGTAATATTGAAATTTTTGAAATTATATCTCAACCAATTATCTCTCGTTCACATTATTGAATTCGCTTCCTCTGTGGAATGAATTCGGAGACCCAGTGAGGAGAGCGGATGTGAAATGGGATGATGATTGGAGAAAGAGGAAAGAGGTGAAGTGTTGGAGGAGGAAGGTTGAGAGAAGAGAGAGAGAGTGAAGATGAGTGACTGAAGAACGTGTGAATTGAGTTGAGCAACTTGGATGCATGCTGAATCTCTTATTAACGTAGGAGGACTGAAAAAGCGGTCCCCGGAGCAATGCCAACTTGGAATGGGGAGTGAGTAGGATTATAAGGCTAAAAACGTCTCCAATCTTATTAAGGAGGAGAGGAAGCTGCATAGAAAAGGCGGGAAATGAGTGAGAGAGATGAGGTTGCAAGTATGTGTGAGAGAGAGAACATAAGACATTGAGAATGGATTACTAGTAGTTCTGGGAACAGTAGACCTCACACAGTTTTCTCATCCACAAGTATGAATCAGTCAAGTATCTGATGTCAAATCTGATGGAACAAATGACTGAAACTGTCCAGCCCCAGAACGATCACATGACAACCATCACTCAACCATCCAATGCAAACCTATAAACCCTTTATAGGGTATGTAATTGTATACATATATTATATAAACTCAAGCTATTTCAATGACCAAAGTGCGAGATAAATTACTTTTAACATGAAGAGGAGAAACCCATTTCTCCCTCCACAGTTTGTAGCATAGACACAGACGGACATCCTGCGCACAATTGGATGCGCCGTGTCATTTTTCTTCGTGTTCTTGTGATGAAAACATCTCTGTAACATACACAAACCAATATACCTGCTGACCAGTACACTACTTGGAACATTGCCAACAATTGATGGAGGGGAGTGTTGCCGCTCTCACTCAGACACAAAAGAAGGAGAATGCTGCTAGGTAGTGGGAGTGATTAGTGGAGGATAGAGCATCGGACCTCTCCGTCTTCGAGAAAGAGCCGTGTTAAAAGTAATTTATCTCGAACTTTAGTTTTGACTATTGGTCATTTTAACTGAGCATGAGTCATTTTCCAAATGTCACATTTTAACTTGAAAATGACCAATGGTCGGGACTAGTCCTCAAAATATTTCAAAGTTTTGAAAAAAGGGTCAACAAGTTTCTATATTGTTTTTATTAATTTCAATATTGTGTATATATATGATACTGACAACTGTGTTCTATTTTGTTTAGGTGTGCCTATGACGTCACAGCAATCGCCTTCAAGAGCATCAGCAGCCAATCAGAAGGCAGGGGGCGTGGCCAACCAGCTACTGACCAATGCAGTGCCGACCGCTGAGATGAGGCCACGCCTACAGCAGAGGCCTTATTTCGATTTGCCGGCTGGGAATGTGTCATGCGTCGTCGGACAGACAGTCACACTCCTGTGTCGCGTCAGACATGTCGGCGACAGAACAGTGAGATTTTATTATTCAATCTCCTTTATTCACTTACTCCTCATTCATTTATTCTCTATTCATTCATTCTTGATTCATTTATTCTTTATTCATTGAGGTTGTGCATTCAATAGTTTAAAAAAAAAGTTTTTCCTTTTTCTAATCTATTGGACAGGTTCTTAGGACATAATCTATGCAATTGAAATATTTTTATCAGCTCCTGTTAGCCAACAATAGGGCTTCAAAAGTCACTTTTTTGAGGAAGATGATATACATACCCTACAAAAACTACTGGTCAGAAAAATTTGAGAAAAATATGCAAGTCTCGTCTTTAATATAGCAAAAATTATGTCTACTATAGTAGAATAGACACTATCAGGGTCCTCTAACACTCAAAATAGTGAGAATAGATAGTTTCAATTTCTTAAATTTCGATGTACTTTAATAACGTATTTCATAAGGGGTACATGATTTGTTAGTTGAAAAATAATTTATTAGAACCCATTATTAAGAAATTTTTCCTTATCTGTATATATAAAAGCGAAATGGCACTCACTCACTAACTGACTCACTCACTCACTCACTCGCAGAACTAAAAATCTACCGGACCAAAAACTTTCAAATTTGGTAGGTATGTTCAGTTGGCCCTTTAGAGGCGCACTAAGAACGGATTTGGAAAAATGTCTAAAGATACGCCCAAAATCTGCGTTTTCCAGCGTTTTCTCAGCTTTATCGAGAAAAAAATGAACGGAAAATGTTCAAATTTAGTACAGAAGCTCAGCTAGGGTGTAATAATGTTGTGTTAGAAGGAATTTGCAATAACTTCGAAGATACAGCTAAAATTAGCGTTTTTCCAGCGGTTTTTTTTTTTGCTTTTTCTCAGATTAATCGAGAAAAAATGAACAGAAAATGTTCAAATTTAGTACAGAAGCTCAGCTAGGGTGTAATAATGTTGTGTTAGGAGGAATTTGCAATAACGTCAACGATACGTCCAAAATTAGCGTTTTTTTTTGCTTTTTCTCAGATTTATCGAGAAAAATAACAGAAATTGTTCAAATTTAGAAAAGAAGCTAAGCTAGGGTGTAATAATTGTGTGTTAGAAGGAATTTGAAATAACGCACACGACATGCCCAAAATGAGCGTTTTTCCAACATTTTTCTCAGCTTTTCTGCGTTTTCTCAGTACTTTGACTTTCTGATTGAATGAAGCATGCTGAAATGGAATATGCAGGCGAGCGAAGCGAGCCCACTGATCTCATTTTTGGACGATCCAGTCGGAGCCCCCTGGCTAGACGGTGTCACGATATCCTTCTTTTTAAGGAACTAAAATTGATAAATAAATAGGAGATCAAATTATAGAAAATAGAAATATTTCTATCATGAGAAGCTGTTGTAACCCAATACAAGACCTAGCTAATATAACTACTGCTATTATCTCACCTTATATTTATAGTACTTCACTATGTATCTTTTCTTGTATGTCATTTATATATAATAATGAATTTATTGTGCACTCTTTTCCACAAAATTATTGTTATGATAGGAATATTATTAGAAAACTAACCTCATTTAGTCAACGTTTTTAAAATAATGTCAAAGGAGCACAGCCTCATAAATTATTTACCTGTCATAAGACGAGAAGAATGTTCTTTATTTTCATATTTGAATTATAAAATATCTTGAAGATGTCGATTTTGAAAATATTGAAAGACAACAACAAAAAAATAATAAATTAAAGTAGTGTTTACTCACCGTATATAGTAGTTGAATTGTTGTTATAAGCAGACAATCACCTGTCAAGCGCTTATCTTTGTACCGTTATTATCAAAATTAGCCTCCATTGCTATTGCTTTATTTTCTTTTCGTAGAATTAAAATTTATTTATTGTAATTATTTTTTATTTCCTCACACTTCACATCACTGTATCACATGCTTGTGCCAATGTTATCGTAGGTCAGTGATTCTTGTAATCACCACGTGAATGTGATGTCTGATAAGGGAGAAGCTAGCTTCATATGGTAGTTCTAGTGATAAGAGGTTCGACTTTTGTTTGTATTAAAAAATATCCCGGTTTCAAATTATGTAATTGCTGATTTGAATCACTACATCTGGGAACTACTTTCTTTATTTGCAAACGTCATTGTGACAAAAGCCATTTTGAATTAATTCAACCTATCAGAAGCCCAGATTTAATTATTCAAGGGTGTATGAACTTAAGTATCTAGAAAAATAACCACTTCCGAGATGATCATCTAGCGGTAGAAACCATGGTTGAATGTTCCCCGTTTAACTGTTTCAAATGTTAAAGTAAATGTCTCAAATAATTGTAAATCAGCACCAAATACCGTCTATATATTTTTTGATTAATTATGGAGTGAAGTGAAAATTAAAAAAATAAAACGTCACCGAACTTAGCCGCCGACACTCTGCCTGTGCCACAACGTGAGCGATCCATATCCGAGGTCCAGTCAATTTTCATCCGAAGACATCGAGTGAGTAATTTCATCTCATCATTTTGTATTGGGCCCAATGCACAGTGCAGTGCATCGATAAAATATAACAAAGCGCTAACGACGAATTATTTGAAACTGAGAGTTTCCGACAATACATGAAATTTGTATTAATTGTGATCTCATTTCTTGCTTTCCACGCCAGCCTCCTGAGTCTCAGTCGCTCAAGGCTAGTAATTAACTCATTTTTCAAATATTATCAAATCTCTCCAATTCAATATCTGGACTTTGTTCAATCAAATATCCTGCTAAAAACTTTAAATATAGTAACTCTTCAAATTATCATCACAGTGTTGAATGTGTTGTACACATTAGACTGTGATTTTTTGTAAAAAGTGTGGATTTTTTGTGCGCGTTATATTGCAGTTATTATCAACTTATAGCAATTCATTTTATCCCGTTTGGCAAACTCACAAGGTATAGTTATAAGACGAGCAAAGGTCTCCCTGAACTATATTCTTGGCTGTGGGAGTCAGCCGAAGTGTGAGCTTATTGATATTTCGCAACGCCACGTTACAACCACATTCCATCATTTGGATTGGATATTATCTTTATATATTTTTGAGTTCTATGAAGACGTGTAATCGGTTGAAAGGAGAGAATAACTACCTCCCAGACCGATTACTCCGGATCATTCCACTCTTTCTTTGTATTGGCCTTCCTGCTCCCGGGCGAGCGAAGCGAGCCTGACGGCTAGTAAAATATATAAACAACTACTAGTTTTTGATCTTTCATTCATTTTCAAGTTTTTCTTAGAAGTTCTAAAAAGTTTTTAAGAAAAACTTGAAATTGAATTGAAAATCCGAAAATAGTTGTTTTTCATATACAGTAGTTCAATAAGTTTCATCAATAGTTCATCATATTTAATGATAATTTTTTTAATGGGATTATTTTCCAATGTACAACTTATCCATTTTATTTTTCAAAGATCTATTAATATTTTTGATTGTGAATATCTTTGAAATGGTTCGAGATATTGATGAGTGGTGTTCTCCATTATCTTTGTCTTGAATTTATTTCGGGATAAAGTTTGATTTATATAAGAGTTCCAAGGTGGAGGGCGAAAATTTTGAAGAGACTGTAATTTAGTTTTTTCTATTTGAATATGATCCTCAATGGAATCTACAATAAAATTATTACTTTCCTTGCCCTATTACCGTAGGTAAGGAAAGTATTGCTTTCCGAAAAAAAAGTACCCCAATTTCTATATTTCTGTACGTTTCAAGGTCCCCTGAGTCCAAAAAAGTGGTTTTTGGGTATTGGTCTGTATGTGTGTGTGTGTATGTGTGTGTGTGTGTGTGTGTATGAGTGTATGTGTGTCTGTGTACACAATATCTCATCTCTTAATTAACGGAATGACTCGAAATTTGGAACTCAAGGTCCTTCCCCTATAAGGATCCGACACGAACAATTTCGGTCAAATTCAATTCAAGATGGCAGCTAAAATGGAGAAAATGTTGTCAAAAACAGGGTTTTTCGCGATTTTCTCGAAAACGGCTCCAACGATTTTTATCAAATTTATACCTAAAAAAATCATTGATGAGCTCAATCAACTGCCACTAGTCCCATATCTGTGAAAATTCCAGTAGCTCCGCCCCATCTATGCAAAGTTTGATTTTAGATTCCCAATTATCAGGCTTCAAATACAATTTAAACAAAAAAATCCAAGTGGAAAAGATTAGGCATGAAAATCTCTACAATAATTTAATGTTCAGTAACATTTTCACCTGAAATTGGAAATAAGCTCGAAGTTCGAGGAAATAAGATTATTCAATTACAAACTGTTGGCAACTGTTGATTCTATTAAATGATTCACTATGAAGAGATAGCAGACCTCATGTGTCACCAGCGTTATTGTCCTGTCACCAGCTGGCTTAGATCTTTGAATGGTATAGACTTGATGTATATAGTATACAATAGTATAGTAGTATACTATATATATATATAGTATACTGTATATATAGTATACTGTATATATAGTATAGACTTGAGATGCGCGTGGACACTAACGTCAGGTGATCAATTTTGATAACGGCAAGGAAAGTTGTGTGAGTGCGCCACACCAGATTTTTCTATTTGAATAGGATCCTCAATGGAATCTACAGTCAAATTATTGTCCTTGTGATTAAATAATATTAAGCTGTTTTCATAATTTCTGTATATTAATAACAAGTCGCGGATTTCAAAGATCGATACAACAGTTCATGAGCGAGTTCTCCAACCCAGGGGGTCACTGATGCTTGTCAATTTAGAATTTATTATACAAGAGTGACAAAATAGAGCTTTCAAAATCCCTTTGTTAGGGCAAAAACCTATTGTTAAGTCGCGGATTTCAAAGATCGACACAACAGTTCATGAGCGAGTTCTCCAACCCAGGTGGTCACTGATGCCTGTCAATTCAGAATTTAATATACAAGAGTGACAAGAATAGAGCTTTCAGAAATCCTTTGTTCGGGCACAAAGTTTTTGTGAGGTGTCAAAACACTTAGACACGACACGTTACTGTTGTCTCGACATACGCTCGACAAACATATTCCAGACACAATCTGAGAGAACTAAAATGCAAGCATGAAAGGTCAGG
>NC_052512.1:39251078-39276046 GCF_014356525.2 Nilaparvata lugens
CATTCTCACCTGCTAAAGGCACTCCCTGTCCTTGTTATGTAAGATACATTATGAACGAAATCAGTTTTATGCTTCTAAAATTGAAAATCGAACTGATCTACTCCACATTTTATTATCCTCTTTTGTTTTCGATTTCTTGTTCATTGAGTAGTTTTCTGCTCCCCCTCCATTGCACGTGTGTATGTTGTTTCTTCATTTTCCAATTCTCTCTCTCCTTAATTTATCTTTCTCTCTCATCTTCTACGCCTGCGCGTTCACTGCTATTCCTCTCCTTTTCTCGTAAATGGAAATTCTCTGCCTTATTTAACGGTTCTCTCGTTCGTTGAATACAAACATTGGTTCAAAAGCGAGCGGGGATTTAAAATACATGCTACATTTAACGTGAATTTGATTGAATCATGTACAGTAATATAGATATATATACGCGGAGCTATATGTTGTATTCTCTACATACAATTATAGTAAAAGTATATAAGTTTATTTACAAGGATACATAGTATGCACTGGTATATATATATATATCTCTCCCGAATCGTACTTGGGTCCGTTTACAATGATTTCAAAGCTGTTTTTGAGTTTTCCTTCTCCGTTTTTATTTTCCTTGCCCTATTACCATAGGTAGGGAAGGTATTGCTTTCCAAAAAAAATTAAGATACCCTAATTTCAAGTTTTCTATACGTTTCAAGGTCCCCTGAGTCCAAAACATGATTTTTGGTGTTGGTCTGTGTTTGTGTATGAGTGTGTGTGTGTGTGTGTGTGTGTGTGTGTGTGTGTGTGTGTGTGTATGTGTGTGTGTGTGTATGTGTGTATGACTGTGAACACGATAACTCCATTCCTAAAAAACCGATTGACTGGAAAATTTAAACTTAAGGTCCTTATACCATGAGGATTCGACAACAAGAAATACAATAAAATTAAATTCAAGATGGCGGATAATTACTAAAAAACCATGTTTTTCTCGAAAACAGCTCTAACGATTTTCTTCAAATTTATACCATGAATAGCTATTTATGAGCCCTATCAACTGACATGAGTCTCATTTCTAGGAAAATTGCAGGAGCTGCGTTATATTCTCGAGAAAAATGGCGGATAATTATTGAAAAACCATGTTTTTCACGATTTTCTCAAAGATTACTCGACTGATTATTTCAAATTCATACTCTGTATAGTTATTTATCAGCTCCATCAACTAGCATGAGTCCCTTTCTGGGAAACTAATGGGGGGTCCACCCCATCCTTGAGAAATGGACTTTGTAACCTCCTTCTCGTGCATGGGTAGGTAGGTAGAGCAGTCTATAAAATAACTCCTAGTCGTGATATTTCATCTGTAGAACAGCTGTTTTGACGACTTTTAAAAAATCATCGGATTTCACAATTTACACAAGGAAAAAGTACTCTGAAAACATTATATACACCATATACAGTATCTGATCGTAGTTTTAATAATTATGTTGCCGCCAATTGTCATTATGTTTTTTCTCTAAATTATTGTCGTTTAAGAATGAGGCTTCCAGTTCAATGAGCAAGGAAGTTGTGTGATTGTACCACACCAGCTTTTACTCTAATATTGGCGTATTAAGTAGGCTCCTTTTTCCTTTTATATCCTTGAAATGCAAAATTTTCAAATCCTTGTATAACGTCGACGCGCAATTAAAAAAGAACTACCTGTCAAATTTCATGATAATCTATTACCGCGTTTCGCCGTAATGTGCAACATAAAAACATATAAACATAAAACATAAAACATAAAACATAAAAACATATAAACATATAAACATATAACCATCAACATATAACATATAACCATAGACACATATAAACATATAAACATATAAACAATAAACATATAACACATATATACATATAAACATAACATATAAACTATAAACATATAAACATAAAACTATAAACATATAACAATAAACATAAAACATAAAACTATAAACATATAAACTATAAACAAAACATATACACAATATAAACATTAAACATATAAACATATAAACATATACCTATAAACATATAAACATATAACATAAACATATAACATATAAACATATAAACATATAACCAATAAACATTAAACCTATAACATATACACTATAAACTATAAACATAACATATAAACATATAAACATATACACATATAAACATATAAACATATAACATATAAACATATAAACATATCAACATATAAACATATAACATATAAACATATAACATATAAACATATAACATATACACATATAAACAGATAACATATAACATATAAACATATAAACATATAAATATAAACATAAAAACATATAAACATATAAACATATAAACATATAACATAGAAACATATAAACATAAACCATATAAACATATCACATTTAAACATTAAGAGAAATGCCAAACCGTCGACTTGAATCTTAGAACTCACTTCGTTCGGTCAATTAATGGACAGAGCAGGGAAATATGCAGGATAGATTTGATGTAGAAGAGAAGTGGTTATGGAAGAGGAAATGGGCTGACGTCACAACATGAACACCGGGCGGTGCAAAAATGATGTGACCTGGTGGGTGGGAAAAGATGTAAGGGTGAAAAGTGAATGCATCTCTTTCAATCTGCGAGGAAATTTATTCACAGACAGCTCTGCATGTGACCATATTAATAATACAAGAAGAAGAAGAAAAGGGTGAAGAGGAGGTCGGATAGGAAGAAGAAGGAGAAGAAGAAGAAGGATGATGAAGAAGAGGAAGAACTTAATGTTATGGAGACTACCAGCCCTGGCTATTTACTAAGCTGTCTTTCTCTCAGAGTGACACTATCATTCATAATATCTCACCCACACACTCTCTCTCTCTCACTCTTCTCTACTTCTTCCTGTTCATCTTTCTCTTCTTCTTCTCCTTCTGCTTCTTCTTCTTCTTCTTCTTTATCATCTCTACTCTGTAAGAACAGGTTGGAGATCAGTGTTATAGGAAGAAGAAGAGAAGGAGTGAAGAGAAGAAGAAAAGAAGAAGAAGAAGAAGACGAAGAAGAAGAAGAAAAGAAAAAGAAGAAGAAGAAGAAGAGAGAAGAAGAAGCAGGAGAAGGAAAGAAGAAAAGAGAAGAAGATTAAGAAGAGGAAGAAGGCGGAGTTGAAGATGAGGAGGAAGAAGGAGAGGATGAAGAAGAGGAAGAAGAAGAAGAAAAAGAACAAGAAGAAGAGGGGTAGAAGAGGGAGAAGGCGGAGGAGAAGAAGAGGAGGAAAAAGAAGAGGAGGGAGAAAAAGAGGAGGAAGAAGAAAAAAAAGAAGAAGAAGAAGCAATAAAGAATTCTTCTTTTTCTTCTTCTTGTGCTTTTTCTTCTTCTTCTTTTACTTCCTCTATTCCTTCTTCTTCTTTATCATCTCTATCTTCTTCTTCCTCTTCTTCTTCTTCTTCTTCTTCTTCTTCTTCTTCTTCTTCTCCTTCTACTTCTTCTTCTTCTTCTCCTTCTTGTTCTCCTTCTTCTTCATCATCTTCTCCTTCTTTTCAATCCCCTGAAGGATGGTATCAATCGGAAGATAATGATTGTTGATCAAATTTTATAAAAATTGATTTTTCGCCACACTGCACAGAAAGCAGCTGTTTTCCAGTCCCTACGTAGATCTGAAAGACCTTGTTTGCAGACGACTCTCGTCTGACGTCAGAAAAGGTTTCTTTCCGGCCTAGGCCGGAAAATGTACTCTTTCCAGCCGCTAACATGGAAGTCCGTAGTTAATAAGTCATCCGCTAGATCGGGTGAGTCTCAACTTTCTTCATCTGAAGTTGCTATTATTTCAGTTCGAATTTCGAATGAAACTAATTCAGCATTCGCTTAGCAACCATTTTTTTTCAATTATTTATTGATGATTAGCACATTCCAAATTTTCAAAAATGCTTGAAGATGATGACGCCCATGATATTCCAAGTGAAATTTTAAAAGAATCTGAAATCCTGACTGCAATCTCTACCACACTAAATCTAGATAGGTAGATAACAATTCTTTATTTTGTATTCTTTATTTATTTTGCCAGCAATACCTGTAGGTGGGCAGAAATATCGTTCGCACCACGGGCAAATGTTTTTTTTTTCCGCTCTCAATCTTTTCTAGTCCTCGGCCTACGGCCTCGGACTTGAAAACCGATTTCGAGCCAGAAAAATCTCATTTTCCTCCACCTACTGTCTAAAGTACTTACATTACTCCCTGAAACATAATACTAAAGTGTCACTTTTTCGCTCTCGGTAGTAAAAAACAGAAAAACTCCCTAGGGAGGAAAAGTGACTCCATTTAAATAACATGGGGGGCATCTCTATTTCAAAAACACACATTGTAATAGGTTATAAGGTCTAAGCTCAGATGAGAAAGCATAATAGAGGTGTCTGTCATTGAGTCAACTGAATTCAATACCACAACCAGAAATTTGATTAACTCATGAAATATATGTTTGTATGATAATTATTATATTCTTAATATTAATAGACGATAAAAATTTATACAATTTTTAACATATTTTATTCTATTCAAAATACCAGCCAACAAATATTTTTGATCTGCAATTCAAAATCTGAAACGCGTTATCTGGAGTCAGTCATTTTTGGTAGCCACTCAGCTGATATAATTGTTACAACTTTAGCCGATAGATAGCGCAATCGGCAGTGCCAATCAGCCGACCGGTTTTTAGGTTTTAGATTTTAGGTTATGTTGTTAGAAAACATTGTCACCAATACGTAAGTTATTAAAATGATTTTATTTGCAGTTTCTATCAAAAAATGTAGATGGAGGAAAAATGTTGTGTACATCACAAGCAAAAAATACTTCTTCTCCCTCAGGAAATTGTTGCCCTCGGCTTTGCCTCGGGCTTCAACTTTTTCCCACAGGGAAAAAAAGTCGTACTTTTCACTCTAGATTTATACAAATAACTAATTCTGCTCTAGGTGCGAAATATACTATTTTCTTCGAAGTTCACTCAGTTTTGAAAAATCATTACTCAGTACTCATTAGAGATAGAGAGTTCCGAATGATCTCATTTTATTCAGAATTTTTTAATCTAAAAAAATCAAGAGAAAATTCTTTTGTCGGATTACTAGATTTGGCAGAAATCGCTGAAAACTGGAAAATGAGCCAAAAATACGAGGCTTTTGGGCCACTCTGTATTCAGCACAAGGAAATTTCGCATGAAGAAATTGGTTCTCGACTTCTCTTATGTATCAGAATCCCATCATATTAAGTGAGCAGTTTCTTTATTCATATATCTGGTTATTTTCATATCTGGTTATTCATGTTTAACAGATCTCGTAAACGACTTCAACGATTTTTACGAAATTTGGAACATAGTAGGTATATGATATAAAGATTCGATTGCTCTAGGTCTCATCCTTGGGAAAACTCGCTGAACGACATTTGAAGGATAACTCATCCTTGGCTGGAACAGCTGTGGATAGTATAAAAGTGATTCTGTGAAAAATCAAAATATCGCATCCCCGAAAATTGATCACCTGAAGCTAGTGTTCTCCCGCATCTCAAGTCTACTATTCAAAGATTTGAGCCAGCTGGTGACAGGAAAATAACGCTGGAGACACACGAGGTCTGCTATCTCTTCATAGTGAATCATTCAATAGAATCAACAGTTGCCAACAGTTTGCAATTGGATAATTACATTTTCTCGAATTTTGAGCTTATTTTCAAATTCAGGTAAACATGTTACTGAACTTCAATTGTAGAGATTTTCATGCTCAATCTTTTCCATTTAAAATTTTTTGTTCAAATTGTATCTGAAGCCTGATAATTGGGAATCTAAAATCAAACTCTGCATAGATGGGGCGGAGCTCCTGTAATTTTTACAGATATGGGACTTGTGGCAGTTGAGAGAGCTTATCAATGACTTTTCTAGGTATGAATTTGATCAGAATCGTTGGAGCCGTTTTCGAGAAAATCGCGAAAAACCCTTTTTTTGACGACATTTCGGCCATTTTAGCCGAGTCTTGGATTGCATTTGATCGAAATTGTTCGTCTCGGATCCTTATATTGTAAGGACCTTACGTTCCAAACTTCAAGTCATTCCGTTAATTGGGAGATGAGATATCGAGTACACACACACACACCACACCACACCCACACACACACCACACACACACACACACACACCACACACACCACACACACACACCCAACACACACACACACACACACACCACACACACACACACACAACACACACACACACACACACACACACACACACACACACAACACACACACACACCACACACACACACACCACACACACACACACACACACCACACACACACACCACACCACACACAACACACACCACACACACACACACACACACACCATTACAGACCAATACCCAAAAACCACTTTTGGACTCAGGGGACCTTGAAACGTTTAGAAATTGGGGTACTTTAATTTCTTTTGGAAAGCATATACTTTCCTACCTAATGTAATAGGAAGGAAAGTAGAAAAAAAACGAGCGAAGCTCAGTGCCCCGATATTATATATTAAACAATCAGAACTACAATTGCTGGACTGGACTGAAAGATAGCAGGATTGATCTTGCCAGCTGATTTATAAAAGAAAAAATAGAATATATATATATAATATATATAATACTATATATATATATATAAAAGCGGAATGGCACTCACTGACTGACTGACTCACTCATTCACTCACTCGCAGAACTAAAAATCTACCGGACCATAAACGTTCAAATTGGTAGGTATGTTCAGTTGGCCCTTTAGAGGCGCACTAAGAAATCTTTTGGCAATATTTTAACTCTAAGGTGGGTTTTTAAGGGTTTAAAGTTCGTCTTTTAGCATGTATTTTCTTCTTATTCTCTTCATTATAATTGAAAAAAGGCCATACCATATATAATAGAATATAATCTAGAGAGAGTACCTCTTCGAAACAGTTGTTAACTGGTAACTAAATTAATAATTTTGTCAGGTTTGCATAAGGTTGAGTTGACTTTGTTAGGTTGGCACCAAGTTGAAGATTGAAATGCATTTATCGCGGAAAAATTGATTGGGCACTGCTACTTCAATCAGAGCTATTCCTGGGAATATTACATCACTATAGTGAGGTCCACGTTATAATGACAGTATTTGATCAACTTTGGTGTTGCTATCCTTGTCTATTATTCGACAAAGCAGGTAGTACTATCCTTTTCTTGCTCCATAACGATGCCAAATCTGCTTCTGACAATGTAGAAAGATAATTAATCAAGGCAGAGAATCAGCATCGCTGTTCTCCCATCTCAATCCACTGTCATTATATCGTGGATCTCACTATAGCCGTCAGGCTCACTTAGCTCGCCATATCCGTTTAGCCAGACGTTTAGTCTGGACCCCCGACTGGATCGTCTTAACATATTATGATAAAAATGCTCAAATGAAAAATGCAGCTGCTGATCTCATTCTTGGACGATCCAGTCGGTGGTCCAGGGGGCGGAACCCCCTGGCTAGACGGATATGGCGAGCGAAGCGATCAGCTGATCTCATTTGGACGATCCAGTCGGGGGTCCAGGGGGCGGAACCCCCTTGCTAGACGGATATGGCGAGCGAAGCGATCAGCTTATCTCATTCTTGGACGATCCAGTCGGGGGTCCAGGGGGCGGAACCCCCTTGCTAGACGGATATGGCGAGCGAAGCTATCAGCTGATCTCATTCTTGAACGATCCAGCCGGGGGTCCAGGGGGCGGAACCCCCTGGCTCGACGGATATGGCGAGCGAAGCGATCAGCTGATCTCAATCTTGGACGATCCAGTCGGGGGTCCAGGTGGCGGAGCCCCCTGGCTAGACGGATATGGCGAGCGAAGCGAGCCTGACGGCTAGTAAAATATATTATGGAAATTTTCATAACGGCAAGGGAAGTTGTGTGAGTGCGCCACACCAGATTTTTCTCATTCACTCTCTCTCTATCACTGCAAGTTGTTTCCACTCTCCATCTCTTTCAGAATCCCATCTAATGCTGATCTCTGCTATCTGTCCTGCTGTGAAGAGAGCTATTTTTCTCTACGGCCGCATTTTTATTATTCCTTCGTTCTGAGAGACCGCAGGCAGAGAGAGAGAGAGAGCGAGAGAGCATGAGAGTGAGAGACCGCAGGGAGATTCTCAAAACAGATTGCCAACCACACATCTCTCTTCACAACAAACTACAACCTGCTTGATTACACTTGACAATGTTTTTTTGAAACTCGCCGACGTTTCTTTCTGGAATTATCATCATGATAAGGGGGAACGGAAAGAGATGGTAGAGACAGAGGAAAATGAGAATAAATATGGTGATCGAGTTGCGAAGGACGATGATGATGAGGATGAGGAAGAGGAGGAGGAGGAGGAGGAGAAGGAGTGGAAGGAGGGGGGGGAGAAGGAAGTGGTTGAGGAGGAGGAGGAGGAGTAGGAGGAGGAGAAGGATGAGGAGGAGAAGGAGGAGAAGGAGTGGAAGGAGGGGAAGGAGAAGGAAGTGGTTGAGGAGGAGGAGGAGGAGGAGGAGGAGGATGATGAGGAGGAGAAGGAGGAGAAGGAGTGGGAGGAGTGGAAGGGGAAGGAAGTGGTTGAGGAGGAGGAGGAGGAGGTGGAGAAGGAGGAGGAGGTGGAGAAGGAGGAGAAGGAGGAGAAGGAGGAGAAGGAGGAGAAGGATGAGAAGGAGGAGAAGGATGAGAAGGAGGAGAAGGAGGAGTAGGAGAGAAGAAGGATTAGAAGGGGGAAAAGGACAAAGAGGAAAAGAAGAAGAAGAAGTAGAAATAGAAGGATGAAGAGGAGAAAAAGAGAATAAAGAAGGAGGTAGAGCTGGTGAAGAGGAGGAGGAGATGAAATACGAAAAGGAGAATAATGAAGATGATGAGATAACTAAGTAGAGAAAAACTCAAGACGAAGAAGGATAAGTGGAAGTAGGAGGAGGAGGAGGATAAGAAAAAGATGCAGAGGAGAGGGAGGATTGGAGGAGCAAGAGTGGGTTAGGTGAAGGAGAGGTGAAGGAGAAGAAGCGGAGGAGGCGAAAAAGGAGGATAAGGAGGAGAATGAAGATGATGAGGTGACTGAAGTTAAGAGAGAGAATCTCAAGAAGAAGAAGAAAGATGGATGAGAACGAGAATAACGATAAGTGGAAGGAGGGAGGGGGCGAGGATAAAAAGACGCATACAAAAGAGGAGGAGCAGGAGAAGGAGGATGATGTGGAGGAGGAGAAGAAGCGGGTAGGGAGAGGAGAAAGAAAGTGGAGGAAATGGTGGAGTGAATGATAAGTGAAGGGGAAGAAGTGAGCGGAGGAGTAAGCGGAGGATGAGAAGAGAAGTGGGAGAGGGAGGGAAAGGAGGAGAAAAAGGAGAAGAGGAGGAGGAGATGAAATACGAAAAGGAGAATAATGAAGATGATGAGATAACTAAGTAGAGAAAAACTCAAGACGAAGAAGGATAAGTGGAAGTAGGAGGAGGAGGAGGATAAGAAAAAGATGCAGAGGAGAGGGAGGATTGGAGGAGCAAGAGTGGGTTAGGTGAAGGAGAGGTGAAGGAGAAGAAGCGGAGGAGGCGAAAAAGGAGGATAAGGAGGAGAATGAAGATGATGAGGTGACTGAAGTTAAGAGAGAGAATCTCAAGAAGAAGAAGAAAGATGGATGAGAACGAGAATAACGATAAGTGGAAGGAGGGAGGGGGCGAGGATAAAAAGACGCATACAAAAGAGGAGGAGCAGGAGAAGGAGGATGATGTGGAGGAGGAGAAGAAGCGGGTAGGGAGAGGAGAAAGAAAGTGGAGGAAATGGTGGAGTGAATGATAAGTGAAGGGGAAGAAGTGAGAGGAGGAGTAAGCGGAGGATGAGAAGAGAAGTGGGAGAGGGAGGGAAAGGAGGAGAAAAAGGAGAAGGAGGAGGAGGAGGAGGAGATCAAGAAGAATAAAGATGATGAGGTAAATGACAAGGTGAGAGAGACAAACTCAAGAAGAAGAAGAAAAATGGAAGAGAACTAGAAGAAGGATGAGTAGAAGGAGGAGGATTAAAAAAGACGCAGTGGAGAGAGAAGAGGACGAGCAAGAGGAGAAAGAAGAGTAGAAGGAGGAGAATGAAGATGATGAGGTGACTAAGGACGAGAGAGAAACTCAAGAAGAAGAAGGATAAGTGGAAGGAGAAAGAGGAGAAGGACAAAAAAGACGCAGATCAGTGTGAGGGGGAGGAGAAGGAGCAAGAGAAGAAATGAGACTAGAAGGAGGATGAGGAGGAGGAGAATGAAGATGATGAGGTGTCTGATGAGGAGAGAGAGAGAAACTAAGAAGAAGAAGAAAGATGGATGAGAACTAGAAGAAGAATGAGTGGAAGGAAGAAGAGGAGGAGGATGAAAGAGACGAAAAGGAGTGAAAGGAGGAGCAAGAGGAGAAATAAGAGTAGATAAGGGGGAGGAGGAGGAGAATGAAGATGATGAGGTGACTGTGGACAAGAGAGATTCTCAAGAAGAAGAAGAAGAAGAAAGTTGGATGAGAACGAGAATAACGATAAGTGGAAGGAAGGGAGAGGACGAGGTTAAAAAACTCGCATACAAGAGAGGAGGAGTAGCAGGAGAAGGAGGAGGAGTTGAGAGATCGTTCCAGCTGATGAGAAATGAGATGATCCTGCTTGATTATGCAGATTAGGAGAATGAGTGAGGAGATGGAAGAGATATGCATAAGAAAGGAAATGTGACGCTGATTAGGAAAGAAGTGTATTTCAAATGAGGAAGTATCCATGTTTCTGATTTCAGTTTGCCCAAAAAATTCCACTGAAAACAACCGACAAAAAATTGATTGCGTTTCTACGTCTCTACGGAAAGTACGAAGAAGGATCGCATTCTACCTGGCTGAAGGTACACGATATCTCATCTCCCAATCAACGGAATGACTTGAAATTTGGAACTTGAGGTTACTACTTAAGGTGAATACTAAGGTGGTTACTACTTATAACTTAAGGTGACACTACTAGCCGTCAGGCTCGCTTCGCTCGCCATATCCATCAAGACAGGGGGCTCCGCCAACAGACGACGAAGTAATTATTATCAGCTGTTTTTCCAAGGATGAATAAGAATTATCCTTGTAATGTCCTACAGCGAGTTCTCCCAGGGATGAGACCTAGTGCGATCGAATCTTTATAATTATTATGAACTTTCTATGTTTTGAATTTCGTGAGAATCGTTAGAGCCGTTTTCGAGATCTGGTGAAATACAAACATATAAGCATCAAACATCTAAACATCTGAACCTCTAAACATCTAAACATCCAAACATTTTAACATATAAATAAAACAGAAATTGCTCGTTTAATAGTATAGGATATCATCTACTTTGAAGATATAATCAATTAGACTATAAAATTATTCATAATCAATCAGCTGACAAGTGGATTATTCATTGAATGCATTACACAGATATCTGGCCGTGACTATTTATTCCTGTAAGGTGGTGTTTCAATATTTTTCATTAAGCGTGCCCATCAGTATCATTATTCTCGAATTTGAAAAACAAAATAAATAGGTGATTGAAAATAGAATAAAAAATGATAAAATGCACTAAATAATACGGAAGAAATATTCTTGATTGTAAAAATAGTATATTTCGCACCTAGGGCCGAAAATGAGCCTTTTCCGGCTCAAAATCGGTTCTCAAGTCCGAGGCCGTAGGCCGAGACCGTAGACCGTACGGCCTCGGACTAGAAAAGATTGAGAGCCGGAAAAACATTTTTGCCCGTGGTGCGAACGCTATTTTTTGCCACACAGAAAAAAAATATATATATGAGAATAATTGTTTATTAAGCACTTCCAAAAGCAAAAGTGGAAGGTTATAGCTCTAGCAAATCTGACGTGATCTGAACATCAGGAAATTGTCCAAGTATTTTTATTTTTTATTTTGATTTGTCTAAGTTACCTAAAAGATTATGTTCAATTATGTGGGAGGTTGAGTTTATACTTTTTTATTCTTTCAAATGACAATAAGATGATATTATCATAAGAGTTTTAATTATTGAATAATAATCTCAAATAATGAGAAGTTTTTTGATCAGCTGTTTCAGCACACTTGAAATTTAGCGGCCGGAAAGGGTACTCTTTCCGGCCTTAGCCGGAAAGAAACCTGTTCTGACGTCAGACGATAGTCGTCAGCAAACAATGTCTTTCAGATCTACGTAGGGACTGGAAAACAGTTGCTTTCTGTGCAGTGTGGCAAAAAATTAATTTTAAAATAGTTGAGGAATATTTTTATCAGATGGAAAGATTATCACGATACTGGATGAATTATTATCATATGGGATAAAAATTCAAACGTGAACTCAGTTTATTAGATAAGTGAGTTTTTGATCTTGGAGAAAACAGTTTTTGAGAGTAAATAATGACTCTACAGAATCAATTCGAACAGGTGACATCAGATACTTGTGGATGAGAAAACTGCGTGAGGTCCACTGTTCACAGAACTACTATAGTGAGGTCCATATTATAATGGCAGTGTACGATTGACAATACTGTTGCTGTCCTTTTCTATCATACAACAAAACAGATAGCGCTATCTCTCTCTAGCTTTGCAATGTTGTGAGTTTGCCAGAATATTTTATTTTTACTTTTGACAGTGACTGTACAAAAGTGAACAATTCTTTATCAGTCGCCATTTTTTTTCTTCATTCTATCGAAATACTTGAGTACACAAGTCGTATAATTGATTTAAAATGTATTTTTGGAACAATTAAATCATTTTTAGACATTACCATATGGGAAACACAAATTAAAATACCTGAAATGACATTTTAAAAGTTGATAATTGACCATCCTAGACTTCATCCATGCTTTAGTTACCCTACACGTATAGGTTAGACCTACTCGTACCAATATAAATAATATTGAAAAGTAAATTCATAATTATTTCCATTGAAATCACTTATTTTAAATAGGATTTCTCTTTTTCTATTATTTTTTAAAAGGAATTGGAATAGAATATCTACCAAATAACTTAATTTTTGTTCTTTTGAAATTCAGATTGTTGTGTCACAGCTTTTTAAATTGGCCGCTATTTCAGGTTTTGTATAAAAAAAAATCTGATCTTAGTTATGAAAGCAAATTTTTAAATCAAATTATGGAAAAACAATTTCCTATAATCAATTTGACATTAAATTGATTATGTGATCATGGAAATGATAATTATTATTAGATCAAATTTAATGGGATGAAGTGAGTAACAGCTGTGTACACTCAGTGGCAAAATGGAGAGACTTGGCAACGTTTTTCTCCCATCTTTCTTCACTGCCATTATAACGTGGACCTCACTATAGTAACATGAACTTAGACTATAACACAAGAAATTGATAGATTGATTTATGGATTGTTCCAGCAGTGGGCCAAGCGTCCATAGCGGGTGCGCCGGAGGTGTTCGTGAAACGAGGCAGCACCATCTCACTGTTGTGCACCGTCAGCACCAATCAGCGCACAGGTGCAGTCACGTGGTACCAGGGTCCGAGTCTGATAGACTTCGACGCACCACGCGGGGGCATCGCCCTGGAGACGGAGCGTACAGACGCAGGCACCACCAGCAAACTGCTGGTAACCCGCGCCGAAATGGCTGACTCTGGCAACTACACTTGTCTGCCCGCGCATGCGCGGCCCGCGTCTGTCTACGTTCATGTGCTCAATGGTAAGTCATCTTTAATAAAATGAATAAGTATTGAATTTTATTTCCATCAATATACAAACAAAAAATCTAATCAGAAAGTGCTATCTAGTTTATTCTTTTGCTGGTGATGTCATATAATATAATACGTAAATCATTTATATATACATACATAAAGAGATATTTATGATTTTGTATTATTATTTTCTTATTTTCAAGTTAACACTTGTATTTTGTTTAGATTTATTGTTCATCATATTTGATTTGCTCTCTATTTGTGATTGTTTTTTTTAAATGGCGAATAAATAAATCAATAAAAATCTGGTGTGGCGCACTCACACAACTTACCTTGCCGTTATGAAAATTGATCACCTGACACTAGTGTTTACGCGCATTTCAAGTGTACTATTCTAAGATTTGAGCCAGCTGGTGACAGGTCTATTAACGCTGGAGACACACGAGGTCTGCTATCTCTTGATAGTGAATGATTTAATAGAAACAACAGTTGCCAACAGTTTGCAATTGAATAATCACATTTATTCGAATTTCGTGCTTATTTTGAATTTTAAGTGAAAATGTCACTTAACATTAATTGTAGAGATTTTTATGCTCAATCTTTTCCACTTGGGATTTTTTGTTTAAATTGTATCTGAAGACTGATAATTGGGAATCTGAAATCAAAATTTGCATAGATAGAAGCTCCTGAAATTTTTACAGATATGGGACTAGTGGCAATTGATAGAGCTTATCAATGACTATTTTTGGTATAACTTTGATCAAAATCGTTGGAGCCGTTTTCGAGAAAATATCGAAAAACCCTGTTTTTGACAACATTTTCGCCATTTTAGCCGTCATCTTGAATTGCATTCGATTGAAATTGTTCGTGTAGGATACTTGTAGTGTAATGACCTTAAGCTCCAAATTTCAAGTCATTCTGTTGATGGGAGAAGAGATATCGTGTACACATACACACACACACACACACACACACACACCACACACACACACCACACCACACACACACACACACACACACACACACCACACACACACACACACAACACACACACACACACACACACACACACACACCACACACACACACACACACACACACCACACACACACACACACACACACACACACCACCCACACACACACACACACACACACACACACACACACACTCAGGGGACCTTCAAACGTATAGAAATTTAGAAATTGGGGTACCTTAATTTTTTTGGTAAGCTATACTTTCCTTACTTATGGTAATAGGGCAAGGAGAGTAGAATATACATAATATTTAAAAATATAGTATATATGAAATTTACTACAATATATCGAGGCACAGAGCTTTGCTCGTTATTTCAAATCATTTATTTCGCCATTTCGTTATTTGTTTATTGATAAACAAAACTCAATTCCTTAAAATGATTGGGGAAGGACTAACAGGCACAGCCCAGAACTTCTTCCCCGAATCCTTGTATATTCATACACTATAAATATTCCAAAAAGTAGGCTATGTTCCATACACTTGAACTCCGGTCAAATTTTCAGTCCAAATATTTGAAAACGTAAAAGTTCTAATTTCGATTGTTTTCATACCAATTTGAATAACAAAATAACACTCACTAATCACTTAGAACTGTAAAATAATGATTAACTTTGAATATTATGATATATATACCATCTCATGTCAACAAATCAGATTATTTTGATCGAGTCAATTAAAATTTATAGATTTCTCGCGAGATACGGTAAGATAATTGATTACACAGCTGATCTCCCACACAGGCACACGCATCTTCTGTTATCGACAGACGACGAAATCATCATCTGTTTTTCCAAGAATGAATGATCCTCTCCATGTCCTTCAGCGAGTTTTCCCAGGAATGAGACCTAGTTCAATAGAATTTTTTATATCATTAACCTACTATGTACCAAATTTCGTGAAAATCGTTAGAGCCGTTTTCGAGATCCGTTGAACATGAATAACCAGATGAACAGATATAAAAATAACCAGATATTATAAAAATATAAACAGACATACAGAAATTGTTTGCTTAATGTAATAGGATATAAATAAAATTGCATTTTTTCGGAAATAATTAACCTAATCAACAATGAGAAAATCATGTTTTAGAGGGGGGTATAGTAGTAATACATTAAATTGAGAGTTGGGGAACTAGGTAAGTTAGCTCCTACATTGTTCAAAATAATAATAGTAATAAACATTCTATTTCCATTAATATACAAACAAGCAATCTAATCAATAAAATCTACATAATAATGAAAAATATAATATACTAGCCGCCAGGCTCGCTTCGCTCGCCATATCCGTCTAGCCGACTGAATCGGTCCCGACTGAATCGTCCAAGAATGAGATCAGCAGGCTCGCTTCGCTCGCCTGCATTTTTCATTTGAGAATTTTTATCATATGTTGGGACGATCCAGTCGGGGGTCCAGACTAAACGTCTGGCTAAACGGATATGGCGAGCGAAGCGATCCTGACGGCTAGTAATATAATACTCCCCAGGAATAGCTCTGATTGAAGTAGCAGTGCCCAATCAATTTTTCCGCGATAAATGCATTTCAATCTTCAACTTGGTGCCAACCTAACAAAGTTAACTCAACTTAATGCCAACCTGACAAAATTATTAATTCATGCAGTTACCAGTAAACAACTGTTTCGAAGAGGTACTCTATCTAGATTATAGTTCTATATTAACATATGGTATGGACATTTTTCAATTATAATTAAGAGAATAAGAAGAATATACATGCTAAAAGACGAACTTTAAACCCTTAAAAACCACCCTTAGAGTTAAAATATTTCCAAATCCGTTCTTAGTGCGCCTCTAAAGGGCCAACTGAACATACCTACAAAATTTTAACGTTTTTGGTCCGGTAGACTTTGGTATTGAGTAAGTTAAAAGTGAGAACTCGCTAACGCTCGTTCAATTATTGTTTCAGGGGAACACCCGGCAGCGATGCAGCATGGTGAACACGCATCTGCCTCATCCAAATTGGTGGCATGGTCTATAACCCTGCTGTCTGCCATTGGTGCTATAACAGACCTGTTATGACAGATCCATTCCATGGTCTCCCAAGTCTTTCTATTTTGCCTGTTCATTTCCAGAAAAATATCTTCCTCAATTAATTCTCCATAAACTATCAGCATTTTGTTAATATTTTGTATACCTTTCGAGTGAATAAAGTTTGATTTGATTTGATTTTTTTCGAATGGGAAGAATTGACTTCATTCCGACATATTTTAATGAATCAGTGTGTACGTTCTGTGTACAGTAAATTGTTCCAGTTCCAATCGTAAATTGTTCCATCACGTGACTAGTGCAAAATGTTCCCATGGAACGCCATTTCAAAATCGTTGGTTCAAGCTTTTGGCGCGCACATATAAAGTTGATTTACACTAAAATGTGTCGTTTACTAGCTGCGTGAATGAAGAAAGGCTCTTTTACAAACCTACCGTATAGAAAAATGTAAATTTCTTTTATTCCATTACTCTCAAATTCTCTATCGAGAAAAATTCATTTAATGAATGGTTATCAAACATCATATTGTTGGTTATGTATTATATGCTATGGTAAACAAACTATCAGCGCATACGCAGTGAAGCAAATTGACTACAATGATCGACCAATGAGACCTCAGATAGTTGGAACCTGTTGGAACTGTACCAGGTAAATTTATCACACTTTGACTGTGGGGGCAGAAAGTTGGAGCTGGAACAGGATTCTGGAACAGAATCTGTCAAAATTCCTCCCATGGAACGTGGAACTTTTTACTTGGTAAATTGTGAATCGGACAATTTACCACATTCAATTTACACAGAACGGGCCCAGTGTGTATTTGTTCAGTTTTTTTTTTCAAATCACCTCCGAAGCATTGAAATTATTCTGACAGTTTTTAATGGATCTGTATGTATTTGGGGCTGTGCAAAGGCTGAAAATAAACTTTCTACTCGTGATATTTTTCATAGTTTTTCGATTTGTATATCATCATAGAGAAACAATAGCATAAGTAGATATCCCATGGTATAGGGCGTTTATGTCGCAACTTTTACTGTTATCTCAAGCTGATAGTCCACGTAGTTCGCTTTATGACGCTGATGGTATTCTCTCATATTGTGCCGTTCATACACTCTTACCCGGTCAAAACAGTAATAATTGACAGTAATCGGCTTGAGATAACAGTAAAAGTTGCGCCATAAAAACCCTATACCATGGGATATCTACTTACGCTATTGTTTCTTTATGATATCATCAAGCTATCAAAATGAAAAAGTTTTCTCAGGAAAACATTTTTTTTCGATCATTACGTTCTGAGATATGAGCGCCTAAAGTTTGAATTTTTGGGACAGAACATTCCAAATTCGGTGAGAGATAAATCCATGAGATTTGAAGTATAGATTCTTCATGGTATTGTTGATCTAGTAAAACAAAAATTTTCTGAAAATATCAATTTTTGAGAAAGTTATCCAATTTACTAAAAATAACAAAAAATAACTTTTAGTTGAGTTATGGTTATTTTTAGTAAATTGAATAACTTTCTCGAAAATTGATATTTTCAAAACATCTTTGTTCAATTTCATTTAGTTTGTTTTATTCATTTTATTAGTTTTGTTTCCTTTTTGAGTTATTTTTGGTCATTTTGAAGTAAATTGAATAACTTTCTCGAAAATTGATATTTTCAAAGCATTTTTGTTTAATTGAATTTAAAATATAATGAAGAATTTATCCTCTATATCTCATGGATTTATCTCTTATCGAATTTGAAATGTTCTGTCCCATAAATTTGAACTTAAGACGCTCATATCTCAAAAAGTAATGATAGGAAAAATTTTAATTTTTCAATTTACCAAAAGTTATTTCTGGTCATTTTAAGTGAATTGAATAACTTTCTCAAAAATTGCTATTTTCAAGAAAATTTTGTTTTACTAGATCAACCTTGAAAAATGTATCCTCTGAATCTCATGGATTTATCTCTTACCGAATTTGAGATGTTCTGTTCCAAAAATTTTAAACTTTAGGCATTCATATCTCGAAAAGCAATGATCGGAAAAAAATGATTTCCTGAGAAAATGTTTCATTTTGATAGCTTGATGATATACAAATCGAAAAACTTTGAAAAATATCACCAGTAGAAAGTTTATTTCCAGCCTTTGCACAGCCTTAACCTTACAGTTATGCAGTGAGTGAAGTTGCGGTACTTTTTATGATGAAAACACAAATTTGAATTGTCAACCACTTTTTATTTGTATGTATTTGTTCAGTTTTTTCAAATCACCTCCCAGTCCTGCATCACATGAGGGCAGAAAATGTCAGCGGAGAAATATTTCATATACAGAATGGCTCATAAGTCAGTTGACAAAAGGATGAACTGAGGTCCACGTTATAATGGCAGTGGAGAAAGATAGGAGAACAACGTTGCCGAACTTCTGTCTTGTCAATGCCTTCTGTAGACGGTAGCTGATACAGGTTTATTGATGTAATATTAATTGTTCATTTTCGTTTAAAATAATCAATTATATTTTATTAAGCAAGGAATTATATTTTTCAATAATTTCATAATGGATTTACATAATTAAGATGAAATATTTTGTTGATTGGTTATTTATTTTAAATTGTTGAAAGACATCAAAGGAATTCAAACAGTAAGTACATTTCAATTGTAAAGTTTGTTGAAAAGTTAAAAAAAATTCTATGGTGAGGTCCACGTTATAATGGCAGTGGAAAAAGATAAGAGAACAACGTTGCCGAACCTCTGTCTTGTCAATGCCTTCTATAGACGGTAGCTGATACAGCTATTAATGTAATATTAATTTTTAATTCCCGTCAGTACAGGACATAATTCACTCTGATGGACAGTATTAGAGGAGGCTGTGGTTTTTAACTGCGCGAGGTCTACTGTTGACAGAGCTACTAGTATCAACTGTTCATTCTCGTTTAACATATTCAAATACATTTTATTGAGCAAGGAATTATTATTTTCAATGATTTCATAATGAATTTTCATAATTGAGATGGAATATGTTGTTAATTAATTAATTATTCTACACTAAATTATACACAGTTCGATGAAACTTTCAATAGATTAAACCTGCCAATGAAGGCCGTATGAACAAACTAAGCCAATTATTATAAAAAAAACCAAATTAAATGCTGTAAATCACCCCGAAGACTTCTGTATACACAGATTGTCTGATAGACAAGGATAGCAATATCATTGGTAATCAAACACTACCATTATAACGTGGACCTCACTATAAACATGAATTTTTCCCAGCAAATTCAATATGAGACTCGTTATCTGTAGAGCAGGTCCTTGAAACTAGATATATTCTCGTTACGAGATCTGGAGTAAAAATTATAACATTTTCAACAATAAAAACTGTCAATGTGATCATGTACTTCTAATTAGAAACGTAATTAAACTCATGCCAGACATGAAAAGTGTATCTATTAGTGAGGTCCACGTTATAATGGCAGTGTTTGATTAGCAATGGTATTGCTATCCTTGTCTATCATTCAACAAAGCGGATAGCGCTATCTCTTTCTCGCTTTGCTCTGACATAAAAAGTGTATCTAATTGAGAGGGAAAAATATTGTTATTGGAATTAAAGCGGGTATCTACGTTACATCCAATTATTTACTTTAGTAAGGTCCACGTTATAATGGCAGTGGATAAAGATAGAAGAACATCGTTACCGATTCTCTGCCTCAATTAATAATTGTATTTCTACACTGTCAAAAACAGATTTGGCATCGTTGCGGAGCTAGAAAAGGATAGTAACACCGGCTTTGTCGAATGATAGACAAGGATAGTAAAACCAATGTTAATCAAATACTGTCATTATAACGTGGACCTCATTATAGATGTGTACTCACTCAACCATCATTCCCATGAAATAGTTTTTTCTCAACATATTTCAGTATTGTGTGTATTCATCATTTTGTTGTGCTCGTTAACCTGATATCAGTTTTGATTCACGAAAATATACATTACACGTAGAATTTATTTATTTATTCAATAAATTTATTATAGATTGTTGAAATTGGAAGCTTTGTCATCGATTGGAGTTTTGTTTCAAAATTTTAAACTGATAATTCTCATCGACTGATTTCGTTAACATCCAATTAGTTACTGGATGTGTACTAACCAAAACCTCATTCCCATGAAATAGTTTTCTCTCGACCTATTACAGTATTGTTTGTATCATTCTGTTATACTCGATAACCGGATATCAGTTATGATTCACGAAGATACACATTACACGTAGATTTAATTTATTTATTCAAAAAAATTATCATAGATTTGTGAAATTAATAGCTCAGTTGTCGATTGAAGTTTTCTTTCAAAATTTGAAATCGATAATTCTCATCGACTGATTAATGTGTGTGTTTTTTATGCTGGATGTTTTTCCAACTCACTAGGATATCGATTGTCGCCTGGAATCTCCATCTATCTCATATCATAGAGAACAATAGGTAAGTAGATATCCCATTGTATAGGGAATTTATGACGCAACTTTTACTGTTATCTCAAGCCGATTATTGTCGATTATGTCAATTTTTTACTTTTGTTGAGGTGATAGTGTATGACGGCACAATTTGAGAGACTACCAGCGTCACACAGCTGCATAGGAAAGAACTACTTGAACTATCGGCTTGGGATCAGTAAAAGTTGCGACATAAACGCCCTATACCATGAGATACTACTTATGTTATCGTTTCTCTATGCTTATACTTGATGTACATAGTTATAACATCACAGATTTCACGTTGCTCAAAAGAACAACGCACTTAAGGCTGTGTCAAAGGCTAAAAATAAACTTTTTACTCCTGATATTTCTCAAAGTTTTTTGATTTGTATATCAAGCTATCAAAATGAAAAAGTTTTCTCAGGAGAACATTTTTTTTCTGATCATTACTTTTTGAGATATGAGCGACTGAAGTTTGAATTTTTGGGACAGAACATTAATTCTAATTCGGTAAGATATAAATCCATGAGATTTGGAGGATGGATTCTTCATGGTGATGTTTATCTAGTAAAACAAAAAATCTCTGAAAACATGGAGGTAAATAAGCAGCCAAAACTCTAAAATGTCATGGGACGAGGTAAAAACTCGTTGTGTAGAGGATTTCGTTAAGTGGATTTCGTTATAGAGAGGTTTGACTGTAATTATTAATTCTACATTGTTAAAAGCCGATCTGGCAAAAGAGCAAAGCGAGAGAGAGAGATAGCGCTATCCGCGATGTTGAATGATAGAAAAGGATAGCATTACTGTTGCTAATCGAACACTGCCATTATAACGTGGACCTCACTATGGAACTTGCATAAATCCCGAGCTTAGAAACCGGCCCTCAATGTTCAAATTACTTCACTTCTATGGGATACTTTATTAAAATCAATAAAAACAATATAAAACCATGAATTACTCTTATTTAAAACATTGAAATTTTTTTAAGTTTTAAAATGTTTTAGAATAAAGAGGGTGGTAATTCATGCTTTTATATTGTTTTATTCATTTAATGTTGAATATGTAATCTCTGTGTAGAATGAACTCAAAATACTGTAAATATATATTTATGTTCAAATGAGTCAACCGATCAGACTCTGATATTTATATGCAGAAACTCAACATTCTCCTTAACTGTGAACTTGTGATTATTTGTTATCAATGTTCTGCAAAGTTAGATTCCCCATTTGTTTATTCCAATCTCTGATGTGTTCTTTAATTCTACTTTTGAAACTTCTACCAGTCTGACCCACGTAACAAGCATTACAATCATCACATTTAAGTTTGTACACCCCGCTTTTATCCCAAATATCAATTTTGTCTTACTCCAGCTAAATAGACTATTTAAAATCGGTTTGGTCTTGAAAGCAACATGAAATCCATTCCTCTTCAATTCCCTACCTATTTCAGATACAAGGCCTAAATATGGGATTGTTATCCAAGTCTTCTCCTCACAGTTTGAGCCTACAAAGCTAGAATTGATTGAAATTTTTCTATTAATTTTACTCAATAATCTGTCCACCATACTTTCTTCATACCCATTTGTGACAGCTATCTGTTTAATTTTAGTGATCTCAATATCAAAATCATGATGGCTCATAGGTATTGTTAGTGCTCTATAGACCATACTATTGAAGCAGCAGTTTGTGAGAAATAGGATGACAAGAATGAAGAGGAATGATAACATCAGTATGGTTGTTTTCTGAAAATAGAAACTTGTGAAAACCAGTGCTATGATCTATTCTTAAATCTACAAATTTCAATACACAATCCTGTTCTACCTCTACAGTGAATTTATACTCCGAGTAATCCATTCAGATAGAAAGAAAATTGTCTAGTTGTCTGTTACTTCCTTTCCATAAGCAAATAATATCATCAACATATCGAAACCAGTAAACAGAGATTGACATATCATAGACATATCAAAATTATCAGAGATTGACAATGGTGAATAACCGAAACCGGTCTTTCTAATAATCAATAAATCAGTGGTTGTTTGACAATTTCTTAGTCTTTTTTCATTCAATATGAATAATTACCACATATCAACTTCTCAACTACACAAAAAGAATAAAAAAAATAAAATAGTTATTTGTATATCTAGAGTGAAAAGTGCTGTTTTTCTCCCTGAGGGAAAAGTTTGAACAAATTTTTGAAGGAGAAAAAACATTTTTCACTCGTGATATACACAACATTTTCCTCCACCTACATTTTCATAAAAAACTGCAAATAAAATAATTTTTGAAAACGTACGTGACCATACAATGTGTTACAACATAATCTAAAACGTAGACAGCTGGGCTGGCACAGTTCTCCGCCAACATAGCGCTGTCTGTCGGCAAAAGTTGTAGCAACAATGGCCGCCAGAACTACAACTATGATTAAGTTCCCGTTTCAAATTTGATTAGTTAATGAGGAATTCGTTGGCTGGTATTTTGAATAACATGGAATATAAAAAAAAATGTATTCATTTTTTTAGTATAGTGATATGAAGTTTGTAATAATTTAGCATACAAACATGAATTTCATATATTGATTAAATTTCTGGTTGAGGTTTGAATTTAGTTGGTTAATGACTACTATATGCTTCCTTATCTGAGCTTAGACCTTCCAACCTATTTCAAATGTACGTTTTTTAAATAGAGATTCTTCCCATGTTATTTGAATGGAGTTACTTTAACGCTCTAGGGAGTTTTCTTGTTTTCTCCTCCCTAGAGCGAAAAAGTGACACTTTAGTATTATGTTCCAGGAGTAAACTAAGCACTTTAGACAGGAGGTGAAGGGAAAGGAATAATTTAAACTTGATTCTATGGAATACTCATGGATATACAATGATAGAATGGTAACATCATCTTTATCTCTTAGGCTCAACTCACACTTAGGCGACTCAGGTCGAGAAGAGACGGTAATCTACTTCAATTGGAAATAGAGAATGTATATGCCACCTGAAGAATACATGGTTTGATTAATTGTAATCACAATCTTAGTTTTTCTCATTACATCGAAGAATCGAATAAGATAATTATTAAATTAATGAAATACTTGTCTGAATCTTTCAATTGAGATTGAAAAATTCTTTTCTCTGAATTTAGAGTTTTTGAGAATCTTGGAAATGGGATTTACAATGAGAACCCCAGATTTCATATTATTACACGAATAACTGCTTCCTAATTCTACCAAACAAAAAATTAATGAAAAAAAAAGAAATGGGAAACTCTCCCTCTTCATCGAGTTTATCTATTATCTATTGTGAGCTTCAGATTTGGATAATATTGGAATTATTCGAAGCCACCTTTCATTTCCTTGAAGGTTAAATATATTTTTCATGAATACTGATGGTAATCAGTATACTGAGTATACTGATGGTAAATGTCCGTTCTTAAAGATGAATTCAGCAGTTTTCAATTGAATAATGTTCTGTTGTATTTTCAGGTTCCTTCAATTTATGCAGAAGTAGAAAGATATGAATAATGCTGGACTTCTGACGCTTCAAGTTTATAGGCCTATCAGTAAAACTACCTCTACAATTTCCTGGGAAAGAGGGATTTGCATAGCCGAGGCGCATACTGTCTTCTTCGTTCTTCTTAATTCAAGAAAGATAGAAAAATCAAGAAAGATAACTCTGTGAACAAATGTACAACTGATAGAGGAAGTTCCGTTTTCCTACGTGTTTAGAGATGTATAATATCAGATTATTAATCCAAGTTTAATGGAAATGTATTATTCACTGTAAATAATCACGAATATGTACTCAATTATAAAATTACCAACTCAGAACTAGTCAAGAGATATTTAATTGATATGGATTGA
>NC_052512.1:39276146-39286146 GCF_014356525.2 Nilaparvata lugens
AGAAATTAATTATGCTGGTTTGCTTCTCATAAATCTAATTATAACAAAAGTTTTGCATAACTCTCTGGTGAACCTTAATTGATTATCATTTTTAATTGATCTTAATCGGCTTTATTCATTAGTTTTATGAGGAACAATACAGTAATTAATATTTATTTTACAGTTTTTAGTGCTAAGTAGAATGAATTTTGTTTTTTGTCAATTCGGATCTTAATCTTTCTAAATTCAAAATCAATTGTTTCATGTGTTTGTATTCTGTTTCAACGTGGAAATTAGTGAAGAATTGAAAAGTCGCATGTGCATAACCTTTATTTGGACAATTTATTTTATGAAATTGGGATGAAAAGAAGTTTTGGACTGTAGTCTGGCAATAATTACACAGTCTATCAATAGAATTAAGAAGGTTATAATAGAAAACAATGCTCATTTAACAAAAGAACAATTAAATAAACTTATCTGGAATTTTTTACGAGATTCTTCAGATGAAACAGGCTTAGAACAAGATTGACAAAGAAAGATCAAAATCAAGTATGTGTGCAATATTGTAAATAAATGAAATGCATCAACTTTGCTACTGGTTGGTTAAATATTAAAATGTCATATTGATGATAGAAAACACTGTCAAGATAAGATTCATGTTTGAAAAATGAGCTCCTCTTACTTCCTTGTTGAAGGATCTAACATGGAGAACAATATTGTCCTCGGAGAAGAGGAAATTTAAGTAAAAATGAACTTACATGTGTTGATTTGACGAAATGAAATAATCGGATATGCTTCTCTCAGCTCCTCGACTCGGTTCAGGTATTGTTCCAGCTTAGCTCCTCGGCTATGATTTTCTCGATGCAGGTAAGTTTCCCTCACGAGAGCACAACTGCTTATGAGACCGAGTAGTGAGGTGAGAAAATGCTGTGAAAAACAATGAAATATTTAATAACTGTAACCAAATATATATTATAAAAATCAATTTAGTGTTATTTCACAAAAATATGAGAATGTAACAAAAATTTTTACTTACAATCAATAATGTTAGCGTCGAGCTAAACCTCTGTGGAGTATGCAGTGCTCGCCAATTGTGATAGGCCTCCTCGGCAGCTAGTACGTGTAGACAAGTGCACTCAATCACTCTCCAAGTTGCATTAAGTGATAAGAAATTAAAAATGTGTTTTTATATATAGCTTGATGTACGCACAAGCTGACATCACTCGGTCGCTCACTCACTCAAGGCCGGGCAACGCCCTCCCGACCTTCACAAGGCCGTCCCGAGGAGCAGAATGGATTCACTTCAACTGGCAGTATAGGAAGGCTGGATTAAAAAGGAACTCACGACTGATTTCTCTTTCACATGGCTTTCGTAATAGAGGAAAAAGCGGCAACGTGCCAGGGGGCTCGAGTTGGGTGCAAGCCACATATAAAGTGAATAATATGGATTCACTTCAACTGGCAGTATAGGAAGGCAGGATTAAAAAGGAACTCACGACTGATTTTTGTCATGGCTTTCGTAATAGAGGAAAAAGCAGTAGCGAGAATAGGAGATAACGCATGGGGCCATCTGTTTTTGAAATGCATTTCAAATAGATGATCTGAATAGATGAATTCAAAGTATTATTCCAAATTAATAGAAAATTTCCATTTTTCTTTTAGATTAAGTTAGTGTAATGATTAATTAATTAACTTTAGTTAATGTTCAACCATTGAGTTGAAAGGTAATGAAAATGGTGGTATGTAAGAGAAAGCAAAGTGGAAGAAAACGAGGGAGAGGCTTCTTAAGCTCGGCCGCGAAAGTACTTAAGGGGGCGGCAGGGGCTGCTACAGGTATTACTTCAACTATTTTAAATAAATTGATCGATGTAACACCCTTTGAAATCCCCATAGCACCTGGGTACCAGTATTGCGGACCAGGAACCAAACTTGAAAAGCGATTAGCACGTGGAGATCCTGGAATAAACAAACTTGACCAGGCTTGTAAGGCCCACGATATAGCATATTCACTAAATAGTGATAATTCTAATCGAGCCAAAGCTGACAGAATTCTAGCGAACGCAGCGTGGGAAATTTTTAAAAATCCGAAAACTCCCCTAGCCGAGAGAGGTCTCAGTTACCTTGTTACGAATGTAATGAAAGCTAAAAATTACTTTGGTGGTTCTTTGAGAAAGAAGAAGAAGAAGAAGAAGAATGAGAGGAGAAGTTATAGTAATGATATTAGACGCAAGGCTATAGCTCAGTTGAAACAACATATAGCAGGTAAAGGGTATTATTTGAAGCCGTACCCCCCGCTTAGTGGTGGGCGACTTTTAATTCCACCCCCACCCCCACCATCATCATATGGTGTGAGTTTATTCCCTCAAGTTAAGAAACGTAGAACAACAAAGAAGAGGTCAAAGAAGAGCAAGAAAAAACCATGAATATTGAAGGAGAATTGAGTAACTATGATTTAATGGATTGGGCTAGCTTATTACAAATTCGTTTAAGAGGAATATATATGCTAGATGCATTACCCAAAAAAATTCTAAAAAACGAAAATGCGATCGTGAATTTGGACAAGCACAGCCAACCGGGGACACACTGGATTGCATATAAGAAGGTAGGAAGTAATGTATGGTATTTTGATCCAATTGGAAATTTACAACCTCCATACGAATTGGACAAATATTGGAAAAAAGAAAATGGAGTAAATATATTTTATAATTTGGATCACCTGCAACCATTAGATAGTGATATTTGTGGTCATCTCACGTTATTGTTTCTTGCAAATCAGTTGTAATTAAGTGTTTGTGTTGAACACACAAGATGGTCGTTATAACGTTAAGATCAAAGTCAAGTAACCTTTACGAACATTTACAAGAAATTATAGAATTGGACAAAAATAGTGAATGGGAAATTGGTCTGATTAATTTTTGTAGTTACAATAGTATAGCAAATGTAAACAAAGGAACAAATTCTAGCTTCAAATATGGTGATAAGTTAATCTTGTTGGATACCGGTGCATATGAGCTTGAGGATATTATAAAGTCTATAAAGCATAAATTGAACTATGATGAGAAGAAGAATAGACTTATTATACGTGCAAATGCAAATACTATGAAGATTGAAATTTATTCTGATAAGCCTATTGATTTAACACGTTCTGATTCGATTGCTAAGATACTAGGTTTTGATAATGTAGTTTTACAAGCAAATAAATGGCATTATTCCAAACATCTGGTTAACATATCGAGCATTGATGGTATTCTTGTTGAATGTAATTTAGCATGTGGCAGTTACTTTAACGGAAAAGAAAAACATATAATCTACGAATTTTTGCCAAAGGTTCCTAGCGGTTATTTAATAAATGAAGTACCCTCTCCAATTATTTATGTACCTTTGAATACACGTCGAATTCAAACTATTAATGTAAAGGTAACAGACCAGAACGGATCGTTTATTGATTTCCGCGGAGATACAATTACAATTAGACTGCACATACGTGAAAAACAAAAGTAATGGGATATCTTATTTTCAACCCGCGTACACGTAGTACGTGTACGCATAATCAAGTCATTAGAGAAAAGGTCGCGATAGCGTCAACATCTAGTAAAAGCAATAGGGCGTTATCAGCTAAAAGTGCGAGAACTTTGGAAAGATTAGGTTTTATAGTTAATTGGCGACATGTCAGGAGGGGCCGCAATTAGTGATATTCTGGACGTACAGACAGAGCTTCAGTTTTATAATGACATAACCAAATTCCAGTTTCATACACATACAGTTTATTCGGGACAAGAAATAAAAAACTCTGATGAAGCTCGAATTGGAATAAATTCATTGGATGTTTATACTCTACCTTGCAAATCTTTTATATTAATTGAGGGAACGGTGAGCTGTACAAAACCGGCAGCGCCTGCGATTACAGTAGCAGGGGAGGCAACTCAACCGGCTGGTGCGCCCATTGCGGCAGACTATAAATTAAGCAGTAACATAGTGGGCAACCTTTTTGATGAAATACGATACGAATTAGCAGGTCAACAAATTTCCAAATCAAGATTAATTGGTTTAACTTCTACAATTAAAGCTATTCTTGTGAAGAACGCATCTGATAAAAACACATATCATTTAGCTGGTTTTGACAGAGCAGGATATGAGCTAACAGATAATAAATTCACTTTCTGTGTGCCGTTGAAATTAATCCTTCCATTTTTTGAAGATTTTCAAAGAATAATTTTAAACTTGAAACAAGAGCTTGTATTATTGAGGTCGCCCTCAGACCTCAATTGCGTCGAGTCTGCAACCGGTACAGAGGTTAGTGTAAAAATTACTAAGCTCCAATGGCGGATGCCCTACATTACTTTAGAAGATCATGTGCGATTGAAATTTTTGAGACTGCTCGATGCCGACACTCCACTGAAATTAAGTTTCCGCCATTGGGAAATTTGTGAATTACCAAATTTGCAAAATTCACTTGTTCATTCTTGGTCAGTACGCACGACATCGAATTTTGATACTCCAAAATATATTATAATTGCATTTCAAACTGATCGAAAGAATAAAATTAAAAAATCAATATCTAATTTTGACAGCTGTAATATTTACAATGTTAAAGTATATTTGAATAGTGAGTATTATCCATACGAAAATCTGCTAGGTAAGAAGGAAGTTTTATACCGGATGTTCCTGGATTTCGCACCCTCGTATTATAATCATTCAATCAATAGCGAACTCGGAACAGAAATCGATTTTAAAACGTTTTGTGAATCAACACCGCTGATTGTTGTAGATTGTTCACACCAACCAAGTCATTTGAAATCATCGACAGATGTTCGTATTGAAATGGAATTTAATAGTGCAGTACCTGCAAATACTTCCGCGTATTGCGTTTTAATTAGCGATCGTGTGATGGAGTACACGCCACTCACGAGCATGGTGAAAGAAGTTCAGTAATTTGTTGATAGAGTGCATCACTGCAGGTTATATAAGGTGTGTACTGCGCCAAATGTAAGCCATTATCAGTTTTACCTTTGAACAGGAATCATGTCCTATTCTTTGTGTTCTGATATTTTGGACAAGCCACAAACTCGCTCTATCCAGTGTGATCTTGATTCTGATATTTTGGACAAAGCTCAAACTCAGTCGTCGCTACTTTACGATATTGAATCAACAAATTTCTATTATGAACCAAGGAGAAGCAGTACACCAATCCAGAAGTCGGGAGAGGAGGAGGAGGAGGAGGAGGAGGGGGCGCCAGAGGTGGAGGAACAGAAACGAGAAGAGGAACAGAAAGGAGTGCAAAAGCAGACACCTACGAAAATTGCTACGGTTGATCTTCACTGGTTTAAGCAAACTTGTAATCAAATTATTGTAAAGGAACTTGCTATTGTCGATGAGAGCAATAATTATGTTGTATTTCATTTCAAATCACCATTTCCAAAGATGGAATTGACTACAAAATTGTTTAACGACGTAACATGGCTGGAACGTAACTATCATAAAATAAAATGGGAAGATGGAGATTTGGAATGGAATGAGACAATTATCCGTGAATACCTCGCAGGTTATGAAAAAATTTTTACAAAAGGAACTGAGAAAGCAAAGTTTTTGAGAAGATTGCATTCTAACGTACAATGCATACCGGAGGACTTTCTCAAGCCCGATTTCAGCTTTTTCACCACTTCGTGGTGTTATGATGCATGTAAGATACATAAGTATAGACCCGATGGAAGGTGTGCGTTGTACAGTGCCCAACATTATAATTCTTGCTGTTTAAAAATATGTATCAAACAAATAATTTCTTGTGCGAGAATACTCGTATGAAAAGTATGAAATTGGCGCCTATGTATACGAATGCTCAGAAAAGAAACTTTGCACGATATGGATTCTTCTACAACGGAAAGGAATTACAGTGTGTTTATTGCTTGCATGCACTGAGACTGCATAAAGCTCGCACGTGTTGTCTGTCTACAATTATTAATGAAGAAAGACCGTTTAATTACTCTATAATAGTGCCAGCCTACACATAGTTTTCTCCATTCGCTCGACAACGATGGATCCGGCAAAGTGGTTAGCTGCTGACAACGAATTGGAAGTGAGGTTAAAAAACTGCATAGACTGGTATGATGAGTGTGAAAGTGCAATTCAGAAATCATCTAGTGAAAATTATAGTTTGGCGAAACAATTGAAAGACATTTTTCTAAGCACAGTTAATTTGAACGATATAAAAGACTATTTGTGCTATTACCGTCCATACAATTTGTCTGTAGATAAATTGATTAAAATTGAAGATGAAGTTATGATGTATTGTTGTAGTGAAATGTTGTAAACAATTTCCATTTCCTCGAACATTTTGGTTTAGTATCAGTGTAGACTTGATTGAGTGAGGACGCGAGATACGCCCCCTCAGACACAACTGTTACAGCTAAGTGCACATTCCTACCTTATCAAGAGATACGCCCCCTCAGAGCCAACTCTGTTACAGCTAAGTGCACATTCCTTCCTTATCAATTTTATTGTTCATAACATAATCGAGGTCATGCAGTGTTTTAGCTTTGCTAAATTCAAAAAATTATCTCGCCTCTTGATGTCAATTTCATTCAATGAATTTGATTCTATTGCAAAAAATATTAAATTTTCAACAGGATTCCAAGGCGATGATGTTGATCAAGCGTTAACAAAAACAGAAAATGTACATTTTCCAATTTTATCTGAGATTTTCGAATTATTGGACATACTAGATACAGGTCATCTACATTATTGTAGTGCAAATGATTTCTCAACTATTGTTACAAATACCGATGAACTTTGGAAATGCTTGTATGACATTGCAGATAAAAAATGTAAAAGATCAACTTAGATCATTGACCTCTCTCTGTTAAGACATCAATAGAGCTGATACCCCAAGTGATATAGGTCTGAGGATATCTATAGCCATTTTTGGAATGCTTGTTCATACTAAATTTACTATAGATATTCTCGGAGAGCACACTTAAAAAGCAACGCCTGCGGTTTGTACAGCACATAGAAAATTTCAATATAAATTTGTGAAATTTTTCTTAACTGTCGGGTGGAAAGCAAACCAATTGTATTAATTTTACAGTATAAAGATGTAACAGATTCACTCATTTAGCATTCACTTTAATGGGAGAAGGAGAAGGAGAGGGAGAAGGAGAAGGAGAGGGAGAAGGAGAAGGAGAGGGAGAGGGAGAGGGAGAGGAGAAGGAGAGGGAGAGGGAGAGGAGAGGGAGAGGGAGAGGGAGAGGGAGAGGAGAGGGAGAGGGAGAGGGAGAAGGAGAGGGAGAAGGAGAGGGAGAAGGAGAGGGAGAGGGAGAGGAGAGGGAGAGGGAGAAGGAGAGGGAGAGGGAGAGGGAGAGGAGAGGGAGAAGGAGAAGGAGAGGGAGAGGGAGAAGGAGAGGGAGAAGGAGAGGGAGAGGAGAAGGAGAGGGAGAAGGAGAGGGAGAAGGAGAGGGAGAAGGAGAAGGAGAGGGAGAAGGAGAAGGAGAAGGAGAAGGAGAGGGAGAGGGAGAGGAGAGGGAGAGGGAGAGGGAGAAGGAGAGGGAGAAGGAGAGGGAGAAGGAGAGGGAGAAGGAGAGGGAGAGGGAGAAGGAGAAGGAGAGGGAGAAGGAGAAGGAGAGGGAGAGGGAGAGGGAGAGGGAGAGGAGAAGGAGAGGGAGAGGGAGAAGGAGAGGGAGAAGGAGAAGGAGAGGGAGAGGGAGAGGAGAAGGAGAGGGAGAAGGAGAAGGAGAGGGAGAGGGAGAGGAGAGGGAGAGGGAGAGGAGAGGGAGAGGGAGAGGGAGAGGAGAAGGAGAGGGAGAAGGAGAAGGAGAGGGAGAAGGAGAGGGAGAAGGAGAGGGAGAGGGAGAAGGAGAAGGAGAGGGAGAGGGAGAAGGAGAAGGAGAGGGAGAAGGAGAAGGAGAGGGAGAGGGAGAGGAGAGGGAGAGGGAGAGGAGAGGGAGAGGGAGAAGGAGAAGGAGAGGGAGAAGGAGAAGGAGAGGGAGAGGGAGAAGGAGAGGGAGAAGGAGAAGGAGAGGGAGAAGGAGAGGGAGAAGGAGAGGGAGAAGGAGAGGGAGAGGGAGAGGAGAGGGAGAGGGAGAGGGAGAGGAGAGGGAGAGGGAGAGGGAGAGGGAGAGGGAGAGGGAGAGGAGAGGGAGAGGAGAGGGAGAGGGAGAGGAGAGGGAGAGGGAGAGGGAGAAGGAGAAGGAGAGGGAGAGGAGAGGGAGAGGGAGAAGGAGAAGGAGAGGGAGAGGGAGAGGAGAGGGAGAGGGAGAAGGAGAGGGAGAGGAGAGGGAGAGGGAGAGGAGAGGGAGAAGGAGAGGGAGAGGGGAGGAGAGGGGGAGTTTGCGCATGCGCAGAGGGGGAGGGGGAGGGGGAGGGGGATTTGCGCAAAAATTTTTCCTTATTTCTCGGGGATTGCGCAAAAAGCCCTTCTGAAATCTATAATCTAGCTACTCTTCCTCAAATCATAAAATCCGATGCGTCCTTATGCCCTTAAAAATCAATCAATAAATGCATGAATGCTCATAACTAGGAAGCCACCAAAAACAGTGTTTAGTCTGTGGCAGCTGTCGTGAAGTCTGCGTTTTCTTCTGTTGTATAAAAACAGTCTATGTCAATCTTACGTCTTGAATTCAGGTCCAATTTTCAGTCCAAATATCTGAAAACAGAAAAGTTCTAATTTAGATTGTTTACAATACAAATTGAATAAAAATAACACTCAGTAATCACTTAAAACCATGAAATAATTATTAACTTTCAAAATTAGGATTTACTCTCATTTAGAATGATATACTATGTTAAGTCAACAATCAGATTATTTTGATCAAGTCTATTAAAATTTCTAGATAATATTTCTCGTGAGATAAGCTGACTGATTACCCAGCTGAACCTAATTATGTCTCTCTCCCACACAGGCACTCACATCTTCTGTTATCGACAGACGACGAAATTATCATCTGTTTTTCCAAGGATGAATAATTATTATCCTTTTCATGTCCTTCAGTGAGTTCTCTCAGGGATGAGACCTAGTGCAATCAAATTTTTATATCATGAACCTAATATGTTCCAAATTTCGTGAAAATCGTTATAGCCGTTTTCGAAATCCATTGGACATAAATAGCCAAATATAAAAATATATTATTCAGATATACAGAAATTGTTCGCTTATTTTAATAATATCGGGGCACCGAGCTTCGCTCGTTATTTTTATTTATTGATAAACAGAACACAATTCTCTGAAATGATCGTGTTTATATTTAACAGCTGGCCATACTTCATCTCATGAATTTTCCACATACTCACTTTTTTACTATTCACAGCTGTTTTAGCCAAGGATGAATAAATTATCCTTTTAATGTCGTTCAGCGAGTTCTCCAAAGGATAAGACCTAGTGTAATCGAATTTTCATATCATAAACCTACTATGTTCCAAATTTCGTGAATATCGTCAGAGTCGTTTTCGAGATCCTTTGGATATAAATAGTACCTGATTGAATGATTATAAATGTTCAACAGCTGAGTCATAATTTTGACACAGTCCCACACACATGAACTCGCTTACTCACTTCCATCATCAACAGACGACGAAATAATTATTATCAGTTGTTTTTCCAAGGATGAATAATGAATATCCTTTTAATGTCGGTCAGTGAGTTTTCCCAAGGATGAGACCTAGTGCAATCGATTTTTTATATCATAAACCCACCATGTTCCAAATTTCGTGAAAATTGTAAGAGCCGTTTTTGAGATCATTTGGACATTAATAGACATATAAAAACACTTCAATCCCATGGACTACTTCTTAAATTAATAAAACAATATAAAAATCTTGAAGCACCCTTCATTTTTTATAAACTTTGAAATAGTTCAACTTTCATTTTAAATTTTTTTAAAAATAAAGGGTGCTTTAAGATTTGTATATTGTTTTATTAATAGCCATATAAATAACCAGATTAAAAAAATAACCAGATATCATATAAATATATACAAAAATTGCTCGCTTTTTATATTTCATACAAAATTCGCTACGTTGCCACTCATCCTAG